>NC_140000.1:43035701-43192898 GCF_964263955.1 Coregonus lavaretus
TGTTAATATGACAAACATAATGACTTCCCGATTCCTCAGAGGCTCAAATTGAAAGGCTCCTTTTTTTTCTCTCTTTGTCCTTTGCTTTTAACGTTCCCCCTCTCTTCTTAATTCTTTGAATTGATAATACAAAATCCCATTGTGTAAGATAATGACAGGCAAACTCCTCTTCAGAAAAACTAACATCCACAAGTCTACTGAATAATCCTATTCATCCTCGTATTAGCCTCTCACAAAATATGAAATATTAAACTGGGCAGTCATTGTTGTGTCTGACCTGTGGTTCATTCACTCATCACATTTTATTCAATCAACATGTTTATTTGTTAAGGACACATTGCTTGTAGTCAGAACACTACCGGAACCTTTTGTTCCTGCACCAGCTCACACTCTTAATCTCTGCAGTATAAAACTGCTTGGTTTGGTCTGACCACTTTATTCCTGAATAGTCCTCTCCTCCATTGACTCAAACCTGATGGAGAGATACAAACAAGCACCATGGCAACTACTTTACCTCAGCTGGTGAAAAAATAGAATATATGCTCTCAGTTAGTCAACACCTCAGAGAGAGAGAGGGAAAGAGAGAGAGGAACAGAAGCACAGGTGGCGAGTTGTCACAGACTGCGAACGTGGGTAAATTAAATGATTTAACCTTTGAGCAGGAAAAGGAAGAGACAGAGGAAAAAGAGAAAATGAAAGCGAGAGAGTGTGGAAGGAGAAAAGAGGAAAGATCTCTCCTTTTCCTCTCCTCCTGTCAGGGGTAGTGGTGTGTTGAGTTTGATGCCTGTGATAAGGCTCTGTGGCTAATGAGGAAAGCACTAGACACTCATTAAAGTGAAAGTGTGCGTGCGTGTGTGGAACAAGGGAGAAAGATAAAGCACTCAGCCCAGAGAGTAGAAGAGGCACTCATTAGAATAACCCATTGTCAAAGGCCATGTTAGTGCAGGGAGCTGAGCTGAGCTGCATCCAGTTACCCATCCTCACCATCCTCTCATCCCCCACGTCAGACAAATGAAATCAACCCCCCGCCCCTCCCTACCACTCATCTCAACGGCTAGATTAGGTGTCCCTACTTTCCCCTTCTTTTCCCTCCAGTCGCATTGATGTTGTTTAATTAAGCTCTGGTTCCTCATATCAGACCTGGCTATAAATATATTGTAATTCAAAGCATCTCTTCAGACTGGTGTAATGAACAGAACTGAACCCGTGGAGAGGTAAGTGGCGGCTGCTGCCTCCTGTGTACAACTCTCTCCCACTCTCTCCAACTCTCTCCATTATACTGGTAGAAGTTTTCAAAAGAACGATGACTAAATATCCTTTGAGGTGTTGTCTAAGGGGAGATAATGAATTGAGGTGTCTGTGTGGGTGTGGGTGGGTGGGGGGGGCTTGTTGTGTGTACTGTGTACATTTGTGGTGTGTAGGGACAGTCGGGTAAGTTGACCCACTTTTTACATTCAGCATCATTCCGTCAAGGGAATTATAGTATTCTTTCTAACAAAGATATCTACATAGATTTCAGGATGTTGTGTATGGCTGGAAATAATCAGAATTCATGTTAACATTACAGTTTTGAAGACATAGCTTGTCCCCAAAAAGTGGTCTCTTGGCAGAACTTACCCCGGGTATGAGGTAAATTGAGCCGCGGGACAGGGTAAGTTAAGCCGCCTACAAATGTCTGTACTGAATGAAATATGACCACTACCTTTTTAAAACCATGTCTATCTTTATATCCCGAACACAATTCAACACAATCACAATCCCTTTTCTGTCTTTTAATCATTTTAAGCATATTTTAGGCTTAACACCTAACAAACACTTTGTTCATAGATCAGGCCCTGGTGTTACCTCATATCCCAGAGATAATGCCTTGCATTACGCCTGGGAAGAAAACACTTCAATTGGCTTAACTTTCCATTGGCTCAACCATTGGCTCAACTTACCTCATGGCCATTGGCTCAACTTACCCCAAGGCAAGCATTTTGACTATATTAGCCCACACAGCTACAAGGATGCACTTTCATGCTAGGTTTAGGACCTCATACTGAAGTTTATAGAGACCCCAACTGATGTATAGAACAATCTTAAAATGATCTACTTTGGTTTAGATACAAGCATCATGAAACCTCTAACACAATATATTAATTTGACTTCGTGAAAACCATTTTTTTCGACCTAACTTGCTTACCACTTTTCCCATGTGGTTTCTTCCTTCACAGACTTCATGAAATGATGACTTCCTAAATATTTGGTCAAATTATTAATTTTGGGAATGGTTTCCTAGAAACAAGGGGTGACTCAACTTACCCCACTCTCCCCTACTGTGTACATGTGTACTATGTACTGGGGGCAGGGGAGAAATAGGGGTTTGTAATGAAAACGAGATAATTACTCTTCTGACACACAACATCCCTCTGTGACGTCTGATAGCCATCTCTTCCTGTGGATGGGTCAGCTTTAGATAGTAACACTCTCTAGCTCAAGGGAAGAAGATGTTAGCTTGCTCTGGACCAATGATTTTACGTAATGTGAAGCTCAGCACAGCAATGCATAGCAATCACAGCTTCTGCATGTGGCATTAAGGGATGCTTTTCAGGAAGTATATTAACTCATCACTCCATTCACTTTAATTATTAATGGAGCCAGAATGTATTTTTTTAAACATATTTTCTTCCCACCTGTGTGAGGCAATAAGCCGTTGACACACACTGTCACACAGTCACCGCTACACAAAAAGAAACACACACATACACGTGTGCACACACACATACAGTCAGTGAGTCAGTATGTAATCCTCCTACCTTCAAAGAGTGAGGCTTTATTCAAATAATAATAATCAAAAGCTTGCTGGAAATAAGCCACTGCATTCTCATAACAAAACAATCAAAGGCAGGGGGGGGGGGGGGCGAGTGAATTGTTGACAGCGCTGTCAAGTGTGTGTGTGTGTGTGTACTGTATGTGTGTGTCACTAGTGTGTGTCTCGTGTGATGTTGTAACCTCTGTGTGATGCGAGGCGCTCTCACACCCTCAACTGGTTTGATTCTTCCCGTCGAGCAGGTGACCTGGCATTTCAGTGACTTTTAGAGGTGTTACGACCCTGACATATTGTTCTCCCTACTGCTTGTTCCTGTATCTCCCTCTACCACAGTCATCCTTCTCTCTCTCTCTCTCTCTCTCTCTCTCTCTCTCTCTCTCTCTCTCTCTCTCTCTCTCTCTCTCTCATTTTCACCCTTCTCTCACTTTCTCTGCTTCTCACTATTCCTTCCCCAATCCTTTTCTCTCCCTCTAATTTGATCCCATCTCTCTCTTTCTCTATGAACCCCGCCCTCCATCTCTCTCTGTTCTCTCCCCCGCTCTTTCTCTAGCGCTCTCTCGTTCTCTTTTGAGTTGTTTTTCTCTTAGCGAGAGCTTTTAGATCCCCCTGAGTAGCAACATTTTGGGTAAGAGAGCAAGAGAAAGTGTGTGGGGGGGGGGGGGGGAGAGAGAGAGAGAGAGAGATATAAAGGACATGAAAGTGATTTATTCTGCTCTTCTCTTTCTCAAAAAATAAACTCATATTTCAGAACAATGTAGTTTTGCCTCCTCGCCTCTGCCCGACTGTCACTATCCACTCACATTTTGATCAGGGATATTTAGCGCCAAAAGAAAAACTCCAATTATCTGTGCTGACGGTCTTTACGGAGCAATTGACCTCAACCTCCTTGTATCTTAGCAATTTAATTTAACCTGCGCTACGTGCTAACCGCTAATTAGAGGAAACTCACACCGGGAGCCCGGCGCGGGAGAAAAAAGTGCAAGAGAGCGTGAGAGGTAGATTAAGAGAGAGAGAGATAGACATGTGGCTATGCTTTAATTGCTGTGGGGTCGACCTTGTTGGTGCATTTTGAAAGGATAAAAAATTACGGTGAGCTAACTGGCTGAGACAGAGAGAGGAGCAGCTGCTATCAGGTCTGGGAGAGAGGGAGAGGAGAGGAGAGGAGAGGAGAGGAGAGGAGAGGAGAGGAGAGGAGAGGAGAGGAGAGGAGAGGAGAGGAGAGGAGAGGAGAGGAGAGGAGAGGAGAGGAGAGGAGAGGAGAGGAGAGGAGAGGAGAGGAGAGGAGAGGAGAGGAGAGGAGAGGAGATCTGCTTGTCAAAAGCTAGAAAGAGACAGTAAAAGCAAGAGTAGGCCATTGTGTCTCATTACAGTATCTCTATTGAGACAATTGTGGCTCTTTAGCTGTTGATCGGAAGCGAGAGGGAGGGAGAGATAGACAAGCGATATACGAGAGAGGGACACATGAAGGAGAGAAGATAGGGAACCAGATATAAATGAGAGAGGGAGCAAGGGAGGAACAAAAAAGGGGTGAGATGAGGAGTAAGGTGGCCCAGTGGTGCACCCCCACCATATCCATTACTTATGTCTGTGGAGCCGCCAGGCCCCAACTCCAATTAGCTGTTTCATTTCAGGGAGGGAATGTGACTGTGGGGAGACAGCCTTGCACCACTAACACCTCCCCAATAAATAACAGCCACCAGAGAGGGAGGTAGGGAGAGATGGAGATTAGAGACGGGGGATTGTGTGTGTGTACGTGTGTGTGTATACACGCTGGCTCATTCCTGCCTGCTCCATAGGAGAAATTTCCCCTGCCAGCCAGCACATTAAAAAAACATGGAGCACCTGCATTCTCTAATACTGCTGTGTCTTGGCGATTTGCTGTGTGTGTGTTCCTGCGTACGGCGTACCTGTGTGTGTGTGTGTGTGTGTGTGTGTGGATGGTGCTGCTGTTTGTCAGATGGTCCCATTAATAAGACTTGGCATTTATTACCTTTAACTGATCCAGTGTGTGTCTGGCTGCCAACTCTCTCTCTACTAGCTAATCCTCTTCTGTTATGTGTGTCACCCAGAAAACATTGTGTTTGTGTGTGGGGGGATGGCTGTCTCTGTCTTAGTAGGATTGATGAGAAAGGTTGTGTGTATTTGTGTGCAGGTTTGGGGATTGCATGGATATTGCATGTGTTAATGCATGTGTGTGTGTGTGTGTTTGTCTCTGTTCGGTTGTGTGTGTTTGTGTACATTTGTGTCCCCCAGTATGCTGGCTCTTTTCAGGGATTAGAGTTGGAGCTGGAAGCCTCTTAGCCCACTTAGCCACAGCTCTCTGCCTCTTCTAATGGTACTTCAGCCTCCCAGTCTGAGTCTATGGGCAGGTTGATTGGCTGACGCGTTGCTTGGACGAGCACAGCCTCTCTTCTCAGTGTCTGAAAGGGAAAGTTGACTTGGTATGCTGCGATGTCATTGTCTAAATCAGGAGGCTTTAATGACGTTAGGCGTTTTCCCTCAGCAGGCAAAATAAATTGCACTGTGTGATTTTGGTGAATCTGTTTTAAACTAAAGCATAAAACTCCTACTGAATCTGATTACTCACATAAAGTGATGGGCGAGTGAATAATCTCTGTGTGTGTGTGCATGTGTGTCTGTCTTTTTCTCTGTCTGTCTGTCTTTTTGATTGTCTGTGTGTGTGTGTGCGTGCATGTGTTCTGGAGGCAGCCCTGACAGCCCTGTTGAGTTAAAGTGAGAGGGATGGTTTACATGGAGAACATAAATGTGTGCTTTGGCTCTGACACTTCCTCTACTCACACTGGCATGTGGTGTCAGCACCCAAACAGATCTATTACCTAATTGAAGGATGCATTGATTGGCATGCAGATGTGTGTGTGTGTGTGTGTGTGTGTGTGTGTGTGTGTGTGTGTGTGTGTGTGTGTGTGTGTGTGTGTGTGAAAATGTGTGTGGGTGAAAATGTGTGTGTGTGTGTCTGATGGCTTGCGCTAGTTTACAATAATTAGGTGATCTACTCTAATCGTGTCTCATTGTTTATTTGACAAGGCTCGCCTAGGGTGTTGTTACTTTGTTTATGCATAGATTTGTCTCTTTGTGTGTCTGTGTGTGTGTGTCTGTGTGTGTGTGTGTGTGTGTGTCTGTGTGTGAGTGCGTGTGTGTGTAAATGTTGATGTGTGTTTTCATTTTACTCAGCTATAGCACTTTGAACTGTTCACTCAAATTGTCTCATTTATTTTGTAATGGACAGCTGGTGTAAAAACAGAGAGAAAGACGTTAGTGCGCTCTCCTCATCAGGTTGAATTGAGCGGGAGTGTAGAGGAGAGGAAACAGAGGGAACATGGTCCCTACTGCTGTCACTAACAAGACCATTAGTGTTACCGTGCTGCTCTGGCATTTGCCATTATGCCACAACACTCTCCCATCCGCTTGTTACCTGTCTAAAAAGTCATCTATATCATTCACATATCCAGCATTTGCCGCTGTTTAAAATAAGGCCATTTATCAGGGTGTTATGAAAACCCAGAAGTAAAACTGTATTAATAAAGAGACATTTCTACAAATGTAGACACCACATTTCAAAGGAACGTTTCTATTTCATATTTGAGGATGTATGCCCGTCCACGTCCTGTATCAAGGCATGGTGGGGTGATATAAAAGATGGGATCTAACTAGTTCTATGTGTTGAATCTGGGCATATGTATGTGTCTCTAAGTGGGTGGTTTATCTAAGTGATAGGAATACAGTGTGAATACAGAGGAAGCTGGATGTAGTTTGATCTCTGCATATTAGCTGTCCCCTGCAATGACCGTCGTCTCATTAGGTTGGGGAAGTTTAGCAGTGCCAGAGCTACATCAATTCATGTCCCCACCTTTGCCTTGTGTGGTATTCATTCTCTCCATCTCTCTCTCTCCCTCTCTCTCCCGTTCCCTCTTTCCTCGCTGCTGTGGGTCCAAACACAGTCTTTCATTGAGTCCCAAATGGCACCCTATTCCTTTTATAGTGCACTACTTTTGACCAGGCCCTATAGGTGTCTGGTCAAAGGTAGTGTACTACATAGGGAATAGGTTACCGTCTGATGGTTGGAGGTTCCTCTGCTCTTTCTCTAATAGGGATGTTCTATTGATTAACAATTTACTGATCTTGTCCCCTATCCCTGCTGGGGAGGAGAGAGGGGGAGTAGGGGAGAGGGTTAGTATCAGTCACAGTGCTGAGGTCTTAATGAAACACACTTACATATGTGTGAATTCACACATGCACACACACACATACACATACACTCACTGACAGGCACATACTCCACTTGCACATAACTAACCGATGCTGTAAGGTACATGTGTCAAACACAAGGCCTGCGGGCCGGCAATGATTTGGTTTGTGAATTCTTTTTGGCCCGCTTCCATACCGCCCGCGATGCGCTGCACTACAAGTCACAGCAAGCACTGCCAACGTGCCGCATGCCAAATGGCAGTACATTGCCACACACACACCCCTTCTCCCAGACCCACACACACACACCCACATGCGAGCCAGCCAGTGCGCTGTACCATGTAATCACAAATGGCACTGACCGAATCTTCTACCAGACCGAAAGTTTAAACATGTTGTAGGCTAAATGTCCATTCCAAGTTTCAGTTCCAATGAGTCATTGCTGTAGCCTACAGAATATGTCCTCTTGGTTGTCAAAAAGATAAAGGATTCATACGCGGGTATAAATTACTACTAAAGGATAATAGGACACACAAGTGTGTATAAATGAGTCAACAGTTGAGTCATCTACTTTATGAAATTACAGCCTGTTGCACTTGCATCGGTGAATCCAACGTCAATTGTGCTGCTATCATGTGTCCCGTTTAAAGCTTGCTGCGGAGGGAAAGTGTACAGACCCATGCCACAGTCCTAGCTAGGCTACTAAAATGTTGCAGTCTGGCTTCGGTTTTTAAAGATTGACCATGAATAACCAAAAAACTAAACCTGCAACAAAACACCATGCAAAGCAGAAACAGCCTATTACACCAATGTTTGAGCAGTAACCTAGGCTGGCTACTCAACTACAAGACGTTTTGAGTGCATGGCTGCAACTAGCTCTCACAGTCTCACAACCTGGCTGACCATACAGCAATGCTGCATTCAACCCCACCAGTGTTTTAAGTTTAAATGTTACAACCTAGCTACATTTTTGTTATTTGGGGTTATTAAATACTTTCTGATTAGGGTCGCAGCATATAATGCACATCTGCAAGCATAGCAGCAAAGGCTGGACAAATATTATTTAACTCTTGTTTTGTTTTAATATGTTAAAATGCTATATACAGAATCCTATGTATATAAGTGGACATTATAAAGGGCCATATATTTTTGAATAGAACAATGGCCAGTTTGGGTCGCAGTTGTATGCCTATGCACACTTGTTTATTTTAGCTAACAAAATAGGCTATGTCTGGCCCGCAAATTGGTTGTGCTTTTTCAATATGGCCCGTGCGCTGACCGTCTTATCTATGCGACCATCCTTCTGTATACCATATTTCAACCATTCTGACAAAGTATCCAGGTATCTATGTGTGTCGTTAATGAGCAGTTTATCCTTTGATGAAACAAATGACATCTGATAGTGGCTGGTATTATCCTAGTGAAATGGGATTATACGGCTGAGTGGATATCAGTCACTCCGACTGTGCTGCTGTGTTCTTTGTGTTCAGGAGAGGAAAGTGTTTTGTCCCATTTTATTACCTCTGTCCATCACTCCTAAAACAGTCTTTACAGATGAAAAAGGAAAAGCACTTTGACTGGAACAGAGAAAAAGGTATTTCTGTAAGTTGAAAATAAACCCCCTGGAAGCGAGGTGCACATTTGTGCCGTGAGATGGAGAAATGCACAGAGAGGGGGAGAGGGAGGGAGAGAGAGGGGGGGGGGGGGGGGGAGCGAGAGAGGCAGAGAGAGAGAGAGAGAGGGCGGGGGAGCGAGAGAGGCAGAGAGAGAGAGAGAGAGGGCGGGGGAGCGAGTGAGGCAGAGAGAGAGAGAGAGAGATGGGGGGAAGAGGGAGGGAGAGAGAGAGAGGGGGGAGCGAGAGAGAGAGAGAGAGAGGCAAAGAGAGAGAGAGAGGGGGGGAGAGGGAGGGAGAGTGAGAGAGAGGCAGAGAGAGAGGTAAGTAAAGGTAATTGAAATGGTAGAGTGCTCTAACAGCAGCCACTGTGTCCATCAACATCCCAACACTGTGGGGGAGAGAGTGGTCTCTGTGTGTGTGTGTGTGCACGCGAGCGCGCGTTTGTGCGTGCATGGTACCTTTGTAGAGAGGCCCTTGCCTTGGTTGTTTCAGAGTGAGAGTAGGATTGACAGCTGACGAGGTGTGTATGTGCGACATGTCGTCTTGCTGAGAGGGTATTTTCTCTGTATTCGTTTTATCTGGCCTGATGTGTCTGGGCTGGTAAAGGCCTGCCCTATGCTCTGTATGGCAGGCAGGGTGTTTCCCTCTGTCTCTATCCAGCCTCTGGAACAGGAGGAGAGGAGACCAGAATAGACTTCTACTGCCCACATGCAGAGATACACATGTACAGGACTGACCATGTGACTGGGATGTCACCGTTATCAAGGAAACACAGAGAAACACTGCCTTCTATAATGATAGAAAATTACATTGAAGGAGAAGAAGATATTATGCTGTTGTGGTATCTGAGGAATTTATGACTTTGCTAATGGTTTCAAATGGTTTTAGAGGATGTTGACTCAGCTTAAAGGGAGCATATGGGGAGTAGTTCTATAGGGGCACCCTAAAGCCGAGGAAGTCTGTTAGGTGGCCTCCTGGGATTGGTCTGTAGGGGAAAACACCCATATTATGTTACATAGGGCATAGAATATAAATACTTGGTTAAAACAAAGGAGGACAGAATAATATATTACAGATTGGGGTCCGGTTATTCTCCAGATATCGGCAGATATCTGTAAATTGATGCTGAAATACTTTGATATAATAAACCTTTATAATCAAAGGACAGTGTCAGCGGAATTCTTGTTCTCACAGCATCTCAGCATAGTTTTCTCGACACCACACTGTTTCTGCTGAGGTTGATGATGATGATGATGATGATGATCCTCCTGATGACGATGCCAAGAACAATTATTGATAAAAGGGAGAAACTTCAAACATGAAACAGTAATATGTCCTAACCTCCATGTTATTACAACAGACCTCTACCCTGCAGGACATCTGTGATGTTTAACAGTACTAAGGCATGGTGGTGGCCATATGGTAAAGTAGTTACCTAGCTGTGTTTATAATCACTGGCCTTATCTTCATTCAGAGCAGCACTCCTGTAGTGTGATCCCAGAGTGCTGCTACTGCTGATGGTGCTGCGGTGTGTATCAGGGTGAACTTAAAGGGCCCATTTAAAGAGTGAAATCCTTTACAAGCCTGGTAATTAACCAACAGCCGTGGCCTACTTTGATCTACATTAATGATCTATGCTCTGGGATCACAAGGCTTTAAAAAGTACTGATGGGATGGTGTGTGTGTGTGTGTGTGTGTGTGTGTGTGTGTGTGTGTGTGTGTGTGTGTGTGTGTGTGTGTGTGTGTGTGTGTGTGTGTGTGTGTGTGTGTGTGTGTGTGTGTGTGTGTGTGTGTGTGTGTGTGTGTGTGTGTGTGTGTGTGTGTGTGGCGAGGGTGCAATGGTGTGTGTGTGTGTTTTTTCCAAGCCCTGTCAACCACAGTGAACATACAGTGGGGGAAAAAAGTATTTAGTCAGCCACCAATTGTGCAAGTTCTCCCACTTAAAAAGATGAGAGAGGCCTGTAATTTTCATCATAGGTACATGTCAACTATGACAGACAAATTGAGATTTTTTTTTCCAGAAAATCACATTGTAGGATTTTTAATGAATTTATTTGCAAATTATGGTGGAAAATAAGTATTTGGTCACCTACAAACAAGCAAGATTTCTGGCTCTCACAGACATGTAACTTCTTCTTTAAGAGGCTCCTCTGTCCTCCACTCGTTACCTGTATTAATGGCACCTGTTTGAACTTGTTATCAGTATAAAAGACACCTGTCCACAACCTCAAACAGTCACACTCCAAACTCCACTATGGCCAAGACCAAAGAGCTGTCAAAGGACACCAGAAACAAAATTGTAGACCTGCACCAGGCTGGGAAGACTGAATCTGCAATAGGTAAGCAGCTTGGTTTGAAGAAATCAACTGTGGGAGCAATTATTAGGAAATGGAAGACATACAAGACCACTGATAATCTCCCTCGATCTGGGGCTCCACGCAAGATCTCACCCCGTGGGGTCAAAATGATCACAAGAACGGTGAGCAAAAATCCCAGAACCACACGGGGGGACCTAGTGAATGACCTGCAGAGAGCTGGGACCAAAGTAACAAAGCCTACCATCAGTAACACACTACGCCGCCAGGGACTCAAATCCTGCAGTGCCAGACGTGTCCCCCTACTTAAGCCAGTACATGTCCAGGCCCGTCTGAAGTTTGCTAGAGTGCATTTGGATGATCCAGAAGAGGATTGGGAGAATGTCATATGGTCAGATGAAACCAAAATAGAACTTTTTGGTAAAAACTCAACTCGTCGTGTTTGGAGGACAAAGAATGCTGAGTTGCACCCAAAGAACACCATACCTACTGTGAAGCATGGGGGTGGAAACATCATGCTTTGGGGCTGTTTTTCTGCAAAGGGACCAGGACGACTAATTCCGTGTAAAGGAAAGAATTAATGGGGCCATGTATCGTGAGATTTTGAGTGAAAACCTCCTTCCATCAGCAAGGGCATTGAAGATGAAACGTGGCTGGGTCTTTCAGCATGACAATGATCCCAAACACACCGCCCGGGCAACGAAGGAGTGGCTTCGTAAGAAGCATTTCAAGGTCCTGGAGTGGCCTAGCCAGTCTCCAGATCTCAACCCCATAGAAAATCTTTGGAGGGAGTTGAAAGTCTGTGTTGCCCAGCGACAGCCCCAAAACATCACTGCTCTAGAGGAGATCTGCATGGAGGAATGGGCCAAAATACCAGCGACAGTGTGTGAAAACCTTGTGAAGACTTACAGAAAACGTTTGACCTGTGTCATTGCCAACAAAGGGTATATGACAAATATTGAGAAACTTTTGTTATTGACCAAATACTTATTTTCCATTTTGTCTGTCATAGTTGACGTGTTCCTATGATGAAAATTACAGGCCTCTCTCATCTTTTTAAGTGGGAGAACTTGCACAATTGGTGGATGACTAAATACTTTTTTCCCCCACTGTATATGCCAAAGATACACTATCCATAGTCCACAGCCGTGGCTCTTATGAGAATCACCAAATTGGAAAATGAATTTCAAATTTCCCCCATGAAATCAGTTGCTACCTCTCCCATTTCAACCGTCAGCAAAATTATTTATGGGTCTGTTTCAAGATAATCAACTGATGTTGCTACATATTAATGGAGATAATGACCGTGTCCTTTAAGTAATTTACTGTCTATCTGGGGAGCAGTTATACACACACATATACATATACACACACACATTCTCACACACACACACACACACACACATAACCAACCACATGCACGAACACATACACACACACAAACACACAGGTCCCCACTCATAACCACACACAGCTTTCCCTCAAGCCGAGCCACACAGAGACATTGCCAAACAGTGACTGTCCCGACAGAGCCCAGTTGACTGGCAGTGGATGTAGATATGTGTTTATTTAAGCACTTAGATGGAGTCAATAGACTCTTAATGTCAGAGGGAGCTGAGAGAGGAGTCCTCTCCTGAACTGCTGTTTGAAGAGTGGCACGGAGACGCCTTTGTCAGGGGAGATAAGTCGAGCACAGAGCAGAGAGCATGGAGCTGAGTGACTCGCCAAATGACTGACTGACTGACTGCACTGCTCTGCACGCCCCGCTCAATCACTCTGGAAATCAAATAAATGAAGTAAAATCAAATGTATTTATAAAGCCAGTTTTACATCAGCAGATGTTACAAAGTGCTTATACAGAAATGAACTGAGAAAAAGGGGGAGAGACCAAGAAGAGGGAAGAATGAAGAGAGAGAGAGAGAGAGAGAGAAAGAGAGAGAGAGAGAGAGCGAGAGAGAGAGAGAGAGAGAGAGAGAGAGAGAGAGAGTTCTTTTCAGGAACTCCCAGCTCTGCATGACAGCGTGAGTGTTTCACCCTGATTGTGGCTCTTTGAAGAGTTATGTTGATGTTCTGTGTTACAATCCGTAGCCCGTATCACGATCAGCCCCTGTGAGGGAATTGGAGCAGACTAGCGAAGCGCTATGTACATACAGCAGAGCACATAGCATCTAGCACATTAAGTACGCATCAGAACTGGAATGAGCACATACTCAGATTTTATCACTACAAAAAAACGAACCATGCAAGATACAGGCTGATTCCCCTCAGAGCATTTCCACATCGCTTTTTCAGTCGGAAAATGTCAGAGTAAAAAAAAAATACAAAGTGTGTTGAAAATGTGTTTTCCTGATATGACCTATGACCTCATTAAAGTGATAAACTCATGGGGGAGAGGTGGTTTCTGGGAGTTGTAGTGATCTCAGTGCTCATTATGTGTGATTCTAGCATGGGTCCATCATTAGGACAGTCCCTGTGAGCAGCTCATCAAAGACTAGTCAGTCTATATCAGCATTACTATGGCACCAGAGGAAGCTAGTGAAGTGCAGAGGGCAACACAGCCAGGCATCCCAATCATAATTGCCTTGGATTCTACAGGAATAGCATGTGTGTGGGGATGGTTGTGTGTGTGTGTGTGTGTGCATGCGTTTGTGGATGCACGTGTACGTGTGAGTACAGTGTCTGTGTATGTAGCAATTTATCCAGCTCTTTATTCAAATAATTTTAATTGCCCTACATGATGACGACAGGCAGCATTCGACAGCCAAAAAAGACACAGATTCTGGCAATTTCACAAAAAATCAAACAAAACGTGCTGCCTATGCAACGAAACCTTAATCTCTGAGTGTGTGTGAGCGATTGGGTGGGTTAATGATCAGTTTGTAGCCGATTCCTGCTACGTGATTGTGCTCGGCATGACTGGT
This sequence comes from Coregonus lavaretus, assembly GCF_964263955.1. NCBI lineage: Eukaryota > Metazoa > Chordata > Actinopteri > Salmoniformes > Salmonidae > Coregonus > Coregonus lavaretus. The sequence continues at coordinate 43,049,571 of NC_140000.1, forward strand.
AATTTGATCTTGTCATCGTCATTCAGAGTAGTGGAGAGTCTCATCTCGCTGTTTTAACCAAGCTGTTTCTACCATCTTCATGCCAGACGTACCTGACGCTCTGTAATTACCTGCACATTTCTCCCAGCCTTTCTATATTTGTTTAACAAATGCACCAGTGCAACTGCCGACACACACTCACAGGACTACAGACACGAGCGCATGCAGGCACACACACAAACACACACACGTACATACACCACACGTATGCACATGCACACACACGCAATCTCACGGTGTGACTAATCATCCCTCACTCACACTGTAGTTTGGTGATTTTCCCCATGTGTATTAGAGGAGTATGTGTGTGTTTTTGTGCTGGTCCCAGGGAGGAGAAGATGATCAGGGTACTCTAGCCTTACAGTTGAATGTCTTCAGTAGCATAAAGTCACCATGCTGTTTGTTGTGTAGATTATTCAGTGTGTGTAGAGAATGTGTGCAGGGGTCAGGGCCACTGCTTGACTGTAAAAACAGCTAGATAGATAGATGCAATTGATATTCATCTTCCATCAGAGAGAGGACACAGAGTCGCCCGTCATTCAAAATAAATGTTTTTGGTAATGTTCTCTAGTTGAACCGTGATTGGCTCAGTGTTCTGTCACTCATGGGGACACTACATCACCTCAAAATCTACAGGGAGAGCTAGAAGGTTCAAGCCACTTGGGTGCTGCCATAGATTTACATTAGAAGTGCCCATCCAAGAAGGCTCAAGGTCATTGACCACAGATAAAATGATGTAAAATGACGTTATATCTACCGTAGCTTTGATCGGACTGATCATGTCAACATCACACTTTCAAAATCTTAGCTAGCAAGCTAGACAAGCAGTCATCATCATGAATCAAGTCGACATTCTACTGGCAAATCCTTTTCAATCCTTGTCATATGAAGAGAAATTATAGATAAAATGTGTCGGTGCTCATCGGCCATTGGACATAGACATTACACAACAAGTTGGAAATCGCAAATTCAACAATGAGTGGTTTGGAAGGAATCAGTCGCTAACTGCAAGCGTTGCAAAACAATCACTAGCCTGCAAATCAGTGGAGAGGGAGTGTGGTCCAAGTCTGGGTTTAAGGGTCTCTTTTCCAAGCTTAGAAGGATAAACATTCACATTCAACACCATGGGCCAGAAAAGGTTGAATACATTGGCCATGCTGTCAATCCCGCATGACTTCTTCTGCATTGAAAACAACTGGAAACTCGGAACTGGGAAATCTCAGACATCAGTGAGTTCAAGACCACTGGGAACTCAGAAAAAATAAGCTCAGACTGGGAAAATACGTTTTGAACAGTAATCGAAGTCAGGAACTCTGGCCTCTTTCTAGAGCTCCGACCTGAAGATCACTGATGTCATGATTCAACCTTGTTTTTTTCAGAATTCCCAGTTATCTTGAAAGCACCATACATCCAGAGAATGCCAGACCTTGATGACAAAATTTGATGACAACATTTTCCCACAAGAAGGACTTCCTCACCACCTTCCTGTTCAAGTGAGCACAGCACAACAAGGTGAGTCCAAACATGTCTTGTATGCTGCTGCATAACTGATGTAATATGCTAGGGAGATATGTATACTGTAGCTAAGAAAGTAATACTAAGTGTATGTTGTGTAGTAAGCTGTTAGTAGCCCATGTGCCTCACACTAATAATTTTGTCCATTTCCCCCTCATAACTTAGCCTACTATTCTGACTTGGTGGTGCACATGTAGCCTATAGCCTGTTTTAGAGAAATGTCATCATCATATATTGTAAGAGCTGTCCTTGTCTTCTTCTATGTCCCCTTAATTGATCCTACGGGTATGACTTGGTGTACAGGGAGAATACTGTAAGAACGGCCCATGTTTGGAATTCTGTCGCTGAACAAATAGTTATATTGACTACATCCGTTTTAGCTCGCTCATTAATGTCTTAATCGAAATTACGGATTGCCTCTTATCCGCTCATCGTTCCATTATGCCATAGTTTGTACATCTCAATTGTCAGTAGAAACCACATTTGTTTAAGCAAGTCAGCCATATCAGCCATGTTTTTTGAAAAGGCAGTAAATGAGGCTGAATGAACTGTTTCGCTGCCAGACAAGGCTCCGCTGATAGCCAGGTGTAGCAGTGGTAAGGATTAATTTCATGGTGCTGAAAAGAAAGCTCTGCTGTTGGGACAGCTTTATGTAGGACCTAACAGTTTGTGGGCACCGTTTTCACCGTTATAGTCCAATTAATGTATTTTTTTTGGGGGGGGGGGGGGGGGGGGGGGGGGGTTGCCCCACCAAGATTTACATGCTAAAATCGGCACTGGTGGAGCATGTAGCACACATAGCAGAGAGCTGGACTGTGGCAAACACTGAATAGAGCTAAGTGTATGAAAACGGTCTGTTTCTCTGAGGAGTACTCTAAGCACTTAAAGGAAGGGGAGAGTGGATTGTTACTCTCCGGGGTCTGGAGAAGGGTGGCCATGGGAAGCAAGTATGTGTGTGTTTTCAGAGAGAGAGAGAGAGAGAGAGAGAGGGAGGTAGCTGGTAACAGACTAATGTAGAAGGCAGATCCAGTACTATGGGAAGATCTGACCATACGGTAGTACACTTTATTGACACCCTACAGGCTGTGGCAGCTGTTCACTTGATCTAATTGATGGCAGCTGTTCACTATCAAAAATCAAGGCTAAGGAGCAGAGAGACTGTCCTGACTGGCTATGTACATGGGAGAAAGCTGGTAGAGAAACAGTGTGGAAATGCTAGGTGAGTCCGTGGAGTCAGTTAATCAGCGATATTGTGGATTCTACCTGTATCTTTCCAGAGGTGGCTGGTGGGAGGAGCTATAGGAGGATGGGCTCATTGTAATGGCTGGAATGGAAGTAATGGATAGGTATAAAATATATGGAAATCACATGTTTGACTCCGTTCCATCAATACAATGAATTGTCCTCTTATAGCTCCTCCCACCAGCCTCCTCTGTATTTTACTGATCTCTTTGTAGCTTACCAGTGTTGGTTGCTTAGAGCCCTTACATACCACACCTGACATACCCAGTGGCCACCTCACACCTGCATTACTCCCTATCTCTCTTCCTCCAACTTATTCTCTCTCTGTCAGTGCTGTCTCACTTGTTGCCTGTGCAGAGGTACAACGCAGTAGTTTGACATTGTTCTGAGGTGTGTGTGTCTTCTGTCTGGCTCTGAGTCAGTCCAGGTGCTGACTGGGGATAGATGGTCCCTACTGCCACACAGCATAGCCTGTTCCCCATGGCCTAATTGGCTCAACCCTGCTTACAGCAACACTGTTACTAAGCTACTGCTCTGTGCGTGTGTGAGAGAGAGAGAGAGAGAGAGAGAGAGAGAGAGAGAGAGAGAGAGAGAGAGAGAGAGAGAGAGAGAGAGAGAGAGAGAGAGAGAGAGAGAGAGAGAGAGAGAGAGAGAGAGAGAGAGAGAGAGAGAGAGAGAGAGAGAGAGAGAGAGAGAGAGAGAGAGAGAGAAGAGAGAGAGAGAGAGAGAGAGAGAGAGAGATTCATGTATCCTCTAGCTCTGACACATTTTCTCTGGTTAGAGGTACAAATGTGACGAAATGTCCAGCAAGTGTCACACACTCACAAGACAGTCCTGTCACTGTGTGTGTATGTGCACATTTGTGTGTCCCCCTGTGTGAGCAGAGAGACAGAGCTTGAGGCGTCACTAGAGACCCCCTGGTTCGATTCCAGGCTGTATCACAACCGGCCGTGATTGGGAGTCCCATAGGGCAGCGCACAATTGGCCCAGCGTCGTCCGGGTTTGGCCGGTGTAGGCCGTCATTGTAAATAAGAATTTGTTCTTAACTGACATGCCTAGTTAAATATTTGCAATTTTAGCAGATAAATAAAGGTTAAATAAAAATAAAATAAATACTGAACAAAAATATAAACGCAACACGCAACAATTTAAAAGATTTTACTAAGTTACAGTTACATATAAGGAAATGGTCAATTTTAATAATTTCATTAGGCCCTAATCTATGGATTTCACATGACTGAGCAGGGGCGCAGCCATAGGTGGGCTGGGAGGGCATATGCCCACCCACTGGGGAGCCAGGCCCAGCCAATCAGAATTAGTTTTTCCCCAAAAAGGGCTTTATTAAAGACAGAAATACTCCTAAGCACCCCCTCCCCTCAGATGATCCCGCAGGTGAAGAAGCTGGATGTGGAGGTCCTGTGCTGGCATGGTTACATGTTGTCTGCGGTTGTGAGGCCGGTTGGACGTACTGACAAATTCTCTAAAATGATGTTGGTAGAGAAATTAATATTCAATTATCTGGAAACAGCTCTGGTGGACATTCCTGATGTCAGCAAGCCAATTGCACGCTCCCTCAAAACTTGGGACATCTGTGGCATTGTGTTGTGTGACAAAACAGCACATTTTAGAGTGGCCTTTTATTGTCCCCAGCACAAGGTACACCTGTGTAATGACCATGCTGTTTAATCAGCTTCTTGATATGCCACACCTGTCAGGTGGATGGATTATATTGGCAAAGAATAAATGCTCACTAACAGGGATGTAAACAAAATTGGGCAAAACATTTGAGAGAAATACGCTTCTTGTGGTATGGAACATTTCTGGGATCTTTTAAATCAGCTCATGAAACAAACACCTTACATGTTGTGTTTATATTTTAGTTCAGTATATTTCAGTTTTTCTCTGCTAAAGAATTCCTTTTAAACACTTACCAGAAGTATCAGACAATATTTATAAGCTTATCCATTTCTCCAACGTCCCACCTACTGAGTCATAACTTTCTCTCTCCAAGTAAACTAAACAACATGTATTTGACTTCATGCCAATCTGACTAAACAACATGTATTTGACTTTATGCCAATCTGACTAAACAACATGTATTTTACTTTATGCCAATCTAACTAAACAACATCTATTTGACTTCATGCCAAACTGTCTAAAAGCTAACCCCTTGAGTCTGCCCCTGCAGGACAGAAATCAGGGCTACCTGTTCTCTCTTAAACCCCAGAACTGTGGGCGATGTCAGAGAGGAAGAGGTGAAGCGAGATGTTTCACTCTGGCCAAAATCTGGCCAAAATAAGCCCAATGTGTTTCTATGGGCTTATTTTGGACCTAAGCTGTCGCCTGTCTCCCCGCCTTTTGGACAACGACTTCCATTGTTAGGGACATGAGCATCTCGTCATTATATACAGATCTCATGCTCTACAACATTCGCAGAGTACGACCCTGCCTTACACAGGAAGCGGCACAGGTCCTAATCCAGGCACTTGTCATCTCCTGTCTGGATTACTGCAACTCGCTGTTGGCTGGGCTCCCTGTCTGTGCCATTTAAACCGCTACAACTCATCCAGAACGCCGCAGCCCGTCTGGTGTTCGACCTTCCCAAGTTCTCTCACGTCACCCCGCTCCTCCGCACACTCCACTGGCTTACAGTTGAAGCTCGCATCTGCTACAAGACCATGGTGCTTGCCTACGGAGCTGTGAGGGGAACGGCACCTCCGTACCTTCAGGCTCTGATCAGTCTCTACACACAAACGAGGGCACTACGTTCATCCACCTCTGTCCTGCTGGCTCCCCTACCTCTGCGGAAGCACAGTTCCCGCTCAGCCCAGTCAAAACTGTTCGCTGCTCTGGCACCCAAATGGTGGAACAAGCTCCCTCACGACGCCAGGCAGCGGAGTCACTCACCACCTTCCGGAGACACTTGAAACCCCACCTCTTTAAGGAATACCTGGGATAGGATAAAGTAATCTTACCCCACCCAAAAAAAAAATCTATTGTAAAGTGGTTGTCCCACTGGCTATCATAAGGTGAATGCACCAATTTGTAAGTCGCTCTGGATAAGAGCGTCTGCTAAATGACGAAAATGTAAATGTAAATGTAGATCTCTGGCGATGGGCATTGATTTAGAATGCCAGGTTTGTGTGTGTGTGTGTGTGTTTGATTTATGTCTTATACACTGATTGAACAGGGTTTAAAGCAGGTGCACAAGCCTCTTATCAGAACACTTAGAATGTCAAATGTATGGCGGCGACCACTGGTCATGATGACTCAACAAGATCTCTCAGTTTCCCTTCGAAATTCAACGTATTATGGATGAATGTCTATTTTTAACGCATTCATTCTGCGTGGTTATAGGGTTAAAACAGAAACAACTCAAAGGTTAACAGTTTAGGCATTAATTCCGAGTGGTTAAAGTTAGGGCTATGGTTTGGGAAGGCTCAGCAAACCAACCGACCTCACACCATCAAGTATCATCAAGTATTTTCATGTCTCGGCAGAGAATTGTGAACTGCAGTGGCACAGTGGTCTGGTGGACGTATGTAAGCATCTGATTCCAAAGGTTGCATATTCGAATCCAGCAATAGAAAGATGTTTTTGATATTTTTGTTTTAAGCCTATCCAAACCTTAACCCTTACCTTAACCATTCAGAGTTAATGCCTAACCTTAAGAATTTGGAGTTAATGCCTAAATTTAACCTAATTTAACTTAATCTAATTCTGACGTGAGACTGTGAGAGCTTAGCAGAAAATCAGGGCTTGGGTGACACCACTTCTAACAGGCTACCTGTTCTCCCAATCATTACTCCAATCAGCAGCCAAGTAGTGAAGGATTACTCCCCCAGTCCTAATTCTACTTCCTGTGTGTGGAGAACTGTTAAATTAGTCATCAGCCAGTTTGTTTACAATGTAATTTGGCCTCGCTTCTGGCGTTGCTGTTTGAGCTCAGGCTTCAGACTAGGGCAGCTCCTCCTAGCTATGCAAGGGGCCTGATTGGAGAACGGTGGGGCGATAGGCATTGATTTAGAATGCCATGTTTGTGTGTATGTGTGTGTTCGTGTGTGTGTGCGCGCGAGTGTGTGTGTGTGTGTGTTAAAGCAGGTGCACAAGCCTCTTGTCAGAACACTTAGAATGTCAAATGTATGGTGGCGACCACTGGTCCTGATGACTACCCACTTAGAATTGGCCACTTCCCAGATGTGTTTTTTCTGAATCTGTGCGCTCTACCATCTGAATCCTACTTTACAACTTTGATGACGTTTTTCACCCACTTTTTCCTGTCTGTCTGGCTCACATTGGATCATTCCCTGTTTTTGTAGTGTTTGTCTCACCTGGGTTGTGCAGTAATGTTTGTTACCTCTTACAGTAGTAGGCCCATTGAAGCGTGTGATACATCATATTCTGAATGTGTCCCAACATGTCTTCACAGGGCTGATTTCCCACGGGGTGCAGGCGTTTGGCACGTTCACATTTAGTTCCTGTTTCCAACACTAGATCAAATGCCTCTCTCCTGCGATGCACAAAACTCAGTGCTCCAGGGGAGATACACAATGACCTAGCCTGTTACTCCTAAAGAGAGAGGAAACACACACACAAACACAAAACACCTCCAGACATAGTGGAGATAAGCCACAGTATGTAGGCCAGTGTGTGTGTGTGTGTGTGTGTGTGTGTGTGTGTGTGTGTGTGTGTGTGTGTGTGTGTGTGTGTGTGTGTGTGTGTGTGTGTGTGTGTGTCTGCCCTCTATGGTAATAATGTAAGGAGTTTGTAAATTAATGGTGTCATGTGGTCTTTGGTCTCTCTTGGGATAGCTGTATGATAATGGCTCTATAGCTTGCTTACCAGCCTCACTCCATCAGGTTCAAACAGATGGAAATGCTCTACAGCCTCTGAAATCAATTCCAGACTACGTAATGTTAAGGCTCCCGTGTCAATCATGTGGGTGAAAGGGGTGAACCACTGACATGAAAAAAACAACATGTTCTCATCTTGAACATGGTTCCCTCTCTCTATCAACTAGCCGGGTGAGACATGTCTCCTGTCTGTCTCCTGTCTTTCTTGTGTTTTTTTCTCTCCCTCACTTGCAAGTGTTCATTCAAATGCTCTATCTCCCTCTTTCACCTTTCTCCCTATCTCCTGTCCAGCTGTCTCTCCCCAAACAGTCTCTCTCTCTTTTTCTCTATCTCTACCTACTCTCCTTCCTCTCTCCCTCCCCCAGCTCACCCTCTCTCTCTCCTAGTTTAAACTCTCCCACAGCTCTCTCTCCTCTCTGTCGTTTGATTCCCAGTCTGACAGGTACACGGTAGTATGCAGGCTAGTTTGGGTATAGGGTGTATGATTAGTATTGGTGGTTGTGGTGCATGGGGCCAGGCTCTGACACTTCCTGTCTGTCTGTGGACCCTCGCTGGGCCCCGGCGGGGCGAGCCACTCAGGTGGAGCGAGGGAGAGACCTGCCGCTGGCTGTCAGTTTGATCGGGCCGCGGGATTGGCTGAGCACTGGTCCGGAAGCATGGATATTGCACAGCAGAGCTCATCTTAGGAGGACTTTAACCTCCAGCATGACAGCCGCTAGAAGAATGTGCGTGTGGGTGCATGTGTTCTCTCTACCCCCCTCTATCTGACTGTCTATGACTGTTACCTGCTTTTCATCTCTCCCAATCTCTATCCATCCCTCTCTTTCCTCATTTTAGTCTTCTCTATTATATCTACCTTTCATTCTCCTCCTGTCACTCTCTCTCTCTCTTTCTCACTCTCTCTGCCGGAGAGGTAGAATCCTCTCCCTCTACCACTCATTAGTGTTAAATTCCTGTGGATTTATTTCTCTCCTCCGCTCCGTCATTCCCCCTCTCTGCCACCTCTCTAAGTTGAAGTGCAATATTCTCCCTCTGGCGTGAAAATATGCGTAATTCATCGTCTTTCTAATTCCTACGAAATATCATCGCTGCAACACCTAAGCTGAAATATGGGGATACTGCCCAAAGTAAATGGCTAGCCCACTCTAAGAGGCATATCAATTTGAGGAAATATTTTTGTTACATTTCCAGGAACGCGTGGAGACAATCATATCCACAGATACTGAAAATATATTGGAGAGATGTTTATTTCTCCTATTGCTTGGGTTGGTCCCATCTCTCAATGTCTATCCTATCCTGTCAATAATATAGGGGATCAATGTCAACAACAATCTCTTCGACCCCCACCCCATCCCTGAAAACAGACAGAATATTGGTCGCTAGCTCGTCTCATTCCTAGGTGATGGGTGTGGTGGCAGCCATTTTGCGCCTGACTGCCCAGTGCTAAACTGTTTTTGCGGTGGGTGGGCAGGGCAGGGCTATATTCAGTTCAAATTGAACTGGGAGATGATTAGATGGCCACTTATTGATAAAGCCAGAGTGATATTTTAGCTGTGGACAGGCATGATGTGCTGTGTGTCCTGTATCAGGATGGAGTCTGTCTGACTGGCTGGTACTGTGAATATACTAGGGAACCTAATGTCTGCTCTTATACACCTACAATACACTGTATATGGGTCTTTCTATAAACTAGGGTATCAGTGGGGATTTCCTACACTGGACAACTTGTTACAGCTGTTGACAAGTCATTGTTAATAATCTGCCAATTTTTTTCATGTCATTGCTTTAAGATATAATGGGGTATCATACTGTAGCTATATTCAATCAAATTCACGAGTTGATTTAAAACCTGTTTAACCCTTTCTCATGGTTGCTGTCTTGATGGATTTGTCCAAAATCATGTGACATAAAACATTACTTTTCTGTCCTTGCACTTATGGCAGTGTAAGTTGTCATTATATCACATATTAAGCATTAATAAGTTAAATTAGGCATTGAACTTGAACCCTGTAAGGATCCTGGATATAGCTGTCTGACAGTTTTTTGTATAGAGATCTCAGAAATGCAGTGTAACTACATAACATTTCATGTCTCCTTATGTTACGGGGTGAAAACAGTTTTCATGGGCACACAAATCCCCCAAAAATGTATGTGATTGCTAAATCGAATGATTCTAAAACGAAAGAGTCACCTTACCTTGAAACGTAGAACCTAAATCGATACTGTCATTAACGTGGTTCTTCAATAACTTTGCATAATACTTGTTGGATGCACATTTGGTGTTGAGCTGTTTAATTACACTGTGATATTTTTACACATCTGATCCAGGAAGGAATTTTCTGAATTACAGTCAGGTGATGAACAGCTGATGTGATAGCCATGCCATGCAACAACAGCCCAAGTGATGGAAAAAAGGTGTTTGTCAGAAATGTCCAGAATATTTAGAATTGGTCACATCCCAGATGTGTTTTTTCTGAATATGTGCGCTCTACCATCTGAATCCTACTTTACAACTTTGATGACGTTTTTCACCCACGTTTTCCTGTCTGTCTGGCTCACATTGGATCATTCCCTGTTTTTGAAGTGTTTGTCTCACCTGGGTTGTGCAGTAATGTTTTTTTCCTCTTACAGTAGTAGGCCCATTGAAGCGTGTGATACATCAGATTTTGAATGTGTCCTGACACGTCTTCAAAGCCAAGTGACCAACAGCTGTTGTGATAGCGTATGCGATGCAACAACCGCCCAAGTGCTGGAAAAAGGTATTTGTGAGAAATGTCCAGAATATGTTGGTGTCTCATTCCTTATGCCAGTGAAGACAGTTGTGCCCGAATCACGTTGGATCTAATATCCCTAGCGAATTGATGTTGATAATTTGTTGTTGTCTGCTTGATTTACAGCAGGATCTCGTTAGATTTAACAGAGAAAGCATAAAGGTAATAAATTCATGTTTTCATATGTTTTTGAGCCTCGGATTGGACACTGAGTCTACTGTGCGCAATTGTGTAGGATATACTATTGCGCAACACCCAACGCTATTCCTATTAATTATTCTGGATATATTGATAACAAATTACATAGTCTAGTGGGCTTCTTCACAATACGATCTGGTAATGAAATAATATGACAAATACATTTTGGTTTCCATGTTACACCACGTGTGGTTATTATTAGGATGACAACATGTAATGCTGGCTTCAACTTGGCTTTCCATACAAATCCTTTCACTACAAAAGGAACCTGGTTTTTGTTCACTTTCTCAGTATAAAACAGCCATAGTGAGATTCAAATGGTGAGATTAATGCTACTGCTATTCATGACTTTATTATGTGTGCCTGCGTCGGCCACATAGACTACAGAACAATCACCATGCATCCAATTTATTTAGTCAGGCAAGTCCACATTATTCTCACATATTTTAAAATGTAATAATAATTTGAATATCAATGCATTGGCAAGGACTATTTTTAATTTTTATTCTTAATGGTAATGGCCTAATTTTTTTACACTTTTTGCGTTATTTTTATGAGGGGGGGTTCTATATGAGGCCCTTTATGTACAGTTATATAAATTATACAATTGTATAACATTGAGGTCCTTGAAAATTACAATTAAGTGTTTGAACTAGTCCTTGAATTTGACTTGCCAATGTCTGTCTGTATGAACCCTGCTTAAATGATGTGTAGTCCTAGGCCTATGTTGTTACATAGGTAGAATTATGGGCCAATTTGCATATATTCCTCTAAGTAGGCCTACACATGTAGAACTGCATACAAATCATTTTTCTTTTTGTTTCAAACCATTTAGACATCTTGATCCCAATGTCACACATTCGCCCCATTATTTATAGAAAGACCCAGATATACTTCTTGAGGGTCATTGTAGATCTGAGGATAGATGTAAGCAATGTGGTTGAGTAGAATAGCATTTCTGAAAGTGTCTACAGTATGTGTGATTAATTGTGCACTGGATTTCAGGCCTGTATTTTTGACACACACCAGCAGAGCTGTGTTATTGTACGTACAGGGAGGGAGCAATAGTCCACTGCTTGTTCTGTAACCAGATCAATGGAGGGATGTTATAGTCAGACATAACTAAAGGCTATATTGATTAGTAATTTGTTCCAAACTAACTGACAGTGCATGTTTTTATCTGCTGTATGATACCCCAGACTCTTATTACTGGCTGTAGACACAAATAAAACAAACACCTACTAGGCCATTAGTTAGGTGAAATCACTGCAGAGAAAAAGACACAGTGGAACACAGTGGAACACAGGAGAACACAGTGGAACACAGGGGGACACATGGGAACACAGGAGAACACAGGAGAACACAGGGGAACACAAGGGAACACGGGAGAACACAGGGGAACACAGGAGAACACAGGAGAACACAGTGGAACTCAGGGGAACACAGGAGAACACAGTGGAACACAGGAGAACACAGTGGAACACAGGGGAACACAAGGGAACACAGGGGAACACAGGAGAACACAGTGGAACACAGTGGAACACAGGAGAACACAGGGGAACACAGGAGAACACAGTAGAACACAGGGTAACACGGGAGAACACAGTGGAACACAGTGGAACATAGGGGAACACAGGGGAACACAGTGGAACACAGGAGAACACAGGGGAACACAGTGGAACACAGGGGAACACAGGGGAACACAGTGGACAATGACAGAACTAACAGCACATGCACAACAGACACAAGATCGTTTATGTGTCTGCATGGTGGCATGGCGTTACTCTGTTTCTCATGTAGTTCAACGTTAAAGGTGTGAGGTTTGTGTGTGTGGGGGGGAGGTGGGGTGTTAAATGTGTTATCATGTGAAATTGTTTTCTCCTACCGTTTACAGGCTCAGTGTTGTACTGAGACAGCTCAGCCTGTTACAGCCATAATAGAGTAACATGTGTATGTAATAAGTATATTGACTGGTCTGTATGAGCAGCAGGCTGTAGACCAGTGGATATGTGTGATGTAATAATGGTCTATGTTACATACTGTAAGCTGTTTGTGTTGATGGTTTTATTAGTTTAGGAGATTAGATTAACCAAGGTTATTGACTGGCCCTTGTCCACATCCTCTTATTAGTATGATCACTCATCTTCAGCATGCTAGCAAGGACATGTGTGTGTATGGCAGGGAGGGTGTACGTGCTAATGCACGTGCGTGCATGTGTTTGTGCCTATGTGCACGGATGTCTGTCTTAATTTTCTGCGTGTACAGTTTAAAATAATTGATGCTTCATTTATGTTGGCATGCATTCTATTTCCTGTGTTTTAATGAGTGTGTGTACAATCCTCTCTGACCGATGCTGTGTGTCAGTGTGGTAATGAAAGCTGGTTAGTGTGAGTGTGGGCGTGTGTCAGGGCTAGGTTAACATGGCTATTACCTGTCCATTCTACAGCGCCCACACACACTGAGAAGTGCATGCTCACACACTCATACACGGACGCTTGACAGCGGGAACACGTGAATGTGGAACACACATGCAAACTGATACATTTTCTCCAAGTCATACAGGATCATGTAGTCTATGATTTAATGGATACATTAGTTACTGTGCTGATTCTGTAGAGTTTTACATTAAAGTGCATCTACAGTACTTTAACGTGCTCATCTTCCTGATGTTTCCCTCTTCTTTTGTTCTCTCTCTCTCTTGCTCACTCACTCACTCACTCACTCACTCACTCACTCAATCACTCACTCACTCACTCACTCACTCACTCACTCACTCACTCACTCACTCACACACACACACACACACACACACACACACACACACACACACACACACACACACACACACACACACAATATGGTAGTGAGGTAGACAGGGCAGAAGGCCTTTAAAGAAGAAGAGAAAAGTCCTTCAATAAACACCTGATATCCAGCTGAATGTGGAGACAAAGGCTTGTTATCTCTGAACTCCACGTTTAGTGTAGAGACCTGGGCAACACACACACACACGTACACACACACTTCAGCCTAGCTACAGTAAGATAAAAGGAATAATCCCACCAGGGTTTAAATTCCACAGTAAAACGAGCTAATTAAAATGATGGCACACACACACACACTCACTCACACACACACACACACACACACACACACACACACACACACACACACACACACTGCGGATTACAGGTGTCCACAGAGGCCATATTACAGTGACAGATCAGTCTACATGAGCCCCATAGAGAATTGGGGAGGAGGGAGGGAGCACTGTCCTCTCAGGGCAAACAAAACAAAATGTTTTTTTATCACATTTTCAGTTAATTACCATAAAACCCATGAATAGTAGGAAAAGTAACTGTATATTTCGTTACATTACAAATAAAATAGTATATATCGTATTATACTATGAGGCATTTTATTAATGAGCAGTGTTGGGGGTAGCGTTATGTAATCAGATTACTTTTATGAGTAACGGAGTAAAGTAACGCCTTACTTTTTCAAATTGGGTAATATTATTACAGTTACTTTGTCAAACAACGCATGCGTTACTTTCAGAATCCCATAGAGGGCTTTCCCATCTAGTGGCAAGTGTGCCCTCTATACATACAGTGGGGAGAACAAGTATTTGATACACTGCCGATTTTGCAGGTTTTCCTACTTACAAAGCATGTAGAGGTCTGTAATTGTTATCATAGGTACACTTCAACTGTGAGAGACGGAATCTAAAACAAAAATGCAGAAAATCACATTGTATGATTTTTAAGTAATTCATTTGCATTTTATTGCATGACATAAGTATTTGATCACCTACCAACCAGTAAGAATTCCGGCTCTCACAGACCTGTTAGTTTTTCTTTAAGAAGCCCTCCTGTTCTCCACTCATTACCTGTATTAACTGCACCTGTTTGAACTCGTTACCTGTATAAAAGACACCTGTCCACACACTCAATCAAACAGACTCCAACCTCTCCACAATGGCCAAGACCAGAGAGCTGTGTAAGGACATCAGGGATAAAATTGTAGACCTGCACAATGCTGGGATGGGCTACAGGACAATAGGCAAGCAGCTTGGTGAGAAGGCAACAACTGTTGGCGCAATTATTAGAAAATGGAAGAAGTTCAAGATGACGGTCAATCACCCTCGGTCTGGGGCTCCATGCAAGATCTCACCTCGTGGGGCATCAATGATCATGAGGAAGGTGAGGGATCAGCCCAGAACTACACTGCAGGACCTGGTCAATGACCTGAAGAGAGCTGGGATCACAGTCTCAAAGAAAACAATTAGTAACACACTACGCCGTCATGGATTAAAATCCTGCAGCGCACGCAAGGTCCCCCTGCTCAAGCCAGCACATGTCCAGGCCCGTCTGAAGTTTGCCAATGACCATCTGGATCATCCAGAGGTGGAATGGGAGAAGGTCATGTGGTCTGATGAGACAAAAATAGAGATTTTTGGTCTAAACTCCACTCGCCGTGTTTGGAGGAAGAAGAAGGATGAGTACAACCCCAAGAACACCATCCCAACCGTGAAGCATGGAGGTGGAAACATCATTCTCTGGGGATGCTTTTCTGCAAAGGGGACAGGACGACTGCACCGTATTGAGGGGAGGATGAATGGGGCCATGTATTGCGAGATCTTGGCCAACAACCTCCTTCCCTCAGTAAGAGCATTGAAGATGGGTCGTGGCTGGGTCTTCCAGCATGACAACGACCCGAAACACACAGCCAGGGCAACTAAGGAGTGACTCCGTAAGAAGCATCTCAAGGTCCTGGAGTGGCCTAGCCAGTCTCCAGACCTGAACCCAATAGAAAATCTTTGGAGGGAGCTGAAAGTCTGTATTGCCCAGCGACAGCCCCGAAACCTGAAGGATCTGGAGAAGGTCTGTATGGAGGAGTGGGCCAAAATCCCTGCTGCAGTGTGTGCAAACCTGGTCAAGACCTACAGGAAACGTATGATCTCTGTAATTGCAAACAAAGGTTTCTGTACCAAATATTAAGTTCTGCTTTTCTGATGTATCAAATACTTATGTCATGCAATAAAATGCTAATTAATTACTTAAAAATCATACAATGTGATTTTCTGGATTTTTGTTTTAGATTCCGTCTCTCACAGTTGAAGTGTACCTATGATAAAAATTACAGACCTCTACATGTTTTGTAAGTAGGAAAACCTGCAAAATCGGCAGTGTATCAAATACTTGTTCTCCCCACTGTATCTATGGGTTCGTGTTAGGGGTGTGAATGTTTAAATTGGGATCCTTAACGTTAAGAAAAATCGCCTGCTCTTTCTCTTCTCTAATGATGCAAGTGTCTGTTCAGTCTTCAGTCTGTTGCCTGGAACCAACAGCACCCTGAACAGCTTCTACCCCCAAGCCATAAAACTGCTAAATACTATAGTGAGTCTGGGTAGCTATTGGTTAACTCTTTTGACTCACTACATACGCTTCTGCTACTGTTTGTTATCTATCCTGTTGCCTAGTCATTTTACCCCTACCTATATGTACAGTTCTACTTCAGTTTCCTCGTTCCCCTGCACATCGACTCGGTACTGGTACCCCCCGTATATAGCCAAGTTATCGTTACTCATTATGTATTTATTCCTTGTGTTATTATTTCTCTATTATTTCTATTTTTTTCTCTGCATTGTAAGTAAGCATTTCACTGTTAGTCTACACCTGTTCTTTACGAAGCATGTGACAAATAGTTTGATTTAATTTGTAGAATGTCCTAGATTATTCATTGATGATAGGCCCTGCTTTACTGAAGTTGTGAGACATTGCAAGCCAATAAATTGTGAAATACAGCATTCTATTGCAAGACACAGCTTCTGATTGGCGATAGAGAGGCTCCTTACTAACTCCGTGCTCTAGGCCTATCTTTGGTAGAGTATGTGCGGCCAGTGGCGGCTCCTGAAAAAATTCTCAGGGGGGGCAATTTTTCTGATGATTTAGGTGACCTACACACATTTTAAAAAAGATATGTCCAGCAACAACATGAAGACAGGGGCAGCATATAAGTCAATACCAGAAGCATTTATTGACTGATCTCAAAAGTGTTGGCTTACAAAAGAAAATTAATTATCACAGTAAAAATAATCAAGGGTGTTCTTTCACATTCCTCAACACTGCATAAACAATATGCATTTCCATAAAACACCTCATCTAATTGTGCCACAAAGTTGACAAGTCCAAGAAAAATACCAGGGTTGGTGGAGCCCTCAGTTTCATCTTTGCCTCGCAAAGCTAACTCAAACACTCCGCAAAACTTCACACACTGGATTAGCCGGCTGAGGATGTGGCGGTTCTTGCTAACCTCATCGTTGTGGCGGCGGACAGCTAGCCTGTATCCCTCATCCAGTTGAGTGGCAATGTTCACTCTCCCCAAAGCAGACAATCTCAAACAGCTATCCATGTGGGTCTTTGACAGCTCATGTTTCTTAATCTTTTCTGAAAGATGGTGCATGTCCGTTACACCAGTCGCTGTCCAAGCGGTGCTGTCTGCCGTGCCGCCTTCAGGGTGAAAGAGTAAGCAGGGGTAGCAGAAGACTGCATTAGCTACATCGCAGCCTGCTAGCCAGGTTTTTCGTTCGTACCAATTTTTGGAAAATCCTCGGGTGTAGGACTTTCCCCCTTTAGTAGAAACCTGTTGAATTATTAAATTTGGTCTGGGAGGTCCTAATTGTTTCGTTGCCAATTTATCTTGATTTGTTCGCCGACAAAAAGGAACTTCTTTCAAAGAGACAATCGTGTTGCACTGAACGCTAGCCATCTTGACAGTAGTACGTGAATTGATTGACGCTGCTACCCGCTCTTTTCTTAGTTACGTTCATGGTTATGTTACGTATGACGAAAGCGCGTAAGTGCAAGCCCTCCCGGAACCCATAGAGATTGTATTGAAAGCTCTGATATTTGAAAAAAAAAGATTTTACATGAGAGTCTATGAGAGACTTCTGGGGCGATTTTCAACCTGACTGAAATCGCCCCAAAAGGGGCGGGGCCATTTGAAGCACGACTTTAGCCTGATTGGACATTTAGTGGCAGATCAGACGTCTAGATTAGAACACTGATAACTACTGTTGCCGTGATATAATTGATTAGAAAAAAAATCCCTTCCTTTTCCCGTTTGGCAGTGCGTCGCCCATATCGCCCTACTGAACACACCGCACCTGTGTGCGGCTCACTTTGCTCCCTCTGACAGTCAAACAAATGGGTGAGATTTAGATTTTTTTCATGGAAGTAACTCAAAGTAATATAATTAGTAATATATAACGTTACTTTCCACACAAAGTAATATTGTAAAGTAACATGAAATACATGCTCTCTGTCTAACTTTATCTCTCTCACTGTATCTCTCCCTCCTCTGTTCCTCCCTCCCTCCTTCCCTCCCTTTCTCCATCACACACACTAGAAACATGATGTTTCAGACAAGAACATTTGTAATTAATCGCCCCCGCTTTCCGTTCTCACAGCTGATTGGACACCGTGTCCCTTGGTGAGGCGATAGCCGACACCCACGCTGCACCCGTCAATCTCCAGTGACGTCCCTTTGTCACACGCTCCGCCAGGCACCGCCCACCCGAGCCACACAGCCAATAAAAATACAGCTTAGGTGAGATGACAGGTAAGTCCCACACACACTTTCCCTCTCACACAGATCATGACACCACACACACACTCATACACACACACAGAACATATCCCACCCACTCTCACACAAATGCATCACTATGGAACACTAACCAGTCGTCACCACCCACAGTCACCTGTCTAACATGCACACACACACACACACACACACACACACACACACACACACGCACACGCACACGCACATGCACACACACACTTACTCAAAGCTTCAGGCTATACTAGTCAGTTGGTCTCCAAGAAACAGACATTTGGGGTTAGATCTGTTCTTTAAAAGGTGGCCATTATGTGCTAATTAGAGGATAAATGTTGGAGATGTTGGCCTTTCTGCTCAGCTCTATTACCCAGTAGAAAGAGTCTTCTACACCAAGAGGAGACTACGCACTCTGAGAAGAAGAAAGGTTTAGCTGGAGGAGTCTGGGAGAAAAAGAGCTTTCACTTCCAGCTCTCTCTCTGTACTTCAGGAGGAAAACTATTTTCTTTCAGCGTGGTCTTATCTGAACTGTAATGGCAAGTAATTTAAAGGAAATTAACATTTTGACACTCTCCTCGGGGTAGGGAAAATGCAGAAAGGAGAGGATGAGAGGAGGAGAGGGAGATGGGGAGAGGAGGAGGGAGGGTGGGGAGGAGAGGAAAAGGGGGGCGGAATGTAATTCAGTTTCAGTGAATGAATGGCTGCGTCTTGGTTCAGGGTTAAGTGTGGTTGTGTTAAACCGTCTGCAGCCGTCACATTGACCTTACCCAAAGCCTTCTAATGGGTGACATCACAATGGACTAAAGACATTTGACACACCTGTAGAATTCCACTATAGAACACTGACTAACTGTCAAATAAAACGGTGAATGACCATAACGCCTGACTTTAGCTAGTTTGAGGACCATGTCATTATGGTCGCTGAGGCGTGGGTTACAGAAAAGGGCTTTGGACTGGGGGCTTTGCGGGATTGGGAAGGGAGTGACGTGTGTGTGTGTGTGTGTGTGTGTGAGACAGAGTGTGTGTGAGCGGTAGCGGGAGTATTTTTGGGGATGAGGCGGAGAGGGGTGTGAAGAGCTGTCAGGTAGCGATGGCTAGGCAGCTAGGCTGTTCCCACAGGAATGAATTACATTCCGAGAGGAAGACAAGCATCTCAGTCCTTCTGCCTCTCTCTCTCTCTCTCTCTCTCTCTCTCTCTCTCTCTCTCTCTCTCTCTCTCTCTCTATCTGTCTCTCTCTCTCTCTCTCTCTCTCTATGCCAGAATGATGCCACATTTAAGTCTTTATTTCTCTTTCTTACCTTCTACCCTTTTCTACTATGCAGCTCTCCTCCTTCCCTGTCTTTCACTGTCCACCTCACCCTCCCTCCATATTGTCAATTTCTCTCTCTCTCTCTCTCTCTCTCTCTCTCTCTCTCTCTCTCTCTCTCTCTCTCTCTCTCTCTCTCTGTCTCTCTCTCTCTCTTTTTTCTTTCTCTGTCTACCTTCCTCTGTCTTTCTATCCCCCCTTCTTTCTGTCCCTCCAGGGCCAGGTGGATTAGCGGTGAAAGCTCATTACATGAAATGTAATTACCGCCTGTGTCGATAAGAATCGATCGGCTTGGCCCGCAGATCACTTCACATGAAGGCCCCCCAATATAGGCCTCTGCAAAGACCGCGGCTGCTGTGGCGCCAGCCCCGGCAACGCTTTATTTCCTGTCTGGTTGCCCTGAGCGATGGGAGATAGCATTGACACTGGTGTGTGAAGTGGAGTCAGACCTGTCGGAATGCTTTCAGTGTGGCCTCGCAGCAGAAATGAGATTCCTTATCAAATCAGCTGGATTAGGGAAAGTGTCTGGGGAAAAAGTTGATCCGCAGGGTCGGGCTGTAGCAGGGAAGGGGGAGGGATAAGGTGTGTGTGGGGAGGGGGGTTGTGGGGGTCTGTGTATGTGTGTGTGTGTGCATGCGCGGGTCAGGACAGCTGCTGTCTGTAGGTAGAGTTGTTCTGTGTCTGTTCTTTATTTACCATGGCTTTGAAATGTCTTCTGTCTTCTCCTTTTTTATTGTATTTATTTTATTTCACCTTTATTTAACCAGGTAAGCCAGTTGAGAACAAGTTTTCATTTACAACTGCGACTTGGTCAAGATAAAGCAAAGCAGTGCGATAAAAACAACAACACAGAGTTACACATGGGATAAACAAAACATACAGTCAATAACACAATAGAAAATCTATATACAGTGTGTGCAAATGTAGTAAGTTATGGAGGTAAGGCAATAAATAGGCCATAGTGCAAAATAATTACAATTTAGTATTAACACTGGAATGATAGATGTTCAGAAGATGATGTTCAAATAGAGATACTGGGGTGCAAATGAGCAAAATAAATAACAATATGGGGATGAGGTAGTTGGGTGGGCTAACTTCAGATGGGCTGTGAACAGGTGCAGTGATCGGTAAGCTGCTCTGACAACTGATGCTTAAAGTTAGTGAGTCTCCAGCTTGAGAGATTTTTGCAACTCGTTCCAGTCATTAGCAGCAGAGAACTGGAAGGAATGGCGGCCAAAGGAGGTGTTGGCTTTGGGGATGACCAGTGAGATATACCTGCTGGAGCGCATACTACGGGTGGGTGTTGCTATGGTGCAAGCAGCGTAAGATTGAAGAGCATGCATTTAGTTTTACTAGCGTTTAAGAGCAGTTGGAGGCTACGGAAGGAGTATTGTATGGCATTGAAGCTCGTTTGGAGGTTTGTTAACACAGTGTCCAATGAAGGGCCAGATGTATACAAAATGGTGTCGTCTGCGTAGAGGTGGATCTGAGAGTCACCAGCAGCAAGAGCGTCATCATTGATATACACAGAGAATAGAGTCGGCCCGAGAATTGAACCCTGTGGCACCCCCATAGAGACTGCCAGAGGTCCAGACAACAGGCCCTCCAATTTGACACATTGAACTCTATCTGAGAAGTAATTGGTGAACCAGGTGAGGCAGTCATTTGAGAAACTAAGGCTATTTAGTCTGCCAATAAGAATGCGGTGATTGACAGAGTCGAAAGCCTTGGCCAGGTCGATGAAGACGGCTGCACAGTACTGTCTTTTATCGATTGTGGTTATAATATCGTTTAGGACCTTGAGCGTGGCTGAGGTGCACCCATGACCAGCTTGGAAACCAGATTGCATAGCGGAGAAGGTACAGTGGGATTCGAAATGGTCGGTGACCTGTCTGTTAACTTGGCTTTCAAATACTTTCGAAAGGCAGGGCAGGATGGATATAGGTCTGTAACAGTTTGGATCTAGAGTGTCACCCCTTTTGAAGAGGGGGATGACCGCGGCAGCTTTCCAATCTCTGGGGATCTCAGATGATACGAAAGAGAGGTTGAACAGGCTAGTAATAGGGGCTGCTACAATTTCAGCTGCTAATTTTAGAAAGAAAGGGTCCAGATTGTCTAGCCCAGCTGATTTGTAGGGGGGCCAGCATGGCCAGCCGTAGCAAAATGCTTATTGAAATTCTCGATTATCGTAGATTTATCGGTGGTGACAGTGTTTCCTAGCCTCAGTACAGTGGGCAGCTGGGAAGAGGTGCTCTTATTCTCCATGGACTTCACAGTGTCCCAAAACGTTTTTGGAGTTTGTGCTACAGGAAGTTGCTACAAATGCTACACATTTCTGTTTGAAAAAGCTAGCCATTGCTTTCCTAACTGATTGTGTATATTGGTTCCTGACTTCCCTGAAAAGTTGCATATCGCGGGGGCTGTTCGATGATAATGCAGTACGCCACAGGATGTTTTTGTGCTTGTCAAGGGCAGTCAAGTCTGGGGTGAACCAGGGGCTTTATCTGTTCTTAGTTCTGAATTTTTTGAATGGGGCATGCTTATTTAAGATGGAGAGGAAAGCACTTTTAAAGAACAACCAGGCATCCTCTACTGACAGAATGAGGTCAATATCCATCCAGGATATCCGGGCCAGGTCAATTAGGAAGGCCTGCTCGCTAAAGTGTTTTAGGGAGAGTTTGACAGTGATGGGGGTGGTCGTTTGACCGCGGACCCATTACGGAGGCAATGAGGCAGTGATCGCTGAGATCCTGGTTGAAGACAGCGGAGGTGTATTTAGAGGGTAAATTAGTCAGGATGATATCTATGAGGGTGCCCATGTTTACGGATTTAGGGTTGTACCTGGTAGGTTCCTTGATAATTTGTGTGAGATTGAGGGCATCTAGTTTAGATTGTAGGACGGCCGGGGTGTTAAGCATATCCCAGTTTAGGTCACCAAGCAGTACGAACTCTGAGGATAGATGGGGGGCAATCAATTCACATATGGTGTCCAGGGCACAGCTGGGGGCTGAGGGGGTTCTGTAGCAAGCGGCAACAGTGATAGACTTATTTCTGGAAAGGTGGATTTTTACAGGCATCCTCTACTGACGGAATGAGGTCAATATCCATCCAGGATATCCGGGCCAGGTCAATTAGGAAGGCCTGCTCGCTGAAGTGTTTTAGGGAGAGTTTGACAGTGATGGGGGTGGTCGTTTGACCGCGGACCCATTACGGAGGCAATGAGGCAGTGATCGCTGAGATCCTGGTTGAAGACAGCGGAGGTGTATTTAGAGGGTAAATTAGTCAGGATGATATCAATTAGGGTGCCCATGTTTACGGATTTAGGGTTGTACCTGGTAGGTTCCTTGATAATTTGTGTGAGATTGAGGGCATCTAGTTTAGATTGTAGGACGGCCGGGGTGTTAAGCATATCCCAGTTTAGGTCACCAAGCAGTACGAACTCTGAGGATAGATGGGGGGCAATCAATTCACATATGGTGTCCAGGGCACAGCTGGGGGCTGAGGGGGTTCTGTAGCAAGCGGCAACAGTGATAGACTTATTTCTGGAAAGGTGGATTTTTAGAAGTAGAAGCTCAAACTGTTTGGGCACAGACCTGGATAGTATGATAGAGCTCTGCAGGCTATCTCTACAGTAGATTGCAACTCCGCCCCCTTTGGCAGTTCTATCTAGACGGAACATTTTGTAGTAGAGTTTTTGGTGGCCTTCCTAAACCAGGATTCAGACACTGCTAGAACATCAGGGTTGGCGGAGTGTGCTAACGCAGTGAATAACTCAAACTTAGGGAGGAGGCTTCTGATGTTAACATGCAAGAAACCAAGGCTTTTACGGTTACAGAAGTCAACAAATGATAGCGCCTGGGGAGTAGGAGTGATACTGGGGGCTACAGGGCCTGGGTTAACCTCTACATCACCAGAGGAACAGAGGAGGAGTAGAATAAGGATACGGCTAAAGGCTTTAAGAACTGTTCTTCTAGTGCGTTAGGTACATAGAATAAAAGGGGCAGATTTCCGGGCGTTGTAGAATAGATTCAGGGCATTATGTACAGACAAGGATATGGAAGGATATGAGTACAGTGGAGGTAAACCTAAGCGTTGGGTAACGATGAAAGAGATAGCATCACTGGAGGCTCCGATTGAGCCGGTCTCCGCGTGTATGGGGGGTGGGACAAAGGAGCTATCTGAGGCAGGTTGAGCGGGACTGGGGTCTCTACAGTGAAATTGTATAATAAGAATGAACCTAAACAGCAATAGGTAAGGCATATTGACATGGGAGAGGGGCATAAAGCAATCACAGGTGTTATTTGAGAGAGCTAAGACAACAACTGGTAATGGCGACGAAAGTTTGGGCTGAGGCTAAACAGATAAACAGGACAGATAAACAGGATGGGGTACCATGTAAATTAACAGTCCAGCAGGCATCAGCTGTGTAGCTGAGTGATCATGAGGTCCAGTGAACAGCAATAGGTGAGTCCGGGAGCAGTTCGATGGCTGCTACGGCACAGGCGAGCAGGAGGCACGGCTGTTGATTGCGTGTGCTAGCGGGCCAGGGCTAGCAGATGGATCTTCGTGGTCGTTGCAACGGGAAGCCTGTTGAAACCATATCAGACGATTACGTCGGCAGACTTGTCGTGATGGATCGGCGGGGCTCCGTGTCGACACTAGGAGGTCCCATCCGGTTGACAGAGAGGTAGATAGCCGGGAGATGGGCCTGGCTCAAGGCTAGCTCAAGGCTAACTGGTGCTTGCTTTGGGACCGTGGTGATTAGCCAACAACAACATTCATTCTGTTGCAGCTAGCTAGTTGCGATGATCCGGTGTTAAGGTCCAGTGATTCCGGCAGAAAATCTGATATGTTCTGGGTCGATAGCGCGCTGTGCAGACTGTGCAGACTGGCCGATAATTGTCCAGGCTAGAGCTGGCTGGTAGGTAGTGCAGGCCACGGACAATGGTGAAAACCGCTAAAGGGTGGCTAATAGCAAGTAGCTAGTTAGCTGGCTAGTTTCAGCCGGAGGTTCTTGATAAAAAGGTGTAATAAATAATTGAATCCGTTCCACATTGGGTGAGGCGGGTTGCAGGAAAGTATATTTAGTTGAAGGAAGAGAAGTGAGATTGAGAAATATATACGAAAAATACAAAAAACTAAAAAACAGGCTATTTACACGAGCACACTACAGAATACACGACCGCACTGCTACGCCATCTTGGAACTTCACTTCACCTCCTCTAGTTGTCATTGTGTTTTCTCCACTAGTATGTACTACGGTGTTAGAGTTGTTGTACAGACAACAGGGTATGTTTGCATTCAGAGTGAGTGTCAGTGTTATTGCTTGCTGTAGTATTGTCTGATGCACTGTATACTGCAAGTTTGCATCATGATGATGATGAACCTGTAAGGGATGGAATACCTCTGAATTTCATCACACACACTGAATCTCAGCATCCCCTCTGAAGTCTCCAGCAGCTTTACTGTGCCGTAGAGAGAGGGAGCGAGGGATCGATAGAGCAGTGAAAGAGTGCTGTAAACCATGAAAAGAGACAAAAGGCTCCTGGATCAGACTGGGGCTGTTAGCCTGGGAGGAACAGCCAGTACACACACACACTTAACCATTTATCAGAAACTCTTATCCAGAGCGACATACAGCAGCAATTAGGGTTAAGTGCCTTGCTCAAGGGCACATCGACAGATTGTTTCACCTAGTCAGCTCAGGGATTCGAACCAGCAACCTTTCAGTTATTGGCCCAATGCTCTTAACCTCTAGGCTAACTGCCACACATACACGAACACACACACACAGTAACACACTCTCACACAAACACAGAGACACACATATACAATGGCAACTCACTGTACATATGAAACATATAAACCACTAGACAGATAAAATACTGTACTCATATACAACAGACGGTTCCCTTTGAAGTATTACTAACTCAAGACACTCATGGCCTGCAGAGAATTTATCACCTGAAGTTTATTTTAGGTTAGTCTTTGATTTTGGCTTTGCCTCAAATGCCCAGTGTTGCCGTCTGTCTGATCACAAATGACTTCAGAGGTCCACCTGAAAATATGAGTGTGTGTGTGTGCGTGTGCATGTGTGGGTGTGTCTCGTGTCACTCTTCATTCCATGGTTCTGATAGTTATTTGGGAGGACGTTCTGAATGTCACTCATGAACTCTCATCAAACTGGCAGCTCCATCCGGTGACACACACACACACACACACACACACATACAACGTCCGTGTTATGCAGCCAGCCCACTTCAGTACAGGAGTGATATAAACAGTCTCCAGGGTATTGGACTGTGCTCTCTTCTCTAAACACACACAGGATCATAACAGCCAGCATGCTAATTCAGTTTATTAAACCATCACGCCTGCACTCATATCAAAGATAATCTAATAATATCACAAACAAATACCACTAGACCCTGTTCAAGCACAGTGAGAGTACTATTAATACTCATGTGAATAGCAGGCTATTTTCAGACTGTTGTTTTGCTCACAGAGATATTTGCTACATGAGATGACTTCTGAGAAGTGTTAGAAATCATCTTTAATTTTATTGATCAGAGAGATGTGAGAGACAATCAAAGGAGGAAAGTTTTGCGTAGTCTTTTAGCTACTTTTTCTTTCCTCTCAACTACAGGAAATGCAAGGAGACAGGAGAGTAAAGTGAATACATTAGTAGGTTACACAAAGAAATGAACAGACTTCTAGGCACTCACAAACAAGAAAGCATATTTGCACCTGCGTACATACAAACACACGCATGCACACACACACACACGTACACATGCACCCACCACACACACATACAAATATACACCCCCTCCCACCCCCGTAAACACTCACCCCCATTCTTCCCTCTCTCCTCTCGGTCCTCTGTCCTCCTCTAAATCCTCTCCTGGTCCAGTCATCTCATCCCGGCGCCCCTAAAAGAACAATAACAGTGTGAATAGTGAACCTGTCTTCAGGAGTCTATAGAGAAATGTAATAAAGTATTTAGGAATAAGACCTGCGCTGGGATGAGGAGGAGAGAGGACAGGAAAAGAGAGGAGAGGGGGGGGGGCCAGGGCTAAAAGCCCTCCAATTAAGACAGCCTACCGCCTGCACCAGTGTCGCCATGGCAACTGTCAGGTAGATTTCCTGGTGGCGTGTGGTGGTGGTGGAGCGGTTAGTTTGGGAGGCTGAAAGAGAGAGACCGAGCTCTCTTTCTCTGTACTGTGCTTGGTTTCTGTCTCTCTGTGTTCTTGTCTCTCTCTCACTGGCTTTCTCTCTCTGCCTTGTTGTCAATGGCCCTGTCCCAATACCCATACTTAGGTTCTAAATAGTAGGCTTTTTGGGTATGCGAAAATAGAACGTTTTATATTATGTGAAATTTCAAAAATGTTGTATGATTTAAAAGCCAGGATGTCATACTCATTTTGGCTTTTCATCTAGTTGAATGCACAATATTGAGGAAGAGAATCATCTTTTCACACCCACGTGTGTTTGAGAAAAGCTGACAACAAAAATGAACAAATGACGGGGAACAAGAGCGGTTGCGCCTTAGATGACTCAGTATGGATGAGTAGTATGTTGATATTAGTTGCATACTGCATATGTTTTTACTAAACAGTATGTTCTAAATAGTATGTAGCATGATTAGTCCACAGGATGCAGTTTAAGTAGGTAGTAGGCAACACAGATAGGCCACTCTCTATTCTTAATTTTAAAAAAACTTTCCAACTCTGTCCAGCTTTCATTCCCGATTTTCTCACTTTTTCTCCTCTCTCTTCACCTCTGTCTCCCTCTCTCCGCAGATGTGAAATTCCTGGTGAGACAGGAGGACTGGCATTTAGAAAAAATTAATCTCCCATTGCTGTCTCCACCAGGGTTAGACAAAATACATTTCAGTAATTAGATCTGTGTAACAGTCTTATTTTCTCCCTGTGTGTGTGTGTGTGCATGCCAGTGTGTGGGTGCGTACATTCGCGTATGTGTGTGTGCGTGTCAGGTATGTCTGTGTATGCATGCTTGTGCGTGTGTGCTCACCCGCGTGTGTGTGTATGCGTGTATGCATGCGTGAGCATATGTATACTCCTGTGTGTGTGAATGTGCGTGTGTTTCACCATTCTAATCTATATTTAATGCTAGGAAGCAGGGCTTTAAAGAGCGCCACAGCTGGCTTGTTTGCTAATTAATTACATTTTCCCCTTTAATCACCAATCACCAGTGGAAGCCTGCTCTCTCCTCTCTCCAGTCCTTCTCTCTCCCCTTTGTCTAATATTCTTTCTCTCTATTCATTTCTCTCTCTGTTTTTTCATCCATTCTGTCAGACCTTTCTTTCCTTTTCATTTTGTCATTCTTTCTTCTTTCTCTTCTTTCACTTTCTCTCTATTTCTTCCTTTATCTCCTTCTCTCTTTTTATTGTCCTCGTCGCGCTTTCACTCTCAATCCCTCTTTTCTTCCTTTCCCTGTTCCTCTAGCTCACCCTCTCTCTCTCACTCCTCTCCCCTCTCTCTCTCACTCCTCTCCCCTCCCTCTCTCTCTCACTCCCCTCCCTCTCTCGCTCACTCCTCTCCCCTCCCTCTCTCTCTCTCACTCCTCTCCCCTCCCTCTTTCTTTCACTCCTCTCCTCTCACTCTCTCTCCTCTTCCACTCATCCCCATGTCTCTCTGTTCCTCTTTCACACCAGTCTTCATGAGGCTCCAGACCCTTTGGAATTGGCAGTCTCTCTTAGATCTCAGCTCTGCTGTGTTTCTCCCTGGGGAGAGAGAGCTGCGTCTCCATCTGCCTCTCAGACTCATCCTCCTTCCATCCCTCCATCCCTCCATCCCTCTATCCCCTCCTCTAATCCCCCCACAATCATGATCCGTCACCACATGTCAGATCCTGCTTCTTTCTCGCTCTCCCTCTCTCTGTCTCTCCATTTCTCTCTCTCTCTTCCCCTCTCCCTCACTCACTATATTTCTCTCCTCTCACTCTCTATTCTCCCTTGCCGCCCTTAGTCACTCTCTCAATCTCTCCTTCTCTATTTACCCATCCCCCTTTCCATTTCCCATTTCTCTCTCTCCCCATCCCCTCTCCCTCTCTTTCCTTTATGAAAAGGATATTGCAGGAGGTAATTTCAGAAATGCAGTGGACCCTTTCCTCAAGCCATCTCCTCTTACAGTGTTTTCCTGATCCAGCCATTCAGCTATTCTGCCCTGCAGCATAGCACTTGTTTAAAGGGTGAATTTTCATGTCATGACTGCAATAGCAAGGGGGCGAGCCCTTTTTCCTACAGAGTAGCAGGTGCTTTTCGTTAAGACCTGTAAGAGTTGACTTAAAGTCGAATAGTTTCTTAGAGAACAACTTGGCTTCAAAGAGAACAGCCTCTTCCACCAAGTCTGCTTCCTCCTCCTTACTGACAAAATACCCGTTGCTAAGATACCTATGAAAATGCGCGGCGTACCATGCCTATAGACTATTTTAAGACGCTGACGATACAAAAGTTCACACCATTAAATATCATTTGACTGTGCAATTCATACTGTACATGCCGGATGAATATTTGTTCATGTAGAAGCGCTGTAACAAAGTCCCGTTAGGTTAGTAGTCGGTTTGGGAGATGTAAGTTGTAGTCTTGGGTTGAGAGGTGAGGAGATCATTTGGCGTCAAATAATTAGCCTCAAAGATACAGTACAGGGAGTGACCAGTCTGAAAAAGATCAAGAAAGGCAGCAGACAAATAAAGTTATTGCTATTATCATTACTAGTTATAGTACATTAGTAGCAGCAACAGGAATAGCAATAGTCGTTATATTGGTACTAAGGCAATAGAAAGCTTTTGCCTGCTCTGTTTCAGTGTTGTGTTGTCTACACAGAGTGGGGTGATGAATGTGCATCAGTTCACAGTGTCTAGCCTTCACGCGTGTTCACCGTGAATCAATACATGTAATTGTGCGCTTGACTGGTCACGGATATCTGACGAATAGCACTCGGTCTGTTGCTCCCTCGGTCCGTAGTCTTCTACGTAATGAATGAACCCTGTAGCACTCACAACTTTATTATACCGTCTGTCTGTCTGCCTATGTGTCGGTCCGTCGGTCTGTCTGTCTGTCTACCTATCCCAATTAGAAAGATAAACAGACCAGCATATTGTTTTTAATAGCAGACCGTTACTATCCCCCACACCTTCTGTCCATCCCTGTTCTATTACATAGATATCATTGTGTTGTTTATTTACATTGCCAACTGCTCCTTGGAGAGCAGTAATAGAGCACTTGAACAGCAGGATTGCATGTGCCATACTTCAACTTCCCCTACTAAATCAACCTCTCAAACCCTTAGGCCCTTATGTGGCTGAGCTCTTAGAGGACACACATATCTACACAAGCACACACACACACACACACACACACACACACATATATATATCAACACAAGCACAAACACACAGTACAGTAGATCGTTATGTTTAGTTATTAATGTGTTTGAGCATTGGGAGCACTGGGGTACATTTAGTATCCCTCTCACTGTGTTGGTGCTGTACTGTTCTGCCTGGTGTCTGACTCCTAACTGTGATAAAGATGTTCCTTAGCCTTCGTAGAGATACTTTATGTGCTTAATAACTGTGAGCCGTCTGAAGAACAGCTTCGTTAGTGGAAGTGTTTTATTGCAATGGAATAGGCCTATGTTATTTTTCTCACTGATGGTTGGTTGAATGACTGTGCATGTGCAGCAGAGGTGATTTAGCAAATGTAATAAGTAAACTTGTCTGAGGCCTGAAGACTCCAGAGTGAAGCTTGCAGAGTCAATACCTAGACTTTAGCTTGGTGTGCTAACACAGGCTAGTTCCGGTTCGTCGCACATACAGAAATGGTTGTGTTTGTTTTGGTAACTGTTTTGAGTCCTAATTCAATCCATCTCTTTAAAAAGCACAATTTCCAGGTTGTGTGTATTTAATCTGTTGATTGTGCACAGACGGTGTAGCTGTGGTTTTGGTCTCTAGTACTGCCTGTTCCTCTCCGGCTTTATTTACGCTCTCTGTCTCTGAATATAACCTATCAATATCCCTCGGCAACGGATGACATATCACATCCCCCTCAAGCTTTTGTCCCCGACTAAATCCCTCCTCACCACAATTCCATTCCAGATAGACCGCCAGCCAGACAGGGACCAAGGAACCCTAACTTACCCCTCAAACCCTGCGAAAATGGCCTCCTGCCTTCGATCAATGCCACCGCCTTCAAATATCAGTAAATCAACTATATTGAGATTAGACCTGTCGGTGGAGGTTTATTCTTCCCGGTTCCTCGATAGAGATCTAGTGGGTGGTTAAGACCCCTGTGAGCGCTAGTGTGAAGCAGTGTGCATAGAATGCAATGTTACATTTTAAAGCAGGAGGGAGACGGAAGAGAGAGAATGTATGTTTGTAAAAAAGGAGCCAACAGGTCTGTGGAACTACAGGGATTAACGTGGTAAAGTGGATTAAGGAACGCTGTTCGGATATTCCTCCCTGGCTCCAGAGAAGGTCTTTAGAAAAGGAGAGAAACATCTGCTGGAGCTTAGCAAGGCGATGAAGGCTCCTGAAAAAGCCAGAAATCTAAACGGTGCCGGTGCGGGCGGACACACACACACACAGGCGATTAGTTAGGAGCTCTTCTTCCTCTCATTATTACCCCTCACACAAGCACAACACGTAGCGTGTGTGTGTGTGTGTGTGTGTGTGTGTGTGTGTGCATGGGTGCGATCAGTCTCTCTACACAAATATGCTCCGACCACGACCAGCCTGATGAAAAAGTAGATATGTTAGATGTATTTTTATTTTAACTGAGTGATGCAAGAGCTGTGAATTGTACCCTGTGTGATTGAATCCATTGGATTTGAAAGTTGCAGATTCTGCAGAATGACGTACACTACCGGTCCAAAGTTTTAGAACACCTACTCATTCAAGGTTTTCTTTATTTTTACTATTTTCTACATTGTAGAATAATAGTGAAGACATCAAAACTTATTGAATCATATAGTCACCAAAAAAGTGTTAAACAAATCAAAATATATTTTATATTAGAGATTCTTCAAATACAGTGCCTTGCAACAGTATTCATCCCCCTTGGCGTTTTTCCTATTTTGTTGCATTACAACCTGTAATTTAAATGGATTTTTATTTGGATTTCATGCAATGGACATACACAAAATAGTCCAAATTGGAGAAGTGAAATGAAAAAATTAACTTGTTTAATAAAAATTCTAAAAAATACATTACGGAAAAGTGGTGAGTGCATATGTATTCACCCCCTTTGCTATGAAGCCCCTAAATAAGATCTGGTGCAACCAATTACCTTCAGAAGTCACATAATTAGTTAAATAAAATCCACCTGTGTGCAATCTAAGTGTCAC
Organism: Coregonus lavaretus; assembly: GCF_964263955.1. Lineage (NCBI taxonomy): Eukaryota > Metazoa > Chordata > Actinopteri > Salmoniformes > Salmonidae > Coregonus > Coregonus lavaretus. The sequence goes on from NC_140000.1 coordinate 43,081,481, forward strand.
ATGATCTCAGTTGATATACACCTGTTCTGAAAGGCCCCAGAGTCTGCAACACCACTAAGCAAGGGGCACCACCAAGCAAGCGGCACCATGAAGACCAAGGAACTCTCCAAACAGGTCAGGGACAAAGTTGTGGAGAAGTACAGATCAGGGTTGGGTTATAAAAAAATATCTGAAACTTTGAACATCCCAAGGAGCACCATTAAATCCATTATTAAAAAATGGAAAGAATATGGCACCACAACAAACCTGCCAAGAGAGGGCCGCCCACCAAAACTCACGGACCAGGCAAGGAGGGAATTAATTAGAGAGGCAACAAAGAGACTAAATATAACCCTGAAGGAGCTGCAAAGCTCCACAGCGGAGATTGGTCCATAGGACCAATTTAAGCCATACACTCCACAGAGCTGGGCTTTATGGAAGAGTGGCCGGAAAAAAGTGTTTGGTGTTCGCCAAAATAAATGTGGGAGACTCCCCAAACATATGGAAGAAGGTACTCTGGTCAGATGAGACTAAAATTGAGCTTTTTGGCCATCAAGGAAAACGCGAGGGTGAATAGTTATGCACGCTCAAGTTTTCTGTTTTTTTGTCTTATTTCTTGTTTGTTTCACAAGAAAAAATATTTTGCATCTTCAAAGTAAATCAAATGATACAAACCCTCAAAAATCCATTTTAATTCCAGGTTGTAAGGCAACAAAATAGTAAAAATTCCAAGGGAGGTGAATACTTTCACAAGCCACTGTAGCCACCCTTTGCCTTGATGATAGCTTTGCACACTCGTGTCTCAACCAGCTTCACCTGGAATGCTTTTCCAACTGTCTTGAAGGAGTTCCTACATATGCTGAACACTTGTTGGCTGCTTTCCCGTCACTCTGCGGTCCGACTCATCCCAAACCATCTCAATTTGGTTTAGGTCGGGAGATTGTGGAGGCCAGGTCATCTGATGCAGCACTCCATCACTCTCCTTCTTGGTAAAATAGCCCTTACCCAGCCTGGAGGTGTGTTGGGTCATTGTCCTGTTGAAAAACAAATGATAGTCCCACTAAGCCCAAACCAGATGGAATGGCGTATCGCTGCAGAATGCTGAGGTAGCAATGCTGGTTAAGTGTGCCTTGAATTCTAAATAAATCACAGAGTGTCACCAGCAAAGCACCCCCACACCATAACACCTCCTCCTTCATGTTTTATAGTGGGAAATACATATGCAGATATAATCTGTTCACCCACACTGCGTCTCACAAAGACACAGTGTTTGGAACCAAAAATCTCCCATTTGGACTCCAGACCAAAGGACAAATTTCCACCGGTCTAATGTCCAGTGCTTGTGTTTTTTGGCCCAAGCAGGTCTCTTCTTCTTATTGTTGTCCTTTAGTAATGGTTTCTTTGCAGCAATTCGACCATGAAGGCCTGATTCACACAGTCACCTCTGAACAGTTGATGTTGAGATGTGTCTGTTACTTGAACTCTTTGAAGCATTTATTTGGGCTGCAATTTCTGAGGCTGGTAACTCTAATTAACTTATCCTCTGCAGCAGAGGTAACTCTGGGTCTTCCATTCCTGTGGCGGTCCTCATGAGAGCCAGTTTCATCATAGCGCTTGATGGTTTATGCGACTGCACTTGAAGAAACTTTCAAAGTTCTTGAAATGTTCTGTATTGACTGACCTTCATGTCTTAAAGAATGATGGACTATCGTTTCTCTTTGCTTATTTGAGCTGTTCTTGCCATAATATGGACTTGGTCTTTTACCAAGCGACTTACAGTAGTGATTGCATACATTTTCATACTGTGTGTGTGTGTGTGAGACAGGATGCACCTGACCTCAATTTCGATTCTCATAGTAAAGGGTCTGAATACTTATGTAAATAAGGTATTTCTGTTTTAATAATAAATTTGCAAAAATGTCTAAAAACCTGTTTTTGCTTTGTCATTATGGGGTATTGTGTGTAGATTGCTCAAGAGTTGTTGTTTTTTAAAATCAATTTTAGAATAAGGCTATAACGTAACAAAATGTGGAAAAAGTCAAGGGGTCTGAATACTTTCCGAAGGCACTGTATGTCTATCTTTCTTTTGTATGTTATCTTTTCCTTTTATTTACATCTTCATCAGTTCTCTGACATAATATTTCACAGAAGATTAGATTAAATTAAATAAAATGAGTGTTCTGTCATCATGGTTCGTTTCTGGACAGGTTTAAAAACAGCCACACTCCTTAACTGGGCCATTAACTAAAAGTACGTCTTCCGAAAATGTCACTTTCGCTGAACAAAAAGTCTAAGAAGAATAGTATTTGCATTTGTGTTAAGAGCTCAGATCAAATAGACAGATGGGAGTTGTTCGCTAATGTTACGTTAGAGTTCAAGGAACGTTATATGAATGTATATGAGAGTGGAAGTACGTGATGTATTGGGAACAGGATGGTCCAACCATATTTTATAAAGGTCAACGTGGGTCACTTTTCTAACATTAAAATGCAGGGTCTCACCCTGACCTTTCAGTGGTGTGTGTGTGTGTGTGTGTGCGTGTGTGTGTGTGTGTGTGTGTGTGTGTGTGTGTGTGTGTGTGTGTGTGTGTGTGTGTGTGTGTGTGTGTGTGTGTGTGTGACAGTATGAAAATGTATGCAATCACTACTGTAAGTCGCTCTGGATAAGAGCGTCTGCTAAATGACTAAAATGTCAAATGTGTGTGTGTGTGTGTGTGTGTGTGCGTGTGTGTGTGTGTATGTGTGTCTCAGACTGGCCTTAACTCAAGTTATGGCCCTGTGGTAAATATTAATGGCTACAACACACACAGCCCCATGGGAGAGCTTAAAGGTTCAGCCTGTTGTGCTTTAGGGAGCAATCGCTATGGTTTCCCTGAGGCAAATTCAACACATTACACAAGTCTCAGTGTTGCCTCAGACATAAATGGGTTTTATGGTGTTCGTTATAGTCTCATGAACAGCAACGGTCATTCAATAATCATAGCACAACCATACAACATCATTACACTTTAAAACGTGTATGTTTTAAGGACAAATTACCACTGCGCCCACAAAATATGATGCTGAGAGTTACTTGTTAGTTTTAAGTTATTTGAAGTGTTTTCTGTTTGAATTTGTACATAAAGCATGTTTTTTCAAAGGCAATGTTCTGTGTTGCTGCCATAATAACCATGTAATATGTCTTCACTACACAGAGTAAATTGAATTCTCACTACTGTACCTTATAGAGCAATCCATTTTCACAGATTTTTGATGGATTTTTCATAGAGTTCTATGGCAATCTCAGTCAGGCACGTGCACCGATAGGGGTCTACCTGTGGTATAAAAAAAAACATTTGTATACAGTTTTTGTCGTTGATGTTCTGAACCCACTGCCTGCAAGTTGTCGTGACTTCGTCAAATTCGACACCCCCCACTCTGTCCGTTGGTTGGTTGCGCCTGTTGGTCTGCCCTGTGCAGAGCTCACGAGCACCCGTTTGCACCTGTTTCCAGATGGTTACTTAAGGCAAAAAAAAAAGTTGGGTGGTTGGTCGGGGTGGATGTGTAGGCGTATAACGCGAATGTCTAGCAACCCAAAGGTTGCGAGTTCAAATCTCATCACGGACAACTTTAGTATTTTAACTAATTAGCAACTTTTCAACTACTTATTATTTTTAGCTACTTTGCAACTACTTAGCATGTTAGCTAACCCTTTCCCTAACCCTAACCTTAACCTTAACCCTTTTAGCTAACCCTTCCCCTAACCTTAACCCTTTTAGCTAACCTTCCCCTAACCTTAACCCTTTTAGCTAACCTTTCCCCTAACTCTAACCCTAACTTTAACGCTTTAACCTAACTCCTAAACTTAACCCTAATCCCTAGCCTAGCTAACATTAGCCACCCAGCCACCTAGCTAGAATTCATAACATATCACACATTTTGAAAATTCATAACATATTGTACGTTTTGAAAATTCGTAACATATTGTACGTTTGGAAATTCGCAACATAATTCGCATTTTGAATTTGAGCACCTGCCCCCTGAAAGGCCCTGATCTCAGTCATATGTCACACTACTTATCCATGGTTATGTGTGTTACCAATGTGTTCATTGAATCAGATGAGACAGACATGACAGGCTGTGATGAGGTCCATACGTTACAGTTAGGGACAGTGGGACTGGGCTCATGTTAGACATTACCAAATGAGTGTGTTCCCTAGGGCAGTGGCAGATGCTCACTCTTTCTCCTCTCTAACAATCACTTCCTTTCTGATTCTCTCTTCTCTATACCATCCCTCCAGCCACACACACCCACACACACACCCACACACACACACACACACACACACACACACACACACACACACACACACACACAGTCCAGATGTCCATCTCTCCAGGGTCATCCACTTTATTCAGACAGTTCTGGATGACAGCCTGTGTCTCCCCTCTGCAGCTGTGTGGCAAGGGGGAAAGTGTTGAATACATAACCCTGCAAACATGGTTGTGTGTGTGTGTGTGTACATGTGTGTGTGTGCAGTCTGGCCCTGTCACTAAGCCTACATTCCCTCTCTCTCTTCATCCCACACTTTCCCCCCTTCCATGGCTTTCTCATGTCTCTATATCTCTCTCTCACATGAACACTGGGCTAGTGGTGAGTGTGTAGGAGGTGCTCTGGCCTTCCCTGGTGGAACTGGGTGTAATGACATGACTGTCTTTGTGTCAGTGGCATTCACCGCTCTCCTGCCTCCCTGCCCCCCTGCCCCCTTTCCCCTTCACTCTCACTCCTTTTTTAATCGGCCTTTCTCTCTCCCTCCTTCTCTCTCTCTCCATCTCTCACTCCTACGTGTCTCACTCTTCTCCACCCATTCCCTCTCTCTGGAATTTCTGTTAGTTTTTCTCTCTATTACTTTAAATTTTTTCCTTTCCAAACCTTTAATTTTCTCTCTCTCTCTTTCCCTAGATTGTTGTCCCTCCTCCTTTCTTCTGTGAGTATTTAAATGCTCTGTCGCTATGCCACTGTGTGTGTCTTAATTGCATCATTGAGTGTGTATATGAGCATTGATGTGCAAAGGTCAGGCTTAGTAAGTCTCATCTCAAGAGCAAACCAAAGGAGAGACTGGACTTCCATTATAACTAAAGTCCCAGACCACTGTTCAGAAACCTGCCACTCTGTGTCACCTCTTCTGCTTCCCTGCTATTACTGAGCCATCAGCTGATCACAAAACAGATCTGCAGCCTTTGTCCTCAATTTCCTGTTGATGGTAATGCAAGCCATTACGATGGCTTTTGCTGTTCGGCTACTACAGTATGTCATCATTTGTCACAGTCACAACTATATTCTTTGATATTCGTTTTTAGAAAATAGTGTGTTTGAAAATGAATTTAGAAAAGTAATTTCACCGAAAGCAGAAAGATTATGGCCCACATAATAATAATGGATAATGGATCCAAAAAGAACTCAACAATTTTGTATTTATTATTTTACAAAAGTAGAACACAGAGATGCAGTCATTTGGGTTTATGTTTTGCGTATGGCAGGGAGAGAACAGACTAGTATAATAGAATCATTGATGAATGACTTGAATGTAGTTAGGGAAGCGTGGCAGAGTTGGAGGGGGGACTGAGATTAACATAGAACAAAGCAAATTGGGTTTGCCATTATTACACAATTCTGACTGTAGAAAGCCCCTAACCATGAGAGACAAATGGGTCTGTAGATTCATAAAAGCTTCATTAAACAGCCAGGTCGCTCAAGATTTACTTCGAAATTGGACGTCCATCCATGTCCCAACGAAGTCGGGAATTGGCTTCAAAACCTGCCACTAGGGGCAACGGTGAGTGCTATTACCATCCAGTAGGCTTGGGTTTTGCTAGGGCGTTGTGGACAGGATGGAGGATAGGCGTAAACTGCGAGCTCCGGCTCCGAGGGTGGCGTATTCAATCCCAGTGTTAGACAGTTGTTATTTATTTTGTTGTTTTAACCCTATCCCAGCCCTTAACTCTTATTAACTTAACCATTCAGAATGAGAGACAACAGTGGTGCAACCGGAGATGCAGCTGCTGCAGGAGGAGCAACCCAGGGTGTCCAAAACACGTCGAAATTTGACGTTTGGAGCAACTTCGAAATTAGACATGTTGAGAAACATGGAAAAACTTCAGAATCTGAAGTCAAATTTGTCAGACTGTGAGATCTTGTTGCCATTAACACGAGCCAGAGAGAGAGAGAGAGAGAGAGAGAGAGAGAGAGAGAGAGAGAGAGAGAGAGAGAGAGAGAGAGAGAGAGAGAGAGAGAGAGAGAGAGAGAGAGAGAGAGAGAGAGAGAGAGAGAGAGAGAGAGAGAGAGAGAGAGAGAGAGAGAGAGAGAGAGAGAGAGAGAGAGAGAGAGAGATATGGCCATTTCTGTCCCAAATCTGACAGGGTTTTGAGAGGAATGAAGGCAACCTCTATGAACTCAAGTTATTGAAAAGTAACCCATTATGAACTATCACTGCAGAGAAGCCATTTTGGTTCACATGATCATCATTTTAAACACATCACAGTCCTAGTTTCCTTAATGACATCACTCATTCTACCATTTCCACCAATCTCCATCTATTTTAACATATTAGCGTTAGCCATTAGCAATTAGCAGGTGCGTCGGGGAGATCATGGATATCATTGAAAGTAATTCCTGTCACCATTAAGTAATTCCCATAACCATAACACCAGCTACTCGCTCTGCTTAACTGACTGCGGACGCATCATCACCATCACCCAGTCTAATGGGCAAATACATCTTAATGTGATGTCATAATGTGATGTCATAATGTGATCATCGCAGCACCATGACTCAATGGATGAAGCCCCCCATAGCACAAACCGGATTACCCCAACTCCCTACCGCCCGTCTCTCTCACTCGCAAACGCCACCGCAGGGAAATAGATTGTCGTCATTATCATCACACACTGACGGCTATCCACTAATCTCGGGTAAACGACGCCATAAGAGTGCCGCCGTTATTAGCATAGCCGCGGTGCACTAAAGGCCACCACGCTAACGGCTAGATTAGTGCATAAGTCACACATTTATCCCAGGTAGGTGTCACTGTTAGGGAGAGGAGAGGACATCCGTCAGAGATACGGTCACACACAGATGGTGCTAAGTGTCAGGTTTCAGAGAGAGACAGAGAGACAGAGAGGCAGAAAGAGAGAGAGAGAGAGAGAGAGAGAGAGAGAGAGAGAGAGAGAGAGAGAACAGAGAGAGACAACAGAGAGAGAGAGAGAGAGAGAGAGAGAGAGAGAGAGAGAGAGAGAGAGAGAGAGAGAGAGAGAGAGAGAGAGAGAGAGAGAGAGAGAGAGAGAGAGAGAGAGCGAGAGAGAGAGAGAGAGAGAGAGAGAGAGAGAGAGAGAGAGAGAGAGAGTGGACCGATCAGGGAATAGAGGATTCTGGGATTGTTTATTGCTGCGCTGTAATTGGATAAAGCAACCGACTAACCTCTTTAGGCCTGTCACTTTAGCTCATCCTCAGGAGGACCATCACAGACAGCCTGATTGAGTTTGCAGCCTATTGAAACTTTATCATTTTTTTTAGAAGACTGCTTGAACAAAGAAGGGTTTAAGTGTGATGTTTCAAAGGATTTATGAAGGCAGGGTACGTGGTGGTCTGGGTAGATATGTCAACACTAAAGATCCACAGTATACTTACAGCTATGAGTTAGGATTACACAACTATATCAACATTGGGCCCATACTTGAACCCCTCTCCCTCTCTTTGGTAGTTACACATATCACAGTACTCTTTCTGAATTCCTCCCTGTCAAATCTTTCACTTAGGCCTAGATAAGATTCAATCTGTGTCACGGAAGATCCGCGATTGAAATATGAAGGCCATGTTCCCACGTTCGGGGACTGCATTCACATACAGGAAATTACCTTTACATTTCAATCCCGCTATAACACAGATCTTCAGCGATACGGATTGAATCTAGCCCTAAGTCTTGGTCTGTGTCTGTTTACCACTAGTATTGCTCTCTATTTCTCTCTCTTTACTCCACTCTTCTCTCTCCATCCCCCCTTCACTGTGAGTAATGTGTCTCTGTAGCCAGGTGCTCAGTGCATTTGGAAGGCTAATTCCTACCTCTGGATTAATTCATCAAAGCTTTGAGAGTTGTCACTGGCCATCACTGGCCATCACTGGCCATCTCCGCCAGCTAGTGGGAGGAGGACGAGACTCGCATGATAATATACGAATGCACGCACACATGCACACACACACACACACACACACAAACACACACACACTCCGCCATACATCCACACCTACACACTGCGTCAATCCTCCAGGACCTTCACACCTGCTCCATAGCAACAGTGTTGTGATGGCAGCTGACAACTTAATAGGTCTTTCATCTAAATATATTTTGCCACTAATGCACCCAACCTCTCAGATGTCTAAAACCCTAGTCTCTGTAACTCAGAAAGTCAAGCAATTCAAACACACTTCCATACAGACTTTCGTACAGACCTTTTCCCGTAACGCACACACTGACATATACATTTTGCACACTAAACAGATGGTCATTCATTCAAGCTATTCAGCCATTCAGCCTCTTAGCTCTGTCGTGACTATGCTGTATAGCAGTGTTCAGTATAAGAGGATGGTTTGTTGGATTGACCTGTGGCAATCCAACTGGGATTTTTCTGAGAAGAGCTTTTTCATACCAAAGCCATGGCAAATAATGGTTTAAGGAAGCGATATGCTTAATGTTAAGAAACATAAAATACGTTATATTAGCTCCCCTTATTGTATGGGACACCTTTAAATGTGCCTTTAGAGGCCATGCAATTCAGTACTCATCTCGAAAACAAAAGCAATTTAGGTCAAAAGAGTTTATACTAAGAAAGGAAATAGAAAGTCTAATAGAACAGATAGATGGCAATAAAAACTGTAACATAGAGGCTCAGAATAAATTAGAGGAAAAACAAAAAGAAATGGAGAAACTTATTCAAGAAAGATCAAGTGTAATATATTATAAAAATAAAGCAAACTGGATGGAATATGGGGAAAAATGCACAAAATTCTTTTTTAATCTTCAACATAGGAATGCTACCAAAAAGAACTTAATGAAACTGGTTACAATTGACGGAGTCACCCATAATTCACCAAATGATATTTTGAAGGAAGAAACAAAGTACTTTAAGCATATGTTTTCTTTTCAGTCGCCTCCATCTCCTCTAACTGAAGCTAATTGTAGAGATTTTTTTTCTATTGATAATGTCAAATTAACAGCCACACAGAAAGACTCATGTGAAGGTGAAATTACAGAGGAGGAACTTCTGGATGCAATTAAAGACTTTAAGTCCGGGAAAACTCCAGGGTTGGATGGCATACCAGTCGAGGTATACCAAACCTTTTTTGATATACTAAGAGGACCGTTATTAGCATGTTTTAACCACTCCTATGTAAATGGTAGATTATCTGACACTCAAGAAGAAGGTCTGATCTCATTATTACTGAAACAGGATACAAGTGGAAAATATAAAGATCCAGTCCATTTACAAAATTGGAGGCCCCTTACACTTCAGTGTTGTGATGCAAAAATCCTAGCAAAATGTATAGCGCATAGAATTAAAAAGGTATTGTCGGATATTATTCATTCTAATCAGACAGGTTTTTTACATGGAAGATACATTGGAGATAATATAAGGCAAGTATTGGAAACAATAGAACACTATGGAAAATATGGGAAACCAGGCCTGCTATTCATAGCAGACTTCGAAAAGGCATTTGATAAAGTTCGACTGGGGTTTATATATAAATGCCTGGAGCATTTCAATTTTGGAGAATCTCTTATAAAATGGGTCAAAATCATGTATAGTAACCCTATGTGTAAAATAGTAAATAATGGCTATTTCTCAGAAAGTTTTAAACTGTCAAGAGGACTGAAACAAGGTTGTCCACTATCGGCATATCTATTTATTGTGGCCATCGAGATGTTAGCTATTAAAATCAGATCCAATAATAATATCAGAGGATTAGAAATACAGGGCTTAAAAACAAAGGTGTCATTGTACGCAGATGATTCATGTTTTCTTTTAGATCCACAACTAGAATCCCTCCACAGCCTCATAGAGGATCTAGATACATTTTCTAACCTCTCTGGATTAAAACCAAATTATGACAAATGTACTATATTACGTATTGGATCACTAAAAAATACAATTTTTACATTACCATGTAGTTTACCAATAAAATGGTCTGATGGTGATGTGGATATACTCGGAATACATATCCCAAAGGAAATAAATGATCTCACTTCAATAAATTTTTATAGAAAGTTAGCAAAAATAGATAAGATCTTACTACCATGGAAAGGAAAATACCTGTCAATTTGTGGAAAAATCACCCTGATTAACTCTTTAGTATTATCCCAGTTTACCTATTTGCTTATGGTCTTGCCTACGCCTAGCAAACAGTTTTTTAAATGATATGAGAAAAAAATATTTAATTTTATTTGGAACGGCAAGCCAGACAAAATTAAAAGAGCATATTTATATAATGAATATGAATTCGGAGGACAGAAATTATTAAATATTAAAGCATTAGACCTATCCAGTGGCGGCTCCTGAAAAAATTCTCAGGAGGGGCAATTTTTCTGATGATTTAGGTGACCTACACACATTTAAAAAAAGATATGTCCAGCAACAACATGAAGACAGGGGCAGCATATAAGTCAATACCAGAAGCATTTATTGACTGATCTCAAAAGTGTTGGCTTACCAGGGTTGGTGGAGCCCTCAGTTTCATCTTTGCCTCGCAAAGCTAACTCAAACACTCCGCAAAACTTCACACACTGGATTAGCCGGCTGAGGATGTGGCGGTTCTTGCTAATGTCGTAGTAAATATATTTGTTATAGTGAATATGGAATATGATATGTTGAGTAAAATGTTGTGCTAAGATCTATTTAGGTCAGGAGCTGGTTATAAGTTCTGTTCCTATCCAATAACAATGGACAAAAGGGTCCTATCTTGTCAGCCTTGTCAGCAGGTGGCCAAGGACAACACCCACGCCATAGGCCTCTCAGTTCTTCCAACTCACGAGTTCTTGCTCTGAGGACACACACACACACAAACACACACACACACACATCATCACTGTTAAACACACACACACACACACACATCATCACTGTTAAACACACACACACACACACACAAAAATCCCCTCTCTTAGGCTGAACATTTGAAGACAGAGAACCCGACTCAGAGCCAATGCAACAGTGACAGTAGCCTGCAGGGGACCTCGCCCAACTCATCAGGACCAATCAGAAGATCAGAACTACTAGATTGAACCTACTTCATTTATTGCATAAAATGTCTGCACACAATGTTTCGGGGCTCTCTTCAGATAATAATAATAATAATAATAATAATAATAATATGCCATTTAGCAGACGCTTTTATCCAAAGCGACTTACAGTCATGCGTGCATACATTTTTGTGTATGGGTGGTCCCGGGGATCGAACCCACTACCTTGGCGTTACAAGCACCATGCTCTACCAGCTGAGCTACAGAAAGTGGATACTCATGGATGCGCATTGCAATTGTAAAATGTCAACACAATTGGAGACACCACGTCCTTTTTGGAGACATTTATTGACAGTAAACTATTGTAGATGCGACTGCTAACTAAATAAAACATTTTAGCTGGCTAGCTAATCATCTTAGCTAAATGTGGGGCAAACAATTCAGTTATTTACCGTTAATTTGAGGGATTGGGGTGAAAGAAATCGAGTTACATAGTGATACTTTACGATATACTGTATTGACAATATCGCAATATTTTAGCGCTAGTTGGCTGTACCTGCACCAAAACACCATTATTGTTCCTTCATAGCTTGTTCTCAATCTTTTCACATTGGGAGCAAATTTGTTTTCAGCACTTTTATTTCCATGACTGATCAAAACTCGTTCTCATGGCTTTCTGATCCCTCTGCAACAGACATATGGTGCGCAATAAAATCACAGTATCGAATCGCAATACGTATAGAATCATGAGACTCGCAATGCTGATGCATATATCCCAGCCCAAGTTCATTTGCCACAACAAATCTCTTCGCTAGCAAACGCGATGTCTTCTCCAAAACGGCAAAGTGTCTCCAGCAATGTTTACTTTTTTGACGTTCTATGGCATCTCCACTTTCCAAGCATATATGACCACATGTAATATTTTGGTAAGTGATGCAAATAGTGAACTATGTAGGGCCAGGATGTAAAATATATGTAGCTGCAGCAATTTCTCTTATCTGATATGGTAAGTAATGGGGCTTAATTTATAGCTCCCTAAGAGTTTGACGAACGGGTCCGTGAACGCGATTCCAGATATATTTACCTCTGAATAAACTGCCTTTATTACACCATATCCACATCCAGTAAACTTGTGATTATCAACACTAACCTCATCGTTGTGGCGGCGGACAGCTAGCCTGTATCCCTCGTCATCCAGTTGAGTGAGTGGCAATGTCTTTTTTCGTTCGTACCAATTTTTGGAAAATCCTCGGGTGTAGGACTTTCCCCCTTTAGTAGAAACCTGTTGAATTATTACATTTGGTCTGGGAGGTCCTAATTGTTTCGTTGCCAATTTATCTTCATTTGTTCGCCGAATCGCCGACAAAAAGGAACTTCTTTCAAACAATCCACTCTTTTCTCAGTTACGTTCATGGTTACGTAACGTATGACGAAAGCGCGTAAGTGCAAGCCCACAGACACCCATTGAGATTGTATTGAAGGCTCTGAAATTTGAAAAAAATAGATTTTACATGGGAGTCTATTACAGACTTCTGGGCGATTTTCAACCTGACTGAAATCGCCCCAAAAGGGGGGGGAGCCATTTGAAGCACGACTTTAGCCTGATTCGACATTTAGTGGCAGTGTGGCACTGTGGCAGATCAGACGTATAGATTACAACACTGATAACTACTGTTGCCGTGATATAATTGATTAGAAAAAAAATCCCTTCCTTTTCCCGTTTGGCAGTGCGTCGCCCATATCGCCCTATTGAACAGGCCGCCCCTGGACCTATCACTAAAATCTTCAGTCATCCAAAAGTTATACTTAAATCCGAACTGGTTCTCAAGCAAATTAGTAAGATTGTCTCACCCAATGTTCAAGAAAGGCCTTTTTCCCTTTATTCAGATTACAACCTCTCACTTTCAGTTATTTGAAAAGAAAATAATCTCCCAAATGTCACTATTTCTAAAACAAGCCATAGAAAGTTGGTTGCAATTTCAATTTAATCCTCCAGAAACGACAGAACAAATAATGCAACAAATATTGTGGTTAAATTCAAATATACTAATTGACAAAAAACCTTAATTTTTTGACAGAATGTTTAAAAAAGGTATAATCTTCGTAAATGATATCATCGGTAGGACTGGTGGAGTTATGTCGCACATGCAGCTAACAAAAACATATGGAAATGTCTGCTCTACCCAAAATTACAACCAAATAATTGCAGCCTTACCGCAAAAGTGGAAGAGGAAAGTGGAAGGGGGAGAAAGTAAGGAACTTGTCTGTCGGCCTTGCATTAAAGAACATAATTGGTTAAGGAAAACTGTGATAAATAAAAAAGTATATCAGTTTCACTTAAGGACCAAAGGATTGACAGCCATCCCATATAGATTGCAAAATAGTTGGGAAGAGATCTTTGACGTACCGATCCCATGGCATAGTGTTTATGAACTGACACGCAAAACGACACCGGATTCAAAAATTAGAATCTTTCAATTTAAATTATTATATAAAATTCTTGCTACCAATAGAATGTTATTTATATGGGGGATACAATCTTCCCAGCTCTGCAGAATTTGCTGTGAAGAGACAGAATCATCAGATCATTTGTTTTGGTTCTGTCCATTTGTAGCTTGTTTTTGGACACAGGTCCAGGAATGGCTAAAGGATTGCAATATTTACCTGGAACTAACCTTGCAGATAGCATTACTGGGTGATCTGAAAAGTCATAGTCAATCAATCAATAACATAATAATACTTTTAGCAAAAATGTTTATTTTTAATTCACAATCTGTAGAAGCAATGAGAATAGAAAGGTTCAGAACTTTTGTAAAACATCACAGTACGGTTGAAATATATATGGCAAATAGAAATCCTATATGGATGGTGTTAAGAGATAGATGGGAGGTATTGAATAGAGTTGAAGGATGGGACTAATAACAAATAACAACAAATAATAACAAAGATAGCTAATAATGTAAGCATACTGTGTCCATAATAAGTATATAGGTTGTATGTTGGGAGCTTTTGGGAAAGAGCACAGTTAGAAATATATGGCATATAGAAGCAAACCGGATGGACATCATGAAAATGATCGGAGAGGTTGAGAGTAGAAGAAGTTCAGGAGCAAAAAAAATATATATATATATATATATATATATATATATATATATATATATATAATAGAATTATTGTAAAATTAACTCTGTCCATAAGGTGTAGATAGTAAGTATAGACCGGAAGTAGAGGCCTGGGCATTGTTGTTCACTAATTTACTCCAAGTAGGGAAAGGATGGTGGGGTTGAAAAGTAATAAAGGGGAATATATATATAAAAAACATGGGGGATTGGAAGTGATGCAGACAATTACATTGATAGAAGATACAATCTATCTGCACTATTAAGCTGATCCATTCCCCCCCCAAAAAAATAAAAAATAAGAAAAAAAAATAAAAAGAATATTTTTTTCTTTTCTTTTTTTTTTAAATAAAAAATATATATATATTAGCTCAAGTCAGTTGCCGTCAACATTTTTTTATTTTATTTTACTAGGCAAGTCAGTTCAAAACAAATTCTTATTTACAATGACGGCCTACACCAGCCAAAGCCGGACGACGCTGGGCCAATTGTGCGCCGCCCTATGGGACTCCCAATCACGGCCGGTTGTGATACAGCCTGGAATCCAACCAGGGGGTCTGTAGTGACGCCTCAAACACTGAGATGCAGTGCCTTAGATCACTGCTCCACTCGAGAGCCCCGTGTTTATTGTTTATGGTTATAATGATTATAAGATTGACAAAAACACAAATTACAACATTAAACGATAATGACGGATGTAATGACCATAACAGTAAATGTAATTGACATGAGTCAGTTTATAAATGTAACATCACAAAGGGACTCGAAGAGACACAAAATATGCCATATGTAATCACCTCTCGATCGAAGCTACCCACGCACTGTAAATTAATCAGTGTTTTCTTTTCAATTTCCTCGCTCCTCATTGCTTGGATGACCATGTTAACATGTTGGCCTCTGTCTTCCCTCGTCTTCCTTGTAGAGGAAGTCCTAATTGGGTTTTTCAAGAGGCTCCGGGCTGAGGCGTATCAAAAGGTCCTGATTCCTTTGTCTTCTCCTCGACCTGAGCCACCTGAGTATCTCTCACTCTCTCTCTTCCTCCCTCTGTTTCTTCATGTTTCTGTCTCTCTCTCCATCTCCCTTTTTCCCCCTCTCTCTATCTTCCTCCATCTCTCCCTTTCTCTCTCTCCATCTCCCCCCTCTCTCTCTCTATCTCCCTCCATCTCTCCCTTTCTCTCTCTCCATCTCCCCCCTCTCTCTCTCTATCTCCCTCCATCTCTCCCTTTCTCTCTCTCCATCTCCCCCCTCTCTCTCTCTATCTCCCTCCATCTCTCCATCTCTCCGTAGAGACCCCATGGTGGTTCTCTAACCCTGGCTGGTCTCTCCTCATTACCAAAGGGGAAATGGGGTGTTTGATGCGGCACCAGATGACGGCTCAACCCCTCTATTACTTTTGCCACTCGCCAGATTTCAAATCAAATTAGCTGATCTGCTCAGACTGAAAGCCCTTAAATCCTCCTCTCTCTCGCTCGCTCATACACACACACACACAGACAGAGAGAGAGAGAGCGAGAGAGGGAGAGAGAGAGAGAAAGAGAGAAAGGAAGGCCTGTAGCATGGTGCGCATGTCCTGAATGCTAGTATTTCACACTGAATCACACGAGCCCTACACACACTCTATGAACATCTTTAGCCATCATTAGCCTTTAGCAGGGTGTGGTTGTAATATGACTATGCTGTTTCCTCTCCTATACAGAAGCACTGGGGTGGTTGGTGTCTTTGTTTGTGCTGCATTGCTGTAAGGTTAAATAGACATTCACTCAGAGTTGTTGGTAGCAAGGAAAACAGCATGAGATGGTTAATGAGGAAGTGGCAGAGGCGACACAGGAAGTCACTTGATCCTCTTCCCCGCTTACTGTCCCCTACCACCACCAGTGCCCCTGTACCCCACTGTGTGCAATAATTAGAGTCTCCAGTGCGCTGGTGAAATCTGCCCCTTTTCCCTATGATGTGTGTTGAGTATGTGGGAGGTGAAGAAACCACACACACACACACACACACATTCACACACACACATACAGTGCCTTGCAAAAGTATTCATCCCCCTTGGCGTTTTTCCTATTTTGTTGCATTACAACCTGTAATATATTTATTTTTATTTAGATTTCATGTAATGGACATACACAAAATAGTCCAAATTGGTGAAGTTAAAAAAATAACTAGTTAAAAAAAATAACGGAAAAGTGGTGAGTGCATATGTATTCACCCTCTTTGCTATGAAGCCCCTAAATAAGATCTGGTGCAACCAATTACCTTCAGAAGTCACATAATTAGTTTTTAAAAAGTCCACCTGTGTGCAATCTAAGTGTCACATGATCTCAGTTGATATACACCTGTTCTGAAAGGCCCCAGAGTCTGCAACACCACTAAGCAAGAGGTACCACCAAGCAAGCGGCACCATGAAGACCAAGGAGCTCTCCAAACAGGTCAGGGACAAAGTTGTGGAGAAGTACAGATCAGGGTTGGGTTATAAAAAAATATCTGAAACTTTGAACATCCCACGGAGCACCATTAAATCCATTATAAAAATGTTTAAAGAATATGTCAGCACAACAAACCTGCCAAGAGAGGGCCGCCCACCAAAACTCACGGACCAGGCAAGGAGGGCATTAATCAGAGAGGCAACAAAGAGACCAAAGATAACCCTGAAGGAGCTGCAAAGCGGAGATTGGAGTATCTGTCCATAGGACCACTTTAAGCCGTACACTCCACAGAGCTGGGTTTTACAGAAGAGTGGCCAGAAAAAAAGCCATTGCTTAAAGAAAAAAATAAGCAAACACATTTGGTGTTCGCCAAAAGGCATGTGGGAGACTCCCTAAACATATGGAAGAAGGTACTCTGGTCAGATGAGACTAAAATTGAGCTTTTTGGCCATCAAGGAAAACGCTATGTGTCATCACCCAGAGAACACAATCCCCACAGTGAAACATGGTGGTGGCAGCATCATGCTGTGGGGATGTTTTTCATCGGCAGGGACTGGGAAACTGGTCAGAATTGAAGGAATGATGGATGGCGCTAAATACAGGGAAATTCTTTTGGGAAACCTGTTTCAGTCTTCCAGAGATTTGAGACTGGGACGGAGGTTCACCTTCCAGCAGGACAATGACCCTAAATATCCTGCTAAAGCAACACTCAAGTGGTTTAAGGGGACACATATAAATGTCTTGGAATGGCCTAGTCAAAGCCCAGACCTCAATCCAAATGAGAATCTGTGGTATGACTTAAAGATTGCTGTACACCAGCGGAACCCATCCAACTTCAAGGAGCTGGAGCAGTTTTGCCTTGAAGAATGGGCAAACAAACCCCAAGAGACTTGCAGCTGTAATTGCTGTAAAAGGTGGCTCTACAAAGTATTGACTTTGGGGGGGGTGAATAGTTACGCACGCTCAAGTTTTCTGTTTTTTTGTCTTATTTCTTGTTTGTTTCACAATAACAAATATTTTGCATCTTCAAAGCGGTAGGCATGTTGTGTAAATCAAATGATACAAACCTCCAAAAAATCTATTTTAATTCCAGGTTGTAAGGCAACAAAAAAGGAAAAATGCCAAGGGGGGTGAATACTTTCGCAAGCCACTGTACTTCTGTGTCGCTGAAATCTCTAGTCTGGCAATAGGCTCTAAAATATTATGCTATCAAAGTAATTGTACTATGTAGTAACAATATCATTCTACAATCTACATTGTATGCCATTACACTTTTGCCTTTTTAAATAGTATCTTCTATCTGGAGAGCAATTTATCATTAACAGGAGATTTAAATTCCCTGATCCATTGTCCTCTTTTAATAAAATGTCATCCTGGGAACCTCTCAAACCCACACACAAATCATCTACTCTAAAGTGAATTGAGTTCCAGAGTTACTGAGATGGATTTTGGACTATAAAGAACCATTACTGTAAAAATAATTGATTGCATCAACCTGCCCTTTCACATGTCCGATCCATATTCCTAAGTGCCCGTGGAGCGAGGGGTTTTAACCTAAAAGGAAAGAGCGTAAGGATTTTGTCTGCCTGATATTGAATAGCACAGTGGTGTTAGTGTTAGTCATGCTGCTTTTCACTGAGCAACACAAAGACGCAAATGTCACGTTGTCATACTTCATTGAAACACACACACACTCAACAACACACCCTGGACCCCCGAGTCTTGTGTGTGTGTCCGTGTCAGAGAGTGGGTTTGTATTATTGTACAGTGTGTTCTCGAGTTCATGCCTTTTTATCACAAGTACAATTCCTTCAGGTGAGTTGAGAGGCGATAAAGTGAAAAGTGCATCGCCTCTGATGATGTGGTGCAAAAACCCATTAAATTAATCCATTCGAAAACCTCCAACTGTCTGTCTCTATGTATCTCTCTCTTTCCCTTTTTTTATTTATCTTCTCTCTCCCAAACACCCACTTTACTCTCTCTCTCTCTCTCTCTCTCTTTGCCTCCTACGTTAGTCTGTTACCAGCTACACCCTATCTCTCTCTCCCCCATCTCTCTCTCTCTCTCTCTCTCTCTCTCTCTCTCTCTCTCTCTCTCTCCCCTATCTCTCTCTCTCCTTTTCTCTCTTTCTCACCTCAGACATCGCATGGCGACACTCAGAGCAACATAGATTGGATCAGACTCTGTGTGAGCTGTAAGCTCCTCATCCAGGCAGAGAGAATGCATTTCTCCACTGACAGAGGCACTCTTTTCTCTCTATCTCTCCTTTTGGGACAGATTACCACACGCCGTCAGAGAAACGAGGGCCTATATCGACTTTAGCATTTGTTTGCCTCAGTTAGAACTCTTTTAAAGGAACATCCATATAGGTTAGGATGACAACACTCCCACAACCTGCACAATCCATTCTGTCCGCCAGTGTCTCTGTATGACATTTACATTTTAGTCATTTAGCAGACGCTCTTATCCAGAGCGACTTAAAGTTAGTGAGTGCATACATTATTAATTATTTTTTAAAATCTTTTTAAAATATATATCTTTTTTTATTATTATTATTTTTTTCATACTGGCCCCCCGTGGGAATCGAACCCACAACCCTGGCGTTGCAAACGCCATGCTCTACCAACTGAGCTACAACCCTGCTGGCCATTCCCTCCCCTACCCTGGACGACGCTGGGCCAATTGTGCGCCGCCCCATGGGTCTCCCGGTCGCGGCCACGACAGAGCCTGGATTCGAACCAGGATCTCTAGTGGCACAGCTAGCACTGCGATGCAGTGCCTTAGACCACTGCGCCACTCGGGAGACAGTGGGTGTAGTTAATTCTTGTGTATTTATGAATGTGTTCCACACCTGGGCTCAGTGTTCTCTCCTGGGCTCAGTGTTCTCTCTCGTCTTACAGGAAATGGGTACATTGTCATTGGTTTTTATGCAGTGTGCCATTATTTATAACCTCTAGGATGCTTTGTATAAGTAGGGTTTATTAAGACAATGATCGTATATCGTAAATCACTGATACGAATGCAATTTAAGGGAAGATCATTATAAATCCTTCTCCCATTTAATGATGCAGAACCATTACATTACTGTAAATCAAAGTATCATACTAAATAAGAATGGTTTTTCTCCCCTTTTTCAAACTTCTCTCTCTCTCTTTCTCTCTCTCTCTGTTGTCTCTCTCTTTCTGTTCTCTCTCTCTGTCTCTCTGTCTCTTTGTCTCTCTCTCTCTCTCTCTGTCTCTCTCTCTCTCAATTCAATTCAATTCACTAGACTTTATTGACATGGCAAGTTAAATTACTTACATTGTCAAAGTATACATATAACAAAAATGGTGGGACCAACAGCAATAATAATAGAAGTAGTGGAAATGGGATTACCATTAACAGCAACTACAACAACAATATTAATGAGAATAACAATACATTAAAGCAATAGTAGTCGACCAGTCTCAACATGACTGAGAAGACACATTACATGGTATGAAAGCCAAAACAAAACAGGAAATATTATTGACATTACATTACACTTTTCACTGGCTGTCCCTCAGGTTGTGGCAGGAGGACACATATTTGGCTGCCAAAATTGCACATTTTGGCTTTTCACCCAATAAATATTTGATTTTTTCTTCCTCTTTTATAGTTTCAAATTCTATGTACTGAATGATAATTTTGGGAAATAAATATTCTCTTAGGTTTGAGTATTTGTAACAGTGTAATAGGAAATGCAGCTCTGTCTCTACCTCTCCCCGGGGGCAGAGTGAGCACAGCCTGTCCTCTCTGGGCAGCCAGGTTTGCCTGTGACGACCGGTCTCTATAGCCAGACTGTGCTCACTGAGTCTGTACCTAGTCATTGTTTTCCTCAGTTTTCTATCAGTCACAGTGGTCAGATAGTCTGCCACCATGTACTGTCTGTTTAGAGCAAAATAGCATTGAAGTTTACTTTGATCTTTTGTGGTGTCTTTCCAATAGGTGATATATTTTTATTTTTGCTTTGTGATGATTTGGTTGGGCCAGACTTTCTGAGTGCTGTCCTGAGGCTCTATGATGTTGTTTGTTTAATTTATTCCAATTCTCCCAGAAGTGGTTTCCTCAATTACATCCAGCTGATTTCTAATGTGCTGTTCCTTTTTTGTTCTTAGGGTGTGTTTGTATTGCTTCAGTGTTTCCCCATATTGAAGGCGTATATTTTTGTTGTCTGGGTCTCTGTGTTTTTGATTAGATATATTTCTCAATGACTTTCTTAGATTTTTGAAATCATTATCAAACCTTTTTTTTCATTATCTATTCTTTTTGGTTTGCTCTTATGTTTCTTTAGATTAGCCAAGGAGGCTAATTTTTCAAATATAAAGTTTATGTTCCAAACGGCCATATTTACACCTTCATTGCTGTAGGAGAATGTTAAGGCTAAAAAGTTGTCCATGAGAGATTGTATTTTTTGGCTACTAATTGCTTTTTGGTAGATTTCTGTACTGTTTGCACTCCATCTATAGGTCTGTTTAGTACCATGTAATTTATTGGGCCGTGATGCTTCATGGTTGGGTTCTGCTCTTAGATACACTGTGATTTGACTGTGGTCTGAGAGCGGTGTTAGTGGGCTGACTGTGAAGGCTCCGAGAGACTCTGGGTTGAGGTCGGTGATGAAGTAGTCTACAGTACTGCTGCCAAGGGATGAGCTGTAGGTGTACCTACCAAAAGAGTCCCCTCTTAGCCTACCATTGACTATGGACAGACCCAGTGTTCGACAGAGCTTCAGGAGCTGTACTCCATTTTTGTTTTTCACTTTGTCATAGTTGTTTCTGGGGGGGAATGTGGGGAGGGAAAGGTTGTTGCTTCCCGGTAGGTGTTTGTCCCTATGACTGTTAATAGTGTCTAGTTCTTCTGCTGTTCTAGTATTCAGGTCTTGTTGATTTTTAGCAAGATAAAGAATTCTCCTGTTTTGATCAATTTGATTGAATTAGTTAGTTCAGATTTATACCATATTAGCATTCCCCCTGAGTCTCTGCCCTTTGTGATTCCTTTTAATTTGGTGGATGGTACGATTATCTCCCTATAACCTAGTGGACAGCCAGTGGAAACATCACCTCTGCACCATGTTTCCTGTAGTACTACAATATCAACATCATCAATTTCTTTAAGGAAGTCTGGGTTTCTGCTCTTTAGCCCAAAAGCAGAGGACTTCAATCCTTGTAAATTCCAACATGCAACGTAAAAACATTTCATAACTGTTTTTTCTTTACCTTCAAAATGAGATAAACACTCACAATCCAACAAGAACTATTAAAATAGGATTTTTCAATTAATGTAAACTCTTATTATGCTAATGTGATTTGTTTATCATTTAAGATAGCATTTGTGTCATGCCACTTGGGTGGATGTAGTGTGAGGATGGTGGAGTTATTGTGCTCATCTTACCATGACCCTCGGCCTATCACGTGAGCATATTAGATTCAGCATTTGTTTGATGTCACTCATTTCGTTGGTGGGGGCTGGGCCAGTTGCTCCTCTCACAGCTTGTGCATAGCTCTGCCTGCCGGGCTGTGGCTCCTCCAGGTGTGGGAGGGTCTGGGTGGGTCTGAAGCTGGGCTGGGGTGGTCTGTGCTGCGTTGGCTGTGGTGGGCATTGAGGTTGGTTGTGCTGTGGCCGTGGCTGGGGTGTCCAGGGTGTTGTCTCGGTGATCTTGGGGGGGTGGAGATTGCTCCGCTGTTCCTGGGTGGAGAGGTCGGGCTGCGGTTTAAAGCGACGTCCTTGAGAGTCTTGGCAAGGATGGGGACTGTCTCTCTGTACAGGTGAACATGGTCATAGAGACAGTCCAGATCGAGGGTGGGATGGTGGGCCAGGTGTACATTGGGTCGCAGGGCACAGTCCCGGGAAAGCCTGGAGTTTATTCTTTGGATTGTGGCAGGGTGGAAGTCCTTCCTCTGTAGAAGGGTTGACACCATGATCCTTGAGTTGGGGAAGATTGCGGAGGCCTTCTCAATCACTCCCCGTAGTGAAGTCGCCACCCCTTTACTTCTCTCTCTCTCCCCCTCTCTTTTTCTCTCTTTCTCTCCCTTTCTCTCTCTCTCTCTCTCTCTCTCTCTCTCTCTCTCTCTCTCTCTCTCTCTCTCTGTTGTCTCTCTCTGTTCTCTCTCTCTTTCTCTCTCTTTCTCTCTCTCTCTCTCTCTCTCTCTCTCTCTCTCTCTCTCTCTCTCTCTCTCTCGTTCTCTCTCTCGTTCTCTCACTCTCTCTCTCTCTCTCTGTTGTCTCTCTCTCTCTGCAGGTGTGTTGTAGTCTAAATGGTGGTGCTGTGAGGTCTTTTCCAGGGCCTGCGCTGCTCTTTTCTCTTCCAGCTCCCTGGCAGATGTTGTCTTTCGTTACGTGGGCCTGACACTGTCTGGAGGAGCCCACATCTGTTTGGCACTGTCTAATAGGGCTTAGCAATCTACAAGGTGTACACACACCTCCGAGTCTGTGTCTCTGTCT
Source organism: Coregonus lavaretus (assembly GCF_964263955.1). Lineage (NCBI taxonomy): Eukaryota > Metazoa > Chordata > Actinopteri > Salmoniformes > Salmonidae > Coregonus > Coregonus lavaretus. Next base: position 43,104,730 of record NC_140000.1, read on the forward strand.
CTGGCAGGGGAGGAAGAGACCAATAATGCTGCCTTACTTGCTTCAGTCTGGGGTATAATGTAACTTGGTGTCTATGTCGATGGAGGGGATTGAATCAGACACCTATGGACAAATTCTGCCTATGATTTACTGGACAGAAATTGACCAAAGCTCACCAGGGTCTAGGATGCTAGGTTGCTACCGCTAGCCCCTATCACTTACATTAGAAGCTAATCTTCAGGTATGGGTTAATCGTGGTTCATTGTTCTCTGGTCTGCCTCTCCTGCTACATTCAGTAGTGTTGCCTGGGTGGATTCTTCTCTAACACCCATCCCACCGCCACCTCTGCAGATACTGCGAACGGCTGTTCTGCTGCCCAGAAATGGGAAGTGAGATATTGAGAGACGGGGGAGGATTGTGCTGAGAGAAGGAAAAAAGAAGGAAGGAGAGATTGTTCAATCTTCCTAAGTTCTCCCATGTCAACTCACTCCTCCGCACACTCCACTGGCTTCCAGTCAAAACTCGCACCACTACAAGACCATGGTACTTGCCTACAGAGCAGCAAGAGGAACTGCTCCCTCCCTACCTTCATGCTATGCTCAAACCCTACAACCCAACCCGAGTACTCCGTTCTGCCACCTCTGGTCTCTTGGCCATCCCACCCCTACGGGAGGGCAATTCCCGCTCAGCCCAGTCAAAGCTCTTCTCTATCCTGGCACCCCAATTGTGTAACCAGCTTCCCCCTGAAGCTAGGACAGCAGAGTCCCTGCCCATCTTCCGAAAACATCTGAAACCCGACCTCTTCAAATAATATATTAAATAAGACATCTAAGGCTTATTCTTTATTGAGGACAATATTACTATGACTGTGATATGTGGTTGTCTCACCTAGCTATCTTAAGATGAATGCACTAACTGTAAGTCGTTTTGGATAGGAGCGTCTGCTTAATGACTCAAATGTCAAAATGCAAAAGGAGATGTAAGGGAAAATAAAGAGGGAGATGGATGGACAAAGAGGATGTCAGAGGATGGACGAGGGAGAGAAAAAGGGTTGAGAGAGAATAAAGGATAATAATAAATAGCCTGGTTTAAACCCTCTCATTTCTCTCTCTGTGTGTGTCTGTCAGCATTCTCCAGATCGTCACAATGCCAGGCCTACCCTGCCTGCACCAAGCACAGAGCAGAAATATTGTATTAATCTATCGCCTTAATTTGATCCCCCCCATCTTTAACCCGTGGAGGAAATGAAAGATGGAGAGAATCAGAGGGAGGGAATGACGAAAGGAATCTGCAGAGGAGGTTTGAACAGGGAGTGGGAGTCGAGAAACCTGCTGCTGTGTGTGGATGATGAAAGGTTAAAAAGTCTGATAGATCTTTCTCTTTTAAATGCACCCGTGTGTGTGTGCGTTCATACATGCTTGCCTGTGCATGTGTGTGTGTGTGTGTGTGTGTCCGTGTGTGTGGGTGTGTGTGTTAGTGTATTGTTCACTTGCTACTAACAAGATGCTTCTTTGAAAGGCACGGAGCATTCATTCCCTGTGCGTGTCTTTTAAGGGGAGAAGCGCAGGGAAATGTCAGCCATTAAAAAGATACAGCCCTGTCACGAGCACGACGCCTAGCGCCGAGAAAAACAACACTCGTCCCATAAACAATACACAAGAGAGAAATGGAGAGAGAGAGACAGTTTGCAAAGAGAGAAAATAAAAAAGATAGATGTATAGATTGAGAGCGCGAGATGGTGAGAGAAGAATGGAAGAAAGGGAGGATGTGTGGAGGATGATAGCAGTGTTTCTCCGCTATACCAGTGACTCAGCCTGACAGTCGTCTGTCACAAAGCCTTTACTTCTCTCTCTCTCTCCCCCCTCTCCCTCTTTCTCTCTCTCTCCATCTTTTAGGGTGATTGTTTAGTCATTCTTCTCTGATGGGGTGAAAGCTCACCCATCTCCTGCTCCATAGAGCTGCTGCATTGTGTAACACATAATTAGGTGTTTAGGGACAGGCTCCCGGAGCTCTCCTTTCAATTCACTCCAATTCCATTCAAGACGCTGTACTGGCACCAATAGTGAATCGTGAAGTTTGCCAAACCAATTCTTTTTTTGTGTGGTTAAGTACAAATAGTGGTACCATAACGACATAAAATACTTCTAATGTTACTGATAATACATTTTCCTCTGTGGAATCGCTCTCACTCAGACCTGTGCAGCTGTTGTTTTGTTTACCCTCTATGTTTGCGGCCGAGGAAAATTTCTTAGGAGGTAAAAATTCTCCTAACAATAATCTTTGCTGCTTTGATAGTGGTCTGGGAAATATCTTTACGAAGGACCTTTGAGGGTTGTAACGATGATCTTAATGCTACCAAGGCTCAAAGAAATTAGACCCTTGACAGTTACCACTGATTTCTTGTACCTAAGTGTTACTCACATGGAGCAAAGCTAAGCCTGGAATGGATGGGTGTCACCCTTCTCCCTCTCCTTCTTCTCTCAGTCTCTCTCCCTACTTTCACCTCCTTCCCCTCCCCTCTTCTCCTCCCTAGATGTCAGCCCTGATTGTTCCGATGTGACAAGAACAGATTTTACCATCATGGTCTGAAAAGAAGACATCAGTCAAAGTGAACCCTCTCCCCCTCTCTCCATCCTTCCCTCCCCTCTCTCCCTCCTTCCCTTCCCTCCCCTCCCCCTATCTCCCTCCTTCCCTCCCCCTCTCTCCCTCCTTCCCTCCCCCTCTCTCCCTCCTTCCCTCCCCTCTCTCCCTCCTTCCCTCCCTCCCTCTCTCTCCCTCCTCCTATCTCCCTCCTTCCCTCCCCCTCTCTCCCTCCTTCCCTCCCCCTCTCTCCCTCCTTTCCTCCCCCTCTCTCCCTTCTTCCCTCTCCCTCTCTCCCTCCTTCCCTCCCCTCTCTCCCTCCTTCCCTCCTTCCCTCCCCCTATCTCCCTCCTTCCCTCCCTCTCTCTCCCTCCTTCCCTCCCCCTCTCTCCCTCCTTCCCTCCCCCTCTCTCCCTCCTTCCCTCCCCCTCTCTCCCTCCTTCCCTCCCCCCTATCTCCCTCCTTCCCTCCCCCTCTCTCCCTCCTTCCCTCCCCCTCTCTCCCTCCTTCCCTCCCCCTCTCTCCCTCCTTCCCTTCCCTCCCCCCTCTCCTCCCGCTCTCTCCCTCCTTCCCACCCCCTCTCTCCCTCCCTCCCCCTCGATCTCTAGATTATTCTCATCTATTATCTGCCTGTCTGGAAAAGTGACATGTTCTTCCCCTGTTCTCTCTCTCTCTTATTCCTGATCTAGAACTCCTGAAGAAGCACAACCAGGGTTTCTTTCTCTCTCTCTTTTCTCATTCTACCTTTTCTCAATTGTAAGGAGAACGTTTCCAGTGACTGCATGGAAAGCTTTAAAGGTCTGAGATTTTTGAGTGAGAGACAGAGAAATGGAGGGAGGGAGGGAGGGAGGGAGGGAGGGAGGGTAAAAGAAAGAGAAGGAGAAGGATAGAAGGAGAATTCCAGGGGAGATTTTGATTGGCCCACTCCACTCCAGGTATTAATCTGCCTGGAGCTGAAATTACCGGCAGCTGTGTCACAGCCAGACCCATACAGAGAGGGAGCACACACACACACACACACTCAGAAACGCAAGCAGGCACACAGACACACACACACAAACACACACACACACGTGTGCACTCTCGCACACAGAAAAACATAAAGAGAGAGAGAGAGAACACACACGAATGAAGACAAAGAGAAATATACATACTGTAGACAAATACCATCTTGAAGAACAAAATGTGTTCCTTTTAAGCACAGTAGGTGTGTGTAATTATAAACTCTCTATCAAGAGCAGCAGAGAGGTTTAGCGGTGTAGTGCCTCCGGTGAAGAAAAATGTAAATTAAAGAACATTATACCGAGATTTAGAACGGGACAAACTCCCACGTTATGCTTATATATATATCGTCTCTACATTCAATGAACAACAAAGATCGTCAGAAATCACCCATAGATTCTCAGCCAGTCAATTGCCTGCCTGCCTGCCTGCCTGCCTGCCTGCCTGCCTGCCTGCCTGCCTGCCTGCCTGCCTGCCTGCCTGCCTGCCTGCCTGCCTGCCTGCCTGCCTGCCTGCCTGCCTGCCTGCCTGCCTGCCTGCCTGCCTGCCTGCCTGCCTGCCTGCCTGCCTGCCTCTCTCTCTCTCTCTCTCTCTCTCTCTCTCTCTCTCTCTCTCTCTCTCTCTCTCTCTCTCTCTCTCTCTCTCTCTCTCTCTCTCTCTGTGTGTAGCTCAGTTGGTAGAGCATTGGGTTTGCAACGCCAGGGTTGCACTCCCTCCCTCCCTCCCTCCCCATCTCTCTGTGAGTAGATGTCATGGCTTCTAGCTATAGCCTGAGGCTACATGCTGTTTCTGATTACAACCCTCCCGGACTAACAGAACATTAAAAGTGGCCCTCCTCAGGGATTGTTTGTGTGTGTGAAAACAGGCTTAATGTATGCACAGATCACTGGTGACTACTGAGATTGTCTGGAGAGCATCTTGTGTGTGTGTGTGTCGTCATAGCGATGTTACAACAGTCATAACCTCAATGTTGTGAGTGTTCTTTTTTCTACTTTCTTCTATGAATGTTTTGCTGTAGTGTTTCCTTGACCCATGCAGAGTTCCATATATAGGACCCAATAAACACAAAGCATCTCTTTGTCCTTGTCTACGGATTAGGAGTTGAACAGAAGCTGGACACACAAAGCCATGACCCCAATAATAATAGATCAATACTGGGACATTAATATTACAATAACAAAGAGATGAGAATTATAAACGGATATTGACCCATCATTGACTCTCACCATGACCCCTTTCTAAGCCTTAATTAACATTTGATAGTAGGAGACTACCCTCTTATGAGAAACAAGCACCTACCTCACCGTGTTTATCCCTGTCAGCTATATTTACTGTCATATCCTCATTGTTAACACAAATGGAGACCATTAACCTTTTCACATTTCTGAACCAAATCGAGCCCAGCAAGCCAAGCTGTACTGTGATGGCCTTGTTACACCTCCACCATAGTGGCTGGAACCGTGCTGAAAAGGACTATGTGAAAAGAAATCTGGGACCCAGCACAGTTGGCCCTATAGTGTAGATCAAGTACAAGAGCATATCCAGTAATCTATCTCTGACTGAGACTCAGCATTGAGTGGTAAGGAAGACTGGGGGAGGAACATCAGACAGGCTGTGGTGTATTATTGTCATGTGAGAATGTTGCTAGAAAGGCCAGCTGGGAGAAGAATGAAGTATGAAGTTGTTACACACATACTTCAGTGTTTTTCCTCAGGTGTAAAAATACACACACACACACACACACACACGTAGGTGTATAGTCACACATGTTTGCAGTGTGTTTATTATCTCACGGTGCTGTAGTCATGCTGTGAGGGTGTGTTTCTGGGGAAGAGTGTGAACGTTGCACCTGTCTGCTTCTGATTGTCGGGGATGTTTTTAGTTGAAAATGCAGATCTCCTGCATCTCTGTCACACGCGCGCACGCATGCGCACACACAGACGCGCACACACACACACACACACACACACACACACACACACACACACACACACACACACACACACACACGCACACACACACACACACACACACACATACACACACAAACCGGAGACCAGACACCCATAATCAAAAACACTAAACTGTCTGAGATGGCAGATGAATTCATGCTAATTGTGTATGCTAATTTCGTTTTGAGAATTCCAGCGACTGTAGTGTTTTTTCTCTGTCTTTAGAGTTTTTTGTCTCCCAAAATGCTAATTGGGAAAGATTACCAATTGAAATGCCTGCAATCTGTTTCATGAAATCATTTCTGTACATTTTAATATTTATCAGATTAGTTGAGACCCTCTAAAAAATATTAAACATTTTTCAAAACATTTAGCTAAATTATTCCTCTATGACTTTGCATGGTGAGTGGAATTTGGGGTTTTGAAGACGTTATGAATAAAACATATTTATACACACACAAACACACACACATATGCACAGGAGGTTATGTCCTCAGTTGAGAACACTTGCTTATTTTCCCGATTCTGCGCCAAATGGACGTCTCGGTGGGTTGTGTGACACAGACGTGAAGAACAGACACCTTCCCGTTGTGAAATGTGTCATCAGTTAGCAGAGGGGTCATAACCCCAAATCATAGTTTGACCTTTAACTCTGTGTCTGATATCCCTTTGCGGAGCTCTGGTATTGACACCGGGGTTATTGGTTCAGCTAATTGCTATTTACATAGAGATATGAATGTCCCAGTCTGCCTTCGTGACATTTCAATCTCTCCTTTTTTCTCTGTCCTTCTCTCTCTCAATCGTTCTTTTCATTCAGGGGAAGGGAATTATACATCGTTGCGCTTGTGATGAAGTATTCATGGTTAAAGTAGCGTTGCATGGGCATCTCTTGGGCAAATATGAGCCTAATAACTTTTCTCAATTTTCTCTACCTCCTCACTTTTTCATTCCCTTTCTCCTACGCTCCTCTCTCTCCTCTCTGTTCTATTCCCTTTCTTCCCTCTTGTCTCAATCTAACATCTCTGTATTGCAGGCAGATGTGTGTGCATGCATGTGTGTGTCCGTGAGTGTGTTCCTGTCTGAGTCAGTATGTTCCCGTGTGAAATGTCAGTCTAATTTTGCTGTTATTACTTGAGGGACAGACATCAGGGCTTTGCTATGCAATCTCAGTGTTCCCTTACCCACTGTACAGTACAGTTCTTTCACCGTGTACACTCGCTCCATGGGGACCAACCCTTCATGTTATTAATGCAAAGAAAATACCTGCTCTGCTTCTTTATAATTGCAGTACAATTGGGGTTTTATAATTGTTTTGGGGCTGTATAACTTTCTTTACATAAGGCAGAGCAGGTCATGTCATAGTGTGACAAATGACTCTGTTCAAATGACTTTGAAAATAACATTTGATTGATTGACTGATCGATTGATTGATGGTGATGGATTGTGCTGTGTGACTGTGGGTCTGTGTAATGATCCCCTTCACACTTCTAGTGCTGTTGACCACTTCATTTCTTCAAAGAAAAATAAAACACTGACTCAAACATCAGCTGTGAAAAGAATTGTTGTACTCTGCATGTGTGCATACTGGTATGTTTGACTCCATACTCAAACATACTCAGTTAAACACAAGTTCTATAAAGAAGCGGTTTTCAATTGTGGAAATGCAGCCCAGCTTTCTCCTTTAGGTGGCCATCCCAAAGCCTCCTTATGGTGTTGATTAGCCAATGATGATTCAACCCTATACACGTCAGCAACCACAGCTAATGAAGTCACTGAAACCCTTAACAAAGGGTTGCAGTCAATTTTGTAATGGGTGGACAGTAATAAACTGGTCCTGAACATCTCTAAAACTAAGACCATTGTATTTGGTACAAATCATTCCCTAAGTTCTAGACCTAAGCTGAATCTGGTAATGAATCGTGTGGCTGTTGAACAAGTTGAGGAGACTAAATTACATTTACATTTACATTTACGTCATTTAGCAGACGCTCTTATCCAGAGCGACTTACAAATTGGTGCATTCAACTTATGATAGCCAGTGGGACAACCACTTTTTTTATGGGGGGTGGGGGGTGGGGGGGGGGGGGGGGGGGGGGGTAGAAGGATTACTTTTATACTATTCCAGGTATTCCTTAAAGAGGTAGGGTTTCAAGTGTCTCCGGAAGGTGGTCAGTGACTCCGCTGTCCTGGCATCGTGGGGGAGCTTGTTCCACCATTGGGGTGCCAGATCAGTGAATAGCTTTGACTGGGCTGAGCGGGAACTGTGCTTCAGTAGAGGTAGGGGGGCTAGCAGGCCAGAGGTGGATGTAGGGTCTGATCAGAGCCTGAAGGTAAGGAGGTGCCGTTCCCCTCACAGCTCCGTAGGCAAGCACCATGGTCTTGTAGTAGATGTGAGCCTCAACTGGAAGCCAGTGGAGTGTGCAGAGGAGCGGGGTGACATGAGAGAACTTGGGAAGGTTGAACACCAGACGGGCTGCAGCGTTCTGGATAAGTTGTAGGGGTTTAATGGCACAGGCAGGGAGCCCAGCCAACAGCGAGTTGCAGTAATCCAGACGGGAGATGACAAGTGCCTGGATTAGGACCTATGCCGCTTTCTGTGTAAGGTAGGGTCGTATTCTGCGAATGTTGTAGAGCATGAACCTGCAGGATTGGGTCACCGCTTTGATGTTAGCGGAGAACGACAGGGTGTTGTCCAGGGTCACGCCAAGGTTCTTTGCACTCTGGGAGGAGGACACAATGGAGTTGTCAACCGTGATGGCGAGATCATGGAGCGGGCAGTCCTTCCCGGGAGGAAGAGCAGCTCCGTCTTGCCGAGGTTCAGCTTGAGGTGGTGATCCGACATCCACACTGATATGTCTGCCAGAAATGCAGAGATGCGATTCGCCACCTGGTTATCAGAAGGGGGAAAGGAGAAAATTAATTGTGTGTCGTCTGTGTAGCAATGATAGGAGAGACCATGTGAGGATATGACAGAGCCAAGTGACTTGGTGTATAGAGAGAATAGGAGAGGGCCTAGAACTCACCAATGGTGAGAGCACGTGGTGCGGAGACAGATTCTCGCCACGCCACCTGGTAGGAGCGACCTGTCAGGTAGGACGCAATCCAAGAGTGAGCAACGCCGGAGATGCCCAACTCGGAGAGGGTGGAGTGGAGGATCTGATGGTTCACAGTATCAAAGGCAGCAGATAGGTCTAGAAGGATAAGAGCAGAGGAGAGAGAGTTAGCTTTAGCAGTGCGGAGAGCCTCCGTGACACAGAGAAGAGCAGTCTCAGTTGAATGACCAGTCTTGAAACCTGACTGGTTTGGATCAAGAAGGTCATTCTGAGAGAGATAGCAGGAGAGTTGGCTAGAGACGGCACGCTCAAGAGTTTTAGAGAGAAAAGAAAGAAGGGATACTGGTCTGTAGTTGTTGACATCGGAGGGATCGAGTGTACATTTTTTGAGGAGGGGTGCAACTCTCGCTCTCTTGAAGACGGAAGGGACATGGCCATCGGTCAAGGATGAGCAAGGTGAGGTGAGGGAGAAGGTCTCCGGAAATGGTCTGGAGAAGAGAGGAGGGGATAGGGTCAAGCGGGCAGGTTGTTAGGCAGCCGGCCGTCACAAGTCGCAAGATTTCATCTGGAGAGAGAGGGGAGAAAGAAGTCAAAGCATAGGGTAGGGCAGTGTGAGCAGGACCAGCGGTGTCATTTGACTTAATAAATGAGGATCGAATGTTGTCAACCTTCTTTTCAAAATGGTTGACGAAGTCATCCACAGAGAGGGAGGAGGGAGGGGGAGGAGGAGGTGGATTCAGCAGGGAGGAGAAGATGGCAAAGATCTTCCTAGGGTTAGTGGCAGAGGCTTGAAATTTAGAGTGGTAGAAAGTGACTTTAGCAGCAGAAACAGAGGAAGAGAATGCAGGTCCACAGGGAGTCTAGTTTTCCTCAATTTCCGCTCGGCTGCCCGGAGCCCTGTTCTGTGAGCTCGCAATGAGTCGTCAAGCCACGGAGCAGGAGGGGAGGACCGAGCCGGCAGGGAGGATAGGGGACATAGAGAGTCAAAATATGCAGAAAGGGAGGAGAGGAGGGTTGAGGAGGCAGAATCAGGAGATTGGAGGGAGAAGGATTTAGCAGAGGGAAGAGATGATAGGTTGGAAGAGGAGAGAGTTGTGGGAGAGAGAGAGCGACAGTTGCGACGGCACATTACCATCTGAGTAGGGGCAGAGTGAGTAGTGTTGGAGGAGAGCGAGAGAGGATACAAAGTAGTGGTCGGAGACTTGGAGGGGAGTTGCAGTGAGATTAGTAGAAGAACAGCATCTAGTAAAGATGAGGTCAAGCGTATTGCCTGCCTCGTGAGTAGGGGGGGACGGTGAGAGGGTGAGGTCAAAAGAGGAAAGGAGTGGAAAGAAGGAGGCAGAGAGAAATGAGTCAAAGACAGACGTAGGGAGGTTAAATTCACCCAGAACTGTGAGGGGTGAGTCATCCTCAGGAAAGGAACTTATCAAGGCGTCAAGCTCATTGATGAACTCTCCAAGGGAACCTGGAGGGCAATAAATGATAAGGATGTTAAGCTTGAATGGGCTAGTGACTGTGACAGCATGGAATTCAAATGAGGAGATAGATGGGTCAGGGGGAAAAGAGAGAATGTCCACTTGGGAGAGATGAGTATTCCTGTGCCACCGCCGCGCCGACCAGATGCTCTCGGGGTATGCGAGAACACATGATCAGACGAGGAAAGAGCAGTAGGAAATTACTTGGTGTTACATTAGATTATAAACTGTCATGGTCAAAACATATAGATTAAATGGTTATAATATGGGGAGAGGTCTGTCCGTGTTAATGAGATGCTCTGCTGTTTTGACACCACACTCCACAAAGTCCTGCAGGCTGTAGTTTTATCTTATCTTGATTATTGCCCAGTCATATGGTCAGGTGCTGCAAAGAAGGACCTAGTTAAGCTGCAGCTGGCCCAGAACAGAGCAGCACATCTCACTCTTCAATGTAATCAGAGGGCTAATATCAATTATATGCATGCCAGTCTTTCTTGGCTAAAGGTAGAGGAGAGACTGGCTGCATCACTTCTTGTTTTTATAATAATGTGTTGGAAATTCCAAATTGTTTGTATAGACAACTTACAAACAGCACTGACACACACATTTACCCCACCAGACATGCCACCAGGGGTCTTTTCACAGTCCCCAGGTCCAGAACAAATTCAAGGAAACATACAGTATTATACAGAGCCATGATTGCATGGAACTCCCTTCAGTCACATATAGTGCAAGCGAACAGCAAACCTGGTTTCAAAAACAAATAAAGCAACACCTCATGACACAACGCCTCTCCCCCATGTGCCCTACTTGTTGTGTGTTTGTACTGACATGTATGTGTAACTGATAGATGCTCACGCACACTACATCTTACTATTTTAAAATGTATATAAATTGTAGTATTTTGTCTTCAATGTCTTTGAGTAAGACTAGCTGTCGCCATTGGCGTCGGCTAATGGGGATCCTAATAAAATCAAAATCAAAATTACAACAGTACAACAATTAAATAGCCTTTAATTACTATAGTTAGAGTACATGCAAGGAGGATCAATGCAGTTGATCTGAAAGCAGATCTCATCTCATCCACAAGGTAGGAACAGGTGTGTTTGTCTGTATATGTGACCAATGTATACATAGCACAAGCCGCCGACCTCTAAAAAGCCATTTTCCTTAATTCGTCTGCTGTGGTATGTGCATCTATTTGTTGGCTCAAAAGAGACCAATGCTTTTCTCTTCAGTAGAATACACTGTACAGTATTATACATTATATTATCCCTGTCTTCTCTATGATCTACTCTCTTCATGTCTGTTTAAACCGGTGGCCTCTCCCTCACTGCAACAGCTGTGGCTTGGCTGTTAGTGAATATGTTAGGATGCCGATGAGGCTGTGGTGTATGTATGTTGGCTGTACAGACCCTTGCAGGGCATGTGTGGGAGTAAACTCATGCCACAGCCCTGTTCCCCTGCAAGGCATCAGACACACTGTAGCATGTGTTTCTCAACACACATCTAGATTTAGAGAGGTGAGGAGGTCGCTTTCATATACCTGACGCTGCTATCGTTCACGCTGCGAGGGGCGGTGAGCTGGGGAGGGGTCGCAAAATAACCCCATGCTCAGTGAAAGAGAAACGACTCTTCATTCTGCCTTGTTGTGCAACAATGCATATTTCCCCCGTTTCTCCCTTCTCCCCTGCGAGGGATGCGCGCTGCCCTGTAGTGTCCCCGCAATGATTGATAAACACAGAGCCAGGGAGAGAGGGAACGGAGAGCAAGAGTGAGAGAGGCAAAGAGAGAGAGAATCATGCATAAAAGATGAGTGCAGTTTATTGTGTTTTCCTGGGGGCCAAGAGAGCGAGAGTTATGGATTTATGTGGCGTGTGATTGGATGAGAGTGGGGACCCCTGGGACTGACAGCGGGGGTGTTGGCGAGGGGCGAGGGGGGGGGGGGCAACAGGGGTACAGTGTTATCCACCAACCACTCATGTCAGACAGGGTTTCATTGTGGTCGGCGACAATGCCACTAGTTGTGAAATGGTGCTAGGGCCTGAAGGTTTGGGCTGTGGTACTTCCAGCTTATAGAGCACAGCTACGAGCTACCTCTCCCTTACTCTGGCCTCTCTCCTTGTTATTGAACCCCTCTGGTTGTCTCAGTCTAAAGGAAAAGTAGAGAGGATACTCAAGACCATTGAATGATAATCAAATCTGATTTATTTCTCTCATAAAATGCCCTTGATAAACTAGCTACTGCATTTTATCCTCATCCAACTTTAACTTTGTGAATAAAGAAATAAGGTTTCATTAAACTGTCATTATATTTCCAATAGGTAAATATGGTTATGGCAAGGCTCCCTCTGCCTAAAGCGGTAAGGGCTTTATTATAGTTTTAAGTCTTGATTATGGACAGGTTAGATGTGATTGTGCTGTCTAATCGTCCCTATCCGTCAGTGTTAATGCTATTGATAACTGCTTCTATACTGCAGGGAGAATATACCTTATACCCTATGGATTGACTTTGATTCCATTGTTTCTTCTTGTCTCCTTTTCTACTAATTGGCCCATCCTTCTTTGACAGGATTGACTTTAATACCTGATATTACTGAGCTCTATTTATCCCTCAGAGGGAAAAACAAATTAAAGGGGTTGTGGGAGATAGTTTTTTAAAAATCTTCTCCGCTGATATAATTCTCATAAACCTTTTTCCTCAACGCTCGGAAATTCCGAGGAGGAATCATTACTTTCTCATAAATGTGATGATATTACCCCACGTCGGCAAGGTAATGCTGTAAACCGGTTTATGAGCCAGGCTATCTGTTATGAAGGGTCATGTGACTGTGTCGTCATTGGGCGATAGGCGGCGAGGTAATGTGTCATTGAATAGAGACGTATTGATCTCTTATTTGATTTAAGGGAAGTGCTCTGTCACTTCATGGGAGACTTCAAGATGAGCCCATTCCCACCTGTGTCTCCCATTAACTCTCCCTATGGAAAGATGGTGGTTGTTTTAAAACCATTGGTTTTACTCACTGTCCATGTGTCAGTGTTATGTCTTGTGCTGTCATATAAACAGAGATGCATCACTTGGCTGTGAATGACCTTTGACCCCAGGCCTATATTGACCCGGCCTTCTCTTACAATGGGTTTTTATTCTGCTTGAGTTGTAGAGTGTGTAGCGGGGTTGTATTTAAAGGGATTATGGAGTGGTTATGGAGATGGACTGCCTGCTAGCCAGAATGTTGTGTGGCTCAATCCAGAGAGGAGAGTTGTGGATGTCACTGCGAAGGACAGCCATGTTTATTCATTAGGGGAATTATAGATGCATTCATTCAAATGACATTCTCTTTAGAAGGCACAATATATGGATACACATACACTCATACACCAGCCAGGTAACACCAGATCAACTGCAATATTAGATGTTTGTCCAGGTCCCCAGGACATCGGGAAATGCCTTCAATACCGTCCACTAGGGGCAACGTGAGCACCTATTACCATCTAGTAGGCCTGTGGCTTGTTAGGGAGTTGTGGATGGGGATAAATGAAGGGCTTAAACTGCGAGCTACGGCTCAGAGGATCGCAGTTTAAATCCTAGTGCTAGGCACTTGTTAAATTGTTTTTGTTTTAACACTATCCCAAACCTTAACCCTTAACCATTCGGAATTAATGCCTAAACATAATTGTTGAGTTTTTACGTTTATCCCCCCCAGACAAACGTTGAATACTGAAGTCAGACCGTGAGATCTTGTTGCATACACTCACACACAGTGGATATCTGTTCACTAAAGGATGCTGCTACTATTTACTTGATTTAATGAGACCTCATTGTGCCAAGTGGAGCATAAGGTATCTACAAGGTCTCTCCATCTCTTCCTGTCCTGAGCTATTTTATACCTTCCAGATGAGGTCTAGTCTGGTCTGGAGCTTAGCTTCAACAGCTTCAAAAGAGGCTGTTGGTGAAACGTATTTCCCCTGTGAAAAGTGACTATACCAGTCTGGCTGTGTGTCCATCTCTCTGTCTGTCCCAAAGTTGGTAGTCCTCCCTGGTTGTTGGTGAACATTTGGACTGGTTGTCGCGCAGATACTCCGGGGGTGCTATGTCCCTTTGCCTGGTTACCCCTGGAGACACAGAGTGGCCCTGGCAACTGCCTCCGTGCCGATTTGGAGGGGAGGACAGAGAGGAGGAAGAGGGGGAGTGGAAGAAGAAAGGGACAGGGGGAAAAGGAAAAGGAGAGATGGGAGGCATTGGTGCTTTTCAGCAGGTGTGTAATGAAATGACTTTTCCAAAGGTTAGAGAAACACAGATGGTGAATCTCCCATGCTAACAGAGAGACCAAAGAGAGTAGAAATGAATGAAGTAGTTTGTAAATTTTTGCCTGTGGAAAGATGCGGAAATGAGAAAAGTATAAGAGAGATTGATTTTAAAGCGATAGAGACAGAAAATAGTATGATGGACTAAGTCTCTCCATACCATCTCTCTCGCTCTGTGTGTGTGTGTGTGTGTGTGTGTGTGTGCGCACTGTGTGTGTGTGTCTCCCCCCACTCTGCAGGGACTCTCTGTATGATCACTTTAACTCCTTCAGTGAATGATTCAGTAGCTCATCTCTGCCTCCGTCCCTCCTTGCCTGCCTCCCTCCTTGCCTGCCTCCCTCCTTGCCTGCCTCCCTCCTTGCCTCCCTCCTTGCCTGCCTCCCTCCTTGCCTGCCTCCCTGCCTCCCTCCTTGCCTGCCTGCCTGCCTGCCTCCCTCCCTCCCTCCCTCCCTCCCTGCCTGCCTGCCTGCCTGCCTGCCTGCCTGCCTGCCTGCCTGCCTGCCTGCCTCCCTCCCTCCCTCCCTGCCTGTATGCCTGCCTGCCTGCCTCCCTCCCTCCCTCCCTCCCTCCCTCCCTCCCTCCCTCCCTGCCTGCCTGCCTGCCTGCCTGCCTGCCTGCCTGCCTGCCTGCCTGCCTGCCTCCCTGCCTCCCTGCCTGCCTGCCTCCCTGCCTGCCTCCCTGCCTGCCTGCCTGCCTGCCTGCCTCCCTGCCTGCCTCCCTGCCTCCCTCCCTGCCTGCCTCCCTGCCTCCCTCCCTGCCTGCCTTCCTCCCTGCCTGCCTCCCATACTGCCTGCCTCCCTCCCTGCCTCCCTCCCTCCCTGCCCTTCCTCCCTGCCTGCATCCCTCACTGCCTGCCTCCATCCCTGCCTCCCTCCCTCCCTCCCTCCCTCCCTCCCTCACTGCCTGCCTGCCTGCCTGCCTGCCTGCCTGCCTGCCTGCCTGCCTGCCTGCCTGCCTGCCTGCCTCCCTCCCTCCCTCCCTCCCTCCCTCCCTCCCTGCCTCCCTCCCTCCCTCCCTCCCTCCCTCCCTCCCTCCATGCCTGCCTAGCCCTGTGCATCCTTCATACATATATACATGTGATCCATATGCATGTTCCACACATCATTATTCATTTGGGCCCCTTGTTCAGTGTTTGGTATTCATGGGGTGCTGTAGCACAGATACTGGTGGGAAACAGAAACAGGTCCGTACTACTCACTCAGTCTACTCTGTCCTGGCCTTCTGGAGAGCTTTGTATTATTCCCCTAAAGGCACGCTTCTGTTTGTTCATTTAGAGCCTTTTTACAGTGTGTGTGTGTGTGTGTGTGTGTGTGTGTGTGTGTGTGTGTGCCCGTTGATACTTCAGTTGGAGAGTAGATTTCTCATAAATGGCTTATCTAAGGATAAAGGGGAATTCCTAAACGATGTCTCAAGGAGTTGCAAAAAGGTGTTTATTAGGGCTATGACAATCCGTTTTGAAATTAGAGCTACTGTAAAATGTGTATTCAAACACATTTTAATTAATATGAGTGGTCAGATAATGTGTTTATTTCTTTGTTGCATAATTAGTGATAGGCCTACACGTGACAGCCCTGCTGTGTACTGTATAGACCTACACTATGTTTGCATGTGGGTGTGTCTCCATGTCCTCTACTGCATATGCATGGCTCCATGTTTTTGTAAGTGAATCTCAATCTTCTGAGTGCATACCCAAGATATGAATACACAGAATTCTGTTATTTGCCTGCCTGCCTGCATGCGTGTGTACTGTATGTTAAATAAAATAAAATCAAATTGTATTTGCCACATGCGCCGAATACAACAGGTGTAGACATTACCGTGAAATGCTTACTAACAGCCCATAACCAACAGTGCATTTATTTTTTTTATAAAAAAGTAAAATAAAACAACAACAACAAAAAAGTGTTGAGAAAAAAAGAGCAGAAGTAAAATAAAATAACAGTAGGGAGGCTATATATACAGGGGGGTACCGGTGCAGAGTCAATGTGCGGGGGCACCGGCTAGTTGAGGTAGTTGAGGTAGTTGAGGTAATATGTACATGTGGGTAGAGTTAAAGTGACTATGCATGAATAATTAACAGAGTAGCAGCAGCGTAAAAAGAGCGAATGGGGATGGGGGGGCAGTGTAAATAGTCCGGGTAGCCATGATTAGCTGTTCAGGAGTCTTATGGCTTGGGGGTAGAAGCTGTTGAGAAGCCTTTTGGACCTAGACTTGGCGCTCCGGTACCGCTTGCCGTGCGGTAGCAGAGAGAACAGTCTATGACTAGGGTGGCTGGAGTCTTTGACAATTTTAAGGGCCTTCCTCTGACACCGCCTGGTATATGTGCCTCCCCATCAGTGTATGTGGCATGACGGCACTTCATATAGGCTGTGGTGGCGGCATTCGCAGAGCTAGCTTCTTCTGGTTGGCTGTGGATGCGCTGCGTTACGCGTGTGCAGTAGCTCTGTAGAACCTGGGCCTGTCATTTCCCTAAGGAGGTGTCGTGTTAAGTTCCGCTCCCCGTAACGGAGTGTGGCCGTCTTTTCATTACCCTCTCTTTTAAACGGCACAGCAGCGTAGCAACATGTGACAGTGATCCATTTGAATGTCATTATCGGAGGTGCATTCAGGGGCATCCTTCATTCTCTCTACTCCCTAACGCTGTGCCTGTGGTAATTGAATCAAGGGAACGGGGCCGCGTTCTAGAGACTCCTGGTCAAGAAAACAAAAAGATTATTAACATCTCGCAATGAGATTGTATTTACATGGGTGGCTGAGGGAACCTATGCCATTTCTAAAGCAATTTACTGCCGTGATGATGCGAGGATAAATAAATGGGAATGTGTTGTTGGTTTTCTCAAAGAAAATAGTCGATAAAGAAATGTGGCACATCCTCAGGCGACCTGTGAATGACAAGGCGTGTTGTTTCATTTAGCTGCATGATGGATTATTAACAAGTACAAGAAATATTCAAAATACATATTCCCTTTTTGCTGCCTTTATGACATAAACAGTCTGATGACTATCTATTACTATTTTGTGCATGTGAGTATGCATGTGTGTGTGTGCATGTGAGTGTGCATGTGAGTGTATGGAATACTAGTCGAGCCCGTAGCTTTCCTAGGCCTTCTATATCATGGTATTTAGGTGTTCTAGCAGGTATGGACCAGGTCTCTCTTGAAAAATAGATTTTATCTCAATGAAACTACCTGGATAAATAAAGGTAAATAACATGATATAAAGGTATATCCGGTAATTCCTAGGCCAACTCGGAAATCTCAACCTCTCTCTGCAATTTGTCTTGATTAAGTGGGGTCTCCGTCTGCAAGTGTTGATCTCTTGTACATGTCTTTTTTAATTAGCTTTATAGTTCATTTACCTCGCCCTCCAACACTGGTACCTCTACCTCTTTCCCAAGACATACAATTAAACATATCAAATGATTGGTTCCTTCTCTCTCTCCCATCCCCCCATTCCCTCCCTCTCTTTCAGGAATAAGAGAAAAGGAGAGAAATATTTAGACCCTGCCTGCAATATATGTTCCGTCACAAGCGCTTTACCTCAACCCGATTCTAATTTCGACTGTCGCTCCCGCTCTGTCCTGTAGGTATCAGTGAACACACACACATTAGGATTCAGTGTGGATGGTGTGGTGTGACCTGGCCTCTCTGGCTCTCCTCTCCAGTGTAGCGTAGAGACCGCTATCACACACCTCAGCAACGCATAACTGGAGAGGCCTGGAGTCACTCTGAGAGAAGACAGGAGAGAGGGTGGAGAGAGAGATGGGGTGAGAGAGATGGAGTGTGTGAGAAACGGAGAGTGCTTGTTGGAGGGTAAAGAGAGGTATATTGCGGGCATGATGGAGCGAGGGGACTGAAGGAGAAAGAGAGGTGGAGAACGAGCCAGAGAGAGGGATTGATAAGAGGGCTGAAGGGATAGTGAGAGTGTAGGTGTAGGGAGAGAGGTATGGAGAGTGCTAGCTAGCAGGGCAGCATTAGCAGGGAAAGCCTCTCCTCTGGCGGATGATAAGAGATGGCTCTGGCCAGTGATGTGGAAGGGTTCTGATTGGCTGAGCCTGATCCCCCATGCCACATGCATGGCGAGCACTGAGCAGAACCACAGTACTGCGTTTATAGAGGAGTGTGGAGGAGAGTCTGGAGTTTAGGCCTTAGTATACAGCATTGTGCTTCTGGAGGAGAGAGTCTGCTGCTGGTGTTGTAGTGCTGCCCTGAGGACTAAACTGTAGTGCAATGGTATTGTCACTCCTCCATAAGCACAGCTCAGTTTACACCTCACTGCAACACCAGACTAAGACCACTGTGAGAGACTACAGTTCAGACCTCACTGCAACACCAGACTAAGACCACTGTGAGAGACTACAGTTCAGACCTCACTGCAACACCAGACTAAGACCACTGTGAGAGACTACAGTTCAGACCTCACTGCAACACCAGACTAAGACCACTGTGAGAGACTACAGTTCAGACCTCACTGCAACACCAGACTAAGACCACTGTGAGAGACTACAGTTCAGACCTCACTGCAACACCAGACTAAGACCACTGTGAGAGACTACAGTTCAGACCTCACTGCAACACCAGACTAAGACCACTGTGAGAGACTGCAGTTTAGAGCTCAGTGCAGAGCTGTGGTGTTAGTGTGGTGTGGGCTGGCCTGTCATGTTAGTGATATGGCCTGATATGTCTCTCCCCAGTCTGATACAACATAATGTGTGTACTATCACTCCCTTTAAAGATAACCACGGCTTGCACATGCAGCTCCCCAACTAAACTACTGTAAGGTAAAACCCACGCCTGATTCACAAAGGCCCAGCTAGCTAATCGCCCAAGGAGTCAAAGATGTGTTTCTAACTGAGTTGACTGAGGGGTGAGGCAGGGAGCATCAGTTGGCCCTTTTGAAGATCTGGGCCCTGTTCTGTAGTTGAGTCTTATCATAGATCAACTCCCTATGTATCCTCCTTCTTATCACATGTGATGTTAACAGGTGAATGTTGGCAGAGGGCACTAAGTCGATTCACCAACTTAGAAATGCTGCAGGGAGAAAGAACTTCCTGAAAAATATTGCCTTCCGTATGTGTGTGCGTGCTTGTGTGCGTGTGTGTGTGTGCGTGTGTGTGTGTGTGTGTGTGTGTGTGTGTGTGTGTGTGTGTGTGTGTTTGTTGTTAGTTGTGATGTGGGTGGTTATAGCTTTCTCTGCCCTTTTGGCTGAGCTCCAAAAACATTTTTCTTCCACTCCGGCTTTCCAGAGCCGTCACCCTGAGATTACGAGGAAATAGGAGGTTATTGGGAACAATGTTCTGGGGATAAGGTCGGATAAACTCAGAAATGGGAATTCCAAGGGTGAGGGAATGAGTGAGTCTATAGATTTTTCCTGGAGCCCTGGAGTCATAAAGAACACCAAATATATCTATATGCATTGTTATTAGATATAAGCATTGACTTGTTTTTTATTTTTATTATAAAAAATAGAAATACATGTTTTATTGTCACATACACCAGATACAGTGCCTTCAGAAAGGATTCACACTCTTAACCTTTTCCACATTTTGTTGTGTTACAGCCTGAATTTAAAATGGATTAAATAGAGAGTTTGTGTCACTGATTTATACACACTTACCCATAATGTCAAGGTGGAATTTTGTTTGTAGAACATTTTAGAAATTCACAAAAAATGTAAAGCTGAAATATCTTGAGTCAATAAGTATTCAACCCCTTTGTTATGGCAAGCCTAAATAAGTTTACCAAATCGCATAATAAGTTGCATGGACTCATTCCGTGTTAAAAACCATTGTGGTTAACATAGTTTTTGAAAGACTACCCCATCTCTGTACCCCACACATGCAATTATCTGTAATGTCCCTCAATAGAGTAGTTAATTTCAAGCACAGATTCAACCACAAAGACCAGGGAGGTTTTTCAATGCCTCACAAAGATGGGCACTGATTGGTAGATGGGTAAAAAAAATAAAAAAAACGCTGAATATAATAATTTGAGCATGGTGAAGTTATTAATTACACTTCGGATGGTTTATAAATACACCCAGTCACTACAAAAATACAGGCGTCCTTCCTAACTCAGTTGTTGGAGAGGAAGGAAATTGCTCAGGGATTTCACCATGAGGCCAATGGTGACTTTAAAACACTTACAGAGTTTAATGGTTGTGATATGAGAAAACTGAGGATGGATCAACAACATTGAAGTTACTCCACAATACTAACCTAAATGACAGAGTGAAAAGAAGGAAGCCTGTAGAGAATACAAATATTCCAAAACATGCGTCCTGTTGGCAACAAGGCAATCAAGTAATACTGCAAAAAATGCTGCAAAGCTGTTACATTTTTGTCCTAATTACAAAGCGTTATGTTTGGGGCATCCAACACAACACATCACTGAGTACTACTCTTCATATTTTCAAGCATAATAATAATAATATGCCATTTAGCAGACGCTTTTATCCAAAGAGACTTACAGTCATGCGTGCATACATTTTTTTGTGTATGGGTGGTCCCGGGGATCGAACCCACTACCTTGGCGTTACAAGCGCCGTGCTCTACCAGCTGAGCTACAGAGGACCGCATGGTGGTGCATGCATCATGTCATGGGTATGCTTGTCATCGGCAAGGACTAGGGAGTTTCATAGGATAAAAATAAACGAATACAGCTATAAGAACGGGCTAAATCTGGTTCAGTCTGTTTCCAACAGACACTGGGAGACGAATTCACCTTTCAGAAGGAAAATAACCTAAAACACAAGGCCAAATATACACTGGAGTTGCTTACCAAGATGACATTGAATGTTCCTGTGTGGCCTAGTTTTAAAAATAATAATGGGCAAATGTTGTACAATTCAGGTGTGCAAAGCTCTTAGAGACTTACCCAAAAAGACTTACAGCTGTAATCGCCACCAAAGGTACTTCTACAAAGTATTGACTCCGTTGTGTGAATACTTATGTATTCACAGGGCGGCAGGTAGCTTAGTGGTTAAGAGCGTTGTGCCAGTAACCGAAAGGTCGCTGGTTCTAATCCCCAAGCCGACTAGGTGAAAAATCTGTCAATGTGCCCTTGAGCAAGGCACTTAACCCTAATTGCTCCTGTAAGTCGCTCTGGATAAGAGCTTCTGCTAAATAACCAATTATTTATTTATTTATTTATTTAAATGAGATATTTCAGTATTTTCAATACATTTGCAAAAATGTCTAAAAACATGTTTTCTCTTTGGCATTATGGGATATTATGTGTAGATGGGTGAAAAAAGTATGTATTTAATCCATTTTGAATTCAGGCTGCAACACAACAAAATGTGGAATAAGTCAAGGGGTATGAATACTTTCTGAAGGCACAGTGAAATGTGTTGTTTTACAGGGTCAGCCACTGTTGTACGGCACCCCTGGAGAATATTAGGGTTAAGTTCCTTGTTCAAGGACACATCAACAGATTTTTCACCTTGTCGGCTCAGGTATTCGAACCAGCGACCTTTCAGTTACTGGCCCAACGATCTAACTGTTAGGCTACCTCGCCTACCTGCCACCTCCCTTTATCTTTTAAAGGAGAGGGGCAGTCCCACTCCTCACACATTTGTAGTTTATTGGATAAGACGGATGGAGAGAGGAGAGATGGAGGAGAGAGTGTGCTGAAATAGCAGTGGGCCGGATTCCAACCCATGCGTCTGGAGACAGTGGCTTAGACCACTAGACCACCCTAGGCCCCAGCATTGACTAGTTCATCTGACATTGGATTATAAAAACATTATCAAACAGATCCATTAAACTAAGTGAGGTAATGCAGACTGTATGAGTGCTCATCGCAGGAAAACAACTCATCATAAGACTTCTATCTTCACACCAGCTCTCCACAAAGAGCCATCCATCACTCAAACCAAAACACCAGAAAAATCCTAGGTAGCACTTCGATAATACTTTTTCATTTCATACCGCACAAGAAAAAAGATAATCTCCTGTCTGTCTGCGGCTCTGCATGGCGGCGGCGTTTCGGTTTCCATAGTGACGGCGGGGAGGCTAATCCGCCAGGCTGAGTTCAGCGGCGAGCGGCGGGCTGAGCAGCGAGCGCCGTGGCTGAAGTGCTCAGAGTTAGCAGCGCCTCCTAAAAGCCTCTCTCACAGCCTTTAGTCTTCATTACCTCCACATCCCCTTTTGATTGGTTGCGTTTATCCTGAGGACCCCCGGGTTTGGGAAAGCTACCAGAACACTTCCTGGCTCTCGCTCTCCTGTCGTCATGGCAACGTGGGCATACAGAAGAGAATAATTCAGTTTGGCCGCAGAGGAGGGGGTATTCGATCTGACTCAGGGAGTCCGGAACAATAGGCCTCCCTGTTTCTTTAACCCCTTGACTTCTGCTGTTCCCTGAACAGATTGACCTGGGTCTGTGTCAGTATGGCTTATCTATCATTGTCCAGTAGTTGAATGATGGATGTTTAGAAATCATTCACACTTCTGGGTTTTGTAGGTGTAATGGTGACTTAAATGTGCTAAGGTAATTGGTAGTGCCAGCTGCTTTTTTTGTTTTTTGTTGTGTGTGTGTTGGATGGCGTTGGTTTGAACAGCCTTTTGGATAGAGTTTCAGTCTTTCTGATGTTTGGAATTGGAAAAAGATTTGGGGGTCCTAAGACATAAGCCCCTCTACCTGTGCCAGTTTGCCATGCAGCTCCTACAGAGGGCCCAAATTTCTTATCTGGCCCCGAACCAGACTCTGGGTTGAATGGGCACGATGAGGCAGGGAGGACGAGGCAGGACCCTGGACCACTTCCCATCATGCATTGCTCTAAGATGGAGTCCAGACTTAACCCCCCATCAGTCTATAAACCAGCAGCTCTCAGGCCAAATTCAGGGTTAATTATTGTTTAGCCAGCCTCTTCCAGGCCAAACCAGGTGTTAATTTCTATTTGGACCATGTTATTTAGCCCCATGTACTGTAATCTGACACACACAGAGAAAACAAAAATAAACACATCCTCAAGTACACTGTAGCGTATAGTAAGCAGTACATGTAGCATTGGTGGAAGATGAACATTTTGCCCCTGACTATATAGAGCTGAAGACAAAGTGTCAGAGAGTGTGTGGTAAACTGGTAGAGTAAGAGGGCACAGTGCTGAGGAAAAGCCTGGTGTCCTGCCAAGGTGTCTCTTTATCTTCAAGCAGCTGCTGCACGGAAATGCATTGATTGCTGTTTTTTCACCAGGGTATCTCTCTCTCTCACACTCTCTTTCTCTTTCTTTCTCTCTCTATATGGCTTGAAGGCCTAACACATTCTCTTGCATTTATGTGTGTGTGCATGTGTGAAGCCTTTGAGCCATAGAGTAAAGGGAGATGGATCAAACGCTACAGGCCACCATCGACCAACCCCCATCCCTCTTCTTTCCTCCCCCTATCTTTCCTCCCCCTATCTTTCCTCCCCCTATCTTTCCTCCCCCTATCTTTCCTCCCCCTATCTTTCCTCCCCCTATCTTTCCTCCCACTATCTTTCCTCCCCCTATCTTTCCTCTCCCTATCTTTCCTCCCACTATCTTTCCTCCCCCTATCTTTCCTCTCCCTATCTTTCCTCCCCCTATATTTCCTCCCCCTATATTTCCTCCCTTCGCTGCGCTGTATATTCCTCACTGCCCTCATTCCTGTCTTTGATAAGCTATGAAATGATGTATGCATTTCCATATGGCTATCTAGTCCCTTGCATTAAACTCCAGCAGAGTGAACACATGAAGAGAAAAGGGCCTCATTCCTAAAGACGGATCCATAAGGGTGACGAAGGTCACATCACGATGGAAAAGTACATCTCACTCTCCCTGCTCTCTCCACCACTGACTGTGAGGTCACGACAACTGCCAATTATCAGCTGTGTGGCTGCTACCCAAGCATGTCAATCAGTCTGTCTGGTACATGCAGAAATGTGTGTGTGTGTGGGTGTTAGAATCAGAACCATGTTTATTCACCAAGTACATTTACATATACCGGGAATTTGATAAGGGTAATGGTGATGCCACAGTAAACAGAATCAACAGACAGAATATACACAATAAACTGAATACCGACAGAATATATCGACATGTGTATGTGTATACATGTGTGTTTAATGTGTGTCTTCCACTTCCACATACGTGTATGTGTGTGTGTGTGTGTGTGTGTGTGTGTGTGTGTGTGTGTATGTGTGTGTGTTTTTAATGGGTGGTCTCTGTGTTATTCTGCCTATCCTGCAGTATTCCTAATTGTTCCTTCCCCCAGTGCTTCTCCGGCTCAGACAATACCGGTTATAAATAGATAATGGAGGGAGGGAGGGAGGGAGGGAGAGAGGGGGAGAGAGGGAGAGAGAGAGAGAGAGAGAGAGAGAGAGAGAGAGAGAGAGAGAGAGAGAGAGAGAGAGAGAGAGAGAGAGAGAGAGAGAGAGAGAGAGAGAGAGAGAGAGAGAGAGAGAGAGAGAGAGAGAGAGAGAGAGAGAGAGAGAGAGAGAGAGAGAGAGAGAGAGAGAGAGAGAGAGAGAGAGAGAGAATGACAGCCACACAGAGGGGTAATTCCAGCCCAGCCACACCCACCGGATCTTAATTGCGTTGCGTGGCATGTAAAGGGAATCAGCGGCTGCAGCGTGAGGGGACTGTCAAACCACGGGATAAATCTGGCCCTGACAGACTTAATTGGTTGTCTTGTATTTCCGTGTTATCATTAGTATCCCAAGAGGGGTCCACATGTGCAAGCGTACGTGCAAACACATACAAAGACACACAAAGACACACCAACACGCTCACACACACACACGCACACCGCAAACGCATACACATGCATGCATGCACGCACACACACATCCCTCTTCGATTGGTGAAAAGGTCATTAGATGTGTTTGCTGTAATAGCAGCCTTTCCCCCAGCGCCCCCAGAGTGTCCTAATGACAGAAACAGCACTAATAGGACCAACTGGTGCAGTTTGACATTATTATTAATCTACAGTTTCAGGATTTCCGGTTTTATGTTTTTGTGAGATATTTGATTATAGTTGTGTATTTTGTCAGTATCTATAATCTTTTCCTCACAGTATTGTATGCCAAATTTGCCAACAATGTATTTATTCATTATTATTACAAATAGACTATTGGCATATTGCTGTAGTTTTCCTATAATAATGACTGTTCTACAAACAAGTAGCCCCTACAGATGTCAGAGTGGGAGGCTGTATGTTGTAGAGATCTAGCCCTCAACACACAGAAATGCAGATAGCATCAACCTTAGCAGCCCCAAACGTAGCCCCAGCCTCAACGCTAGCTGTACCCCAGCAGCACAAGGCCTGGTGTTTGGAGTCAGCACCTCAACCAATCAGCCCCAGCTGTACCCAGCAGCACCAGGCCTGGTGTCAGGAGTCAGCCCCTAACAGGCCTGAATGAAGAATTTCTGTTAGGCTGCTTCCTGTGAGCAACAGGTGCACATTTCTTTGTTTATTATCATTTTTATTTTGAAGCTCTTGTGGAAAATAGTAGGAAATGTATGCAAATAATGTATGTGAACAATGAATGTGTAGATTGTTAAATATGAATTAACAATCTTTACCATGAAATGCTTGCTTACGATCCCTTCCCAACGATGCAGTAAAAAATAAAAAATAAACACAAGAATGGAGCTATATACAGTGAGGGAAAAAAGTATTTGATCCCCTGCTGATTTTGTACGTTTGCCCACTGACAAAGAAATGATCAGTCTATAATTTTAATGGTAGGTTTATTTGAACAGTGAGAGACAGATAAACAACAAAACAATCCAGAAAAACGCATGTCAAAAATGTTATAAATTGATTTGCATTTTAATGAGGGAAATAAGTATTTGACCCCCTCTCAATCAGAAAGATTTCTGGCTCCCAGGTGTCTTTTATACAGGCAACGAGCTGAGATTAAGAGCACACTCTTAAAGGGAGTGATCCTAATCTCAGTTTGTTACCTGTATAAAAGACACCTGTCCACAGAAATAATCAATCAATCAGATTCCAAACTCTCCACCATGGCCAAGACCAAAGAGCTCTCCAAGGATGTCAGGGACAAGATTGTAGACCTACACAAGGCTGGAATGGGCTACAAGACCATCGGCAAGCAGCTTGGTGAGAAGGTGACAACAGTTGGTGCGATTATTCGCAAATGGAAGAAACACAAAAGAACTGTCAATCTCCCTCGGCCTGGGGCACCATGCAAGATCTCACCTCGTGGAGTTGCAATGATCATGAGAACGGTGAGGAATCAGCCCAGAACTACACAGGAGGATCTTGTCAATGATCTCAAAGCTGCTGGGACCATAGTCACCAAGAAAACAATTGGTAACACACCACGCCGTGAAGGACTGAAATCCTGCAGCGCCCGCAAGGTACCCCTGCTCAAGAAAGCACATATACAGGGCCGTCTGAAGTTTGCCAATGAACATCTGAATGATTCAGAGGAGAACTGGGTGAAAGTGTTGTGGTCAGATGAGACCAAAATCGAGCTCTTTGGCATCAACTCAACTCGCCGTGTTTGGAGGAGGAGGAATGCTGCCTATGACTCCAAGAACATCATCCCCACCGTCAAACATGGAGGTGGAAACATTATGCTTTGGGGGTGTTTTTCTGCTAAGGGGACAGGACAACTTCACCACATCAAAGGGACGATGGACGGGGCCATGTACCGTCAAATCTTGGGTGAGAACCTCCTTCCCTCAGCCAGGGCATTGAAAATGGGTCGTGGATGGGTATACCAGCATGACAATGACCCAAAACAAACGGCCAAGGCAACAAAGGAGTGGCTCAAGAAGAGGCACATTAAGGTCCTGGAGTGGCCTAGCCAGTCTCCAGACCTTAATCCCATAGTAAATCTGTGGAGGGAGCTGAAGGTTCGAGTTGCTAAACGTCAGGCTCGAAACCTTAATGACTTGGAGAAGATCTGCAAAGAGGAGTGGGACAAAATCCCTCCTGAGATGTGTGTAAACCTGGTGGCCAACTGCAAGAAACGTCTGACCTCTGTGATTGCCAACAAAGGTTTTGCCACCAAGTACTAAATCATGTTTTGCAGAGGGGTCAAATACTTATTTCCCTCATTAAAATGCCAATCAATTTATAACATTTTTGACATGCGTTTTTCTGGATTTTTTTGTTGTTTATCTGTCTCTCACTGTTCAAATAAATCTACCATTAAAATTATAGACTGATCATGTCTTTGTCAGTGGGCAAACGTACAAAATCAGCAGGGGATCAAATACTTTTTTCCCTCACTGTACAGGGACCAGATCAATGTGCAGAGGTACAAGGTATTTGAGGTAGATATGTACATGAAGGCAGGGTAAAGTGACTTGGCAGCAGGATAGATAATAATAAGAGTAAAATAAAGAACAGAGTAGCAGCAGCATATGATGAGTGTAAAAGTGAGTGTGTGTGTATATGTATGTTGTGTCGGTATGTGTCTGCATATGTAGTGTATGTGAATGTGTGTGAGTTTTGTGTGAAAGTGTGTGTGAGTGACTGACTGACTAAGATCAAGGAATGGTCATGAGAGGTGAATATCAAAGCAAGTATTATTAAATAACTTTGTCAAATAAATGAAACCACATAAAGCTAAAGTTACAAAGCATTAACAAGCATTACAAGGCATTATTCTATGCATGATCAGACAGGGAGAGGGAGAGAGAAGTCAAAGCCTGAAAGGCCATGCCCCAAGAGTCCCTGAGGACGAGAGAGAGAGAGACAATTAGGCAACAACAAATTCAATTCCCTTTAGACAACTTCCTGGACAAAACGTTTCTTTGTAATAGTGAAGGTGTAAACTTGGCAGTAGAAAACCTAAACAGTATATTTTACCTCTCAGCTTCCCTATCAACTCTAAAACTCTCAAACAGAAAACCAAAGAAAAGTAACAAAAATGACAAATGGTTTGATGAAGAATGCAAAAACATAAGAAAGAAATTGAGAAACCTATCCAACCAAAAACATAGAGACCCAGAAAACCTGAGCCTACGCCTTCACTATGGTGAATCACTAAAACAATACAGAAATCCACTACGGAATAAGAAGGAACAGCATGTCAGAAATCAGCTCAATGTAATTGAAGAATCCATAGACTAACCACTTCTGGGAAAATTGGAAAACACTAAACAAACAACAACACGAAGAGCTATCTATCCAAAACTGAGATGTATGGGTAAACCACTTCTCCAATCTTTTTGGCCCTATAACAAGAACAAACAGCAAACAAATATACATGATCAAATGCAAATCTTAGAATCAACTATTAAAGACTACCAGAACCACCCACTGGATTCTCCAATTACATTGAATGAACTACAGGACAAAATACAAACCCTCCAACCCAAAAAGGCCTGTGGTGTTGATGGTATCCTCAATGAAATGATAAAATATACAGACCACAAATTCCAATTGGCTATACTTAAACTCTTTAACATCATCCTTAGCTCTGGCATCTTCCCCAATATTTGGAACCAAGGACTGATCACCCCAATCCACAAAAGTGGAGACAAATTTGACCCCAATAACTACCGTGGGATGTGCGTCAACAGCAACCTTGGGAAAATCCTCTGCATTATCATTAACAGCAGACTAGTTCATTTCCTCATTGAAAACAATGTACTGAGCAAATGTCAAATTGGCTTTTTACTAAATTACCGTACGACAGACCACATATTCACCCTGCACATCCTAATTGACAAACAAACAAACCAAAACAAAGGCAAAGTCTTATCATGCTTTGTTGATTTCAAAAAAGCTTTTGGCTCAATTTGGCATGAGGGTCTGCTATACAAATTGATGGAAAGTGGGGTTGGGGGGAAAACATAGGATATTATAAAATCCATGTACACAAACAACAAGTGTGCAGTTAAAATTGGCAAAAAACACACGTTTCTTTCCACAGGGCCATGGGGTGAGACAGGGATGCAGTATAAGCCCCACCCTCTTTAACATACATATCAACGAATTGGTGAGGGCACTAGAACAGTATGCAGCACCCGGCCTCACCCTACTAGAATCTGAAGTCAAATATCTACTGTTTGTTGATGATCTGGTGCTTCTGTCACCAACCAAGGAGGGCGTACAGCAGCACCTAGATCTTCCGCACAGATTCTGTCAGACCTGGGCCCTGACAGTAAATCTCAGTAAGACAAAAATTATGTTGTTCCAAAAAAGGTCCAGTTGCCAGGACCACAAATACAAATTCCATCTAGACACCGTTGCCCTAGAGCACACAAAAAACTATACATACCTCGGCCTAAACATCAGCGCCACAGGTAACTTCCACAAAGCTGTGAACGATCTGAGAGACAAGGCAAAAAGTGCCTTCTATGCCATCAAAAGGAACATAAAATTTGACATACCAATTAGGATCTGGCTAAAAATACTTGAATCAGTTATAGAACCCATTGCCCTTTATGGTTCTGAGGTCTGGGGTCCGCTCAACAACCAAGAATTCACAAAATGGGACAAAAACCAAACTGACTCTGCATGCAGAATTCTGCAAAAAATATCCTCTGTGTACAACGGAAAACACAAAATAATGCATGTAGAGCAGAATTAGGCCGATACCAGCTAATAATCAAAATCCAGAAAAGAGCAGTTAAATTCTATAACCACTTAAATTACTGTAAAGTTAACCTCCAATCAGATATCAGACCTACAGGATATAAAGACAACAACACCACTTCCATCACAGAGATGTGACAAGAGGGGATTGGTGAGATAATGCAGCATTCCTAAGACAACACAGTACTTTGTTTGTGACAATGTGCAAACCATAAAGCAAAATATGCTGATTTCAAAGCTGATTGTCACCTAGAGGCAGAACGTGGCTGTGGAATTAACCTGGGGCTTTCCCATTCGAAGACGATATGCATACATTTTTATATGTACACTACTGTTCAAAAGTTTGGGGTCACTTAGAAATGTCCTTGTTTTCGAAAGAAAATCACTTTTTTTGTCCATTAAAATATCATCAAATTGATCAGAAATACAGTGTAGACATTGTTAATGTTGTAAATGGCTATTGTAGCTAGAAACGGCTGATTTTTAATGGAATATCTACATTGGTATACAGAGGTCCATTATCAGCAACCATCAGTCCTGTGTTCCAATGGCACGTTGTGTTTGCTAATCCAAGTTTATCATTTTGAAAGGCTAATTGATCATTAGAAAACCCTTTTGCAATTATGTTAGCACAGCTGAAAACTGTTATGCTGTTTAAAGAAGCAATAAAACTGGCCTTCTTGAGACTAGTTGAGTATCTGGAGTATCAGAAATTGTGAGTTCGATTACAGGCTCAAAATGGCCAGAAACAAATAACTTTCTTCTGAAACTCGTCAGTCTATTCTTGTTCTGAGAAATGAAGGCTGTTCCATGCGAGAAATATATATATACTACCCTTTATTACTTTTCAACCCCACCATCCTTTCCCTACTTGGAGTAAATTAGTGAACAACAATGCCCAGGCCTCTACTTCCGGTCTATACTTTAATTAATTTACAATACTATACTAAAGTTAATTTTACAATAATTCTATTATATATATATATATATATATATATATATATATATATATATATATATATATATTTTCTTTTTTTTTTTTCTTTTTTTTTTTTTTTTTTTTTGCTCCTGAACTTCTTCTACTCTCAACCTCTCCGATCATTTTCATGATGTCCATCCGGTTTGCTTCTATATGCCATATCTTTCTAACTGTGCTCTTTCCCAAAAGCTCCCAACATACAACCTATATACTTATTATGGACACAGTATGCTTACATTATTAGCTATCTTTGTTATTATTTGTTGTTATTTGTTATTAGTCCCATCCTTCAACTCTATTCAATACCTCCCATCTATCTCTTAACACCATCCATATAGGATTTCTATTTGCCATATATATTTCAACCGTACTGTGATGTTTTACAAAAGTTCTGAACCTTTCTATTCTCATTGCTTCTACAGATTGTGAATTAAAAATAAACATTTTTGCTAAAAGTATTATTATATTATTGATTGATTGACTATGACTTTTCAGATCACCCAGTAATGCTATCTGCAAGGTTAGTTCCATGTGAATATTGCAATCCTTTAGCCATTCCTGGACCTGTGTCCAAAAACAAGCTACAAATGGACAGAACCAAAACAAATGATCTGATGATTCTGTCTCTTCACAGCAAATTCTGCAGAGCTGGGAAGATTGTATCCCCCATATAAATAACATTCTATTGGTAGCAAGAATTTTATATAATAATTTAAATTGAAAGATTCAAATTTTTGAATCCGGTGTCGTTTTGCGTGTCAGTTCATAAACACTATGCCATGGGATCGGTACGTCAAAGATCTCTTCCCAACTATTTTGCAATCTATATGGGACGGCTGTCAATCCTTTGGTCCTTAAGTGAAACTGATATACTTTTTTATTTATCACAGTTTTCCTTAACCAATTATGTTCTTTAATGCAAGGCCGACAGACAAGTTCCTTACTTTCTCCCCCTTCCACTTTCCTCTTCCACTTTTGCGGTAAGGCTGCAATTATTTGGTTGTAATTTTGGGTAGAGCAGACATTTCCATATGTTTTTGTTAGCTGCATGTGCGTCATAACTCCACCAGTCCTACCGATGATATCATTTACGAAGATTATACCTTTTTTAAACATTCTGTCAAAAAATAAAGGTTTTTTGTCAATTAGTATATTTGAATTTAACCACAATATTTGTTGCATTATTTGTTCTGTCGTTTCTGGAGGATTAAATTGAAATTGCAACCAACTTTCTATAGCTTGTTTTAGAAATAGTGACATTTGGGAGATTATTTCCTTTTCAAATAACTGAAAGTGAGAGGTTGTAATCTGAATAAAGGGAAAAAGGCCTTTCTTGAACATTGGGTGAGACAATCTTACTAATTTGCTTGAGAACCAGTTCGGATGTAAGTATAACTTTTGTATGACTGAAGCTTTTAGTGATAGGTCTAATGCTTTAATATTTAATAATTTCTGTCCTCCGAATTCATATTCATTATATAAATATGCTCTTTTAATTTTGTCTGGCTTGCCGTTCCAAATAAAATTGAATATTTTTTTCTCATATAATTTAAAAAACTGTTCGCTAGGCGTAGGCAAGACCATAAGCAAATAGGTAAACTGGGATAATACTAAAGAGTTCATCAGTGTGATTTTTCCACAAATTGACAGGTATTTTCCTTTCCATGGTAGTAAGATATTATCTATTTTTGCTAACTTTCTATTAAAATGTATTGAAGTGAGATCATTTATTTCCTTTGGGATATGTATTCCGAGTATATCCACATCACCATCAGACCATTTTATTGGTAAACTACATGGTAATGTAAAAATTGTATTTTTTAGTGATCCAATACGTAATATAGTACATTTGTCATAATTTGGTTGTAATCCAGAGAGGTTAGAAAATGTATCTAGATCCTCTATGAGGCTATGGAGGGATTCTAGTTGTGGATTTAAAAGAAAACATAAATCATCAGCGTACAATGACACCTTTGTTTTTAAGCCCTGTATTTCTAATCCTCTGATATTATTATTGGATCTGATTTTAATAGCTAACATCTCGATGGCCACAATAAATAGATATGCCGATAGTGGACAACCTTGTTTCACTCCTCTTGACAGTTTAAAACTTTCGGAGAAATAGCCATTATTTACTATTTTACACCTAGGGTTACTATACATGATTTTGACCCATTTTATAAGAGATTCTCCAAAATTGAAATGCTCCAGGCATTTATATATAAACCCCAGTCGAACTTTATCAAATGCCTTTTCGAAGTCTGCAATGAATAGCAGGCCTGGTTTCCCATATTTTCCATAGTGTTCTATTGTTTCCAATACTTGCCTTATATTATCTCCAATGTATCTTCCATGTAAAAAACCTGTCTGATTAGAATGAATAATATCCGACAATACCTTTTTAATTCTATGCGCTATACATTTTGCTAGGATTTTTGCATCACAACACTGAAGTGTAAGGGGCCTCCAATTTTGTAAATGGACTGGATCTTTATATTTTCCACTTGTATCCTGTTTCAGTAATAATGAGATCAGTCCTTCTTCGTGAGTGTCAGATAATCTACCATTTACATAGGAGTGGTTAAAACATGCTAATAACGGTCCTCTTAGTATATCAAAAAAGGTTTGGTATACCTCGACTGGTATGCCATCCAACCCTGGAGTTTTCCCAGACTTAAAGTCTTTAATTGCATCCAGAAGTTCCTCCTCTGTAATTTCACCTTCACATGAGTCTTTATGTGTGGCTGTTAATTTGACATTATCAATAGAAAAAAACTCTCTACAATTAGCTTCAGTTAGAGGAGATGGAGGCGACTGAAAAGAAAACATATGCTTAAAGTACTTTGTTTCTTCCTTCAAAATATCATTTGGTGAATTATGGGTGACTCCGTCAATTGTAACCAGTTTCATTAAGTTCTTTTTGGTAGCATTCCTATGTTGAAGATTAAAAAAGAATTTTGTGCATTTTTCCCCATATTCCATCAAATTTGCTTTATTTTTATAATATATTACACTTGATCTTTCTTGAATAAGTTTCTCCATTTCTTTTTGTTTTTCCTCTAATTTATTCTGAGCCTCTATGTTACAGTTTTTATTGCCATCTATCTGTTCTGTTAGACTTTCTATTTCCTTTCTTAGTATAAACTCTTTTGACCTAAATTGCTTTTGTTTTCGAGATGAGTACTGAATTGCATGGCCTCTAAAGGCACATTTAAAGGTGTCCCATACAATAAGAGGATTCGCTGTACCTATGTTATGTTGGAAAAAGTCAGTTATAAATTCCTTTGTTCTAATTATAAATTAATTATCATCCAATAGGCTTTGATTAAATTTCCAATATCCTCGCCCACGTGGAAATTCAGTAAGAGTAATGTATATGCCTATAATGTGATGGTCCGACCGCATTCTGTCCCCTATCAACACTTTTTTTACTTTTGGTGCCAATGAGAATGAGATAAGAAAGAAGTCAAGACGACTAGCTTGATTCAGTCTCCGCCATGTATATCTCACTAGATCAGTATATTTAAGCCTCCATATATCTACTAGTTCTAATGTATCCATGACATTCACAATTTCCTTAAGAGCATGTGGGTGATTGTTTGTGGTGTGATTTCCTTTACGGTCCATTGAGCTATTTAAAACAGTATTATAATCCCCCACCATAATAATATTGTCTTGAGTTGCTTGCAGGCTTGATAATTTATTATATATATTGTCAAAGAATTGTGGATCATCATTATTTGGTCCGTAAAGGTTAATGAGCCATATCTGTTTATGGTCCAATAACATATTTAAAATAATCCATCTACCTTGTGTATCTATTTGTACAATTTGCACATTCGGATCGAAATTACTATTAATTAATATCATCACCCCTTTTGAATGTATTTGCCCATGGGAGAAGTATATTTCCCCCCCCCATTCTTTTTTCCACGCTACTTCATCTCGAATTGTTGAATGAGTTTCCTGTATACAATAGATATTATATTCCTTCTCTTTGAGCCATGTAAATATTGTTCTTCTTTTGTTATTATCAGCTAAGCCATTACAATTATAACTGGCTATACTTATTTCACCATACACCATAATGAGATACAAGTTTCAAGTCTATTTATCATTATATATGTTTGTAAATTTACCAATAAAAAATAGCGTAATGATTGAGTGTCCATATAGCTGTACCGTGATATTTGCATTGCTACGGAGTAACCCTTCAATTGTTGTCACGCTCTGGCTCCGGGACTGTGTAGTTTGAGCCAGGGTGTATTCATTTGGTTGTGTTGGGTATAGGGTGTGTTCATTTGGTTGTGTTTGGTTTTGGTTGTAGTGTCTTGTCTCGTCATGTGACTCCCAATCGGAGGTAACGAGTGTCAGCTGTCGGCTCGTTATCTCTGATTGGGAGCCATATTTATACTGTCAGTGTTCACCTTAGGGTTGTGGGTTTTTGTTCCATGTTTCAGTCTGTGTACTGAGGACTTCACTATCCGTCATTGTTTATTGTTTTCTCGTTCGTGCACTTTAACTTTAATAAAGTCATGTTCGCTACAAACGCTGCGCTTTGGTCCACTCCTTTCGTAGACGATCGTGACAGAAAAACCCACCAAAAAAGGACCAAGCAGCGTGTCCAGGAGCAAGGAGACTGGACATGGGAGGAAGCGCCGGGTAAGGAGATCGAGAGGCTGGCGATGGCCCAGGTGGGCAAATCGTGGTCCTGGGAGGACATGCTCGGGGGCAAGGGACCTTGGGGGAGGATCAAGGCCCTGGCGAGAGAGGAGCAACGGCGTCAGCAGGGCCATCGTCGGAGGGACGAGAGGCAACCCCAAAAAGTTTTTTGGGGGGGGCACATGGCTTGGGCGGCTGGGCAGCAGGAGGCTGCCACAGGGAGACGTGGAGAGAAGGCTACCGGATTACGGGAGCCATTGGCGAGTAGAGGGAGGGAAGTAATTGAGGCACGGCGTGAGAGACTGAGGTGTGTTACCAGTCCGGTCCGGCCCGTTCCTGATCCCCGGTTAAGGCCAGTGGTGTGTGTTCCCAGTACGGACCGGCCTGTTCCTGCTCCAAGTACCAGGTCTACGGTGTGCGTCGCCAGCCCAGCCCGGCCTGTTCCTACCTCTCGCACCAAACCTACGGTGTGCGTCGCCAGCCCTGCCCGGCCGGTTCCTGTTCCTCGCACTAAGCCTACGGTGTGCGTCGCCAGCCCTGCCCGGCCGGTTCCTGCTCCTCGCACTAAGCCTACGGTGTGCGTCGCCAGCCCAGCCCGGCCTGTTCCTGCTCCACGCACTAAACCTACGGTGTGCGTCGCCAGCCCTGCCCGGCCGGTTCCTGCTCCTCGCACTAAGCCTACGGTGTGCGTCGCCAGCCCAGCCCGGCCTGTTCCTGCTCCACGCACTAAACCTACGGTGTGCGTCGCCAGCCCAGCCCGGCCTGTTCCTGCCACCCGCACCAAGTCTACGGTGTGCGTCGCCAGCCCTGCCCGGCCGGTTCCTGCTCCTCGCACTAAGCCTACGGTGTGCGTCGCCAGCCCTGCCCGGCCGGTTCCTGCTCCTCGCACTAAGCCTACGGTGTGCGTCGCCAGCCCAGCCCGGCCTGTTCCTGCTCCACGCACTAAACCTACGGTGTGCGTCGCCAGCCCTGCCCGGCCGGTTCCTGCTCCTCGCACTAAGCCTACGGTGTGCGTCGCCAGCCCAGCCCGGCCTGTTCCTGCTCCACGCACTAAACCTACGGTGTGCGTCGCCAGCCCAGCCCGGCCTGTTCCTGCCACCCGCACCAAGTCTACGGTGCGCGTCGCCAGCCCGACCCGGCCTGTTCCTGCCACTCGCACCAAACCTACGGTGCGCGTCGCCAGCCCGGTCCGGCCTGTTCCTGCCACCCGCACCAAGTGTACGGTGCGCGTCGCCAGCCCAACCCGGCCTGTTCCTGCCACTCGCACCAAACCTACGGTGCGCGTCGCCAGCCCGGTCCGGCCTGTTCCTGCCACCCGCACCAAGTCTACGGTGCGCGTCGCCAGCCCGACCCGGCCTGTTCCTGCCACTCGCACCAAACCTACGGTGCGCGTCGCCAGCCCGGTCCGGCCTGTTCCTGCCACTCGCACCAAGCCAAGGGTGCGAGTCGTCAGCCTGGTCCAGCCCGTTCCTGCTACTCGCACCAAACCAGGGGTACGAGTCGTCGGCCTGGTCCAGCCCGTTCCTGCTACTCGCACCAAGCCAAGGGTGCGAGTCGTCAGCCTGGTTCAGCTCGTCCCTGCTACTCGCACCAAGCCAAGGGTGCGAGCCGTCAGCCTGATCCGGCCCATTCCTGCTACTCGCACCAAGCCAGGGATGCGAGTCTTCAGCCTGGTGAGGCCTGTTCCGGCTCCACGCACCAGGCAAAGGGTGCGTATCGTCTGCCAGTTCCGGTCCATTCCTACCTCACGCGCCAAGCCAGGGGTGCGCGTCGGAGGTCCTGATCCAGCAAGCTGGGTCAGATCGGACCGGGGGCACTACGGGGGGAGTGAAGTGGGGTGGTGGTCAAGCCCGGAGCCGGAGCCGCCTCCGAGGAGCAACACCCACCCAGCCCTTCCCTATTTTGGGGTGTAGGCGCGGTCGGAGTCCGCGCCTTTAGGGGGGGGTACTGTCACGCTCTGGCTCCGGGACTGTGTAGTTTGAGCCAGGGTGTATTCATTTGGTTGTGTTGGGTATAGGGTGTGTTCATTTGGTTGTGTTTGGTTTTGGTTGTAGTGTCTTGTCTCGTCATGTGACTCCCAATCGGAGGTAACGAGTGTCAGCTGTCGG
This sequence comes from Coregonus lavaretus, assembly GCF_964263955.1. Classification (NCBI taxonomy): domain Eukaryota; kingdom Metazoa; phylum Chordata; class Actinopteri; order Salmoniformes; family Salmonidae; genus Coregonus; species Coregonus lavaretus. The sequence goes on from NC_140000.1 coordinate 43,142,363, forward strand.
CTCGTTATCTCTGATTGGGAGCCATATTTATACTGTCAGTGTTCACCTTAGGGTTGTGGGTTTTTGTTCCATGTTTCAGTCTGTGTACTGAGGACTTCACTATCCGTCATTGTTTATTGTTTTCTCGTTCGTGCACTTTAACTTTAATAAAGTCATGTTCGCTACAAACGCTGCGCTTTGGTCCACTCCTTTCGTAGACGATCGTGACAATTGTTCTCCACTAATTCCCCCGCTAAAGCCCCTCCCCTCCCCAGATCTTCAGTTTCTTGGCAATTTCTCGCATGGAATAGCCTTCATTTCTCAGAACAAGAATAGACTGACGAGTTTCAGAAGAAAGTTATTTGTTTCTGGCCATTTTGAGCCTGTAATCGAACCAACAATTGCTGATGCTCCAGATACTCAACTAGTCTCAAGAAGGCCAGTGTTATTGCTTCTTTAATCAACACAACAGTTTTCAGCTGTGTTAACATAATTGCAATAGGGTTTTCTAATGATCAATTAGCCTTTTAAAATGATAAACTTGGCTTAGCAAACACAACGTGCCATTGGAACACAGGACTGAAGGTTGCTGATAATGGGCCTCTGTATGTCTATGTAGATATTCCATTAAAAATCAGCCGTTTCCAGCTACAATAGCCATTTACAACATTAACAATGTCTACACTGTATTTCTGATCAATTTGATGATATTTTAATGGACAAAAAAAGAGATTTTCTTTCGAAAACAAGAACATTTCTAAGTGACCCCAAACTTTTGAACGGTAGTGTATATATAGAGAGAGACCCATTCCGAACGAACCTGAGGACAACTAGACCCGTCCTGTATAGACCTGGTCGGATCCAGACCCTGTCCGATCCAAGTGATGGAAGCAGCAGAAAAGTACATTTTTAAGATACTTTATTAACCGGAGCTGATAAAGCGTGAGGGAGTTGAGGTAGAGAGAGGTGACGCTCAAGCAGGGGCCGTGCTGTGGATGTAGGCTTCTGTGAGTGTGAGCGAGTGACACAGGGAACAGGGAGGAGGAAGGGAGAGACCGTAACCAACCAAGCAGACTCGCGCTATAGTAGACTAATAGCTGCCATAGCTACTGTAGGTTATTTATCATCCAATACGATTACTAGTATCTGTCTTGACTGCATCAAACCGCTAGAAGCTATTTAAGCTAGCTAGCTAGGCTAATTGAGGCTGCATGCGCTTTCTCGTCCTACACAGTTACAAACAACAACAACTCCATTCAGAATATAAAGTAGCAGCCTACCTGTTGGTTCTTGGTCGTTGTAGACTGTCCTTCTCCTTTAAGTTTTAATTCCACCATTCATTAGATATCTCCTAACTTTTGCCCAACACGGAGGCTCTATGACTGTAGCCTATTGTCGCTTTGATGACGTATGATTGCAACAACAAGTTTCAAGCACCCCTCTCGTGAAAAGCAAAGAGCAGCAGCATAAATGATACAATTTATCTCTCTCTCTCTGCTGCAGCAGTTGCGTTCGGATCTATATGGGTCCTTCCAGACAAGTCAGTTAAAATTACACATACCCGAGACCCATGACAATCATATCAGATCCGACCCAGACCCGTGACATTATTTAGAATTCTGGATTCTGACCCGCTCTGGTCCCAGATCGGGTCTCGTGTATTCGGGTACAGGTGGATCCGTGAAGACCTCGAGTTCTGCCTCGCAAATGATGTAATAACTTTCTTTAGAGACAGTGCACACTTTTATAAAAGAGGTTGCTTCTTTTGCAAATGTTGTTGATCAGTACAATAAAATCATATGTTCTCCGAGCAGTTTCTAATTAAACAAGACCTAAATGATTATTAAACAAGAGCCCCATGAAATCAGCTAAAGCAAGCACAATAATTCAATGCATTCACACACGCCCATTGAATAATATGCATTCACGTGTATTTTGAATAGGCCTAGGCTACATCTTGATTTACCCAGTTTATCAACATTTACCTTTCAAATAGATGATTACCATTATGTTGTTTTGTAGTTAGAGTGGTAAAAACAAAGTGAAATTGATTGTATAATTGATTAATTAATGCACACATGGCTGTCTAAGAAATGGACATTGAACTCAAAAGATGCCCAACAATCGAACAGAGCAGTAGCTGAGTAGTCTGGATCAGGTGCCATTCTGTAACTTTGGCTAATACGCCTTCTTTTTGTTGTTGTTGTGGTATCATTTTGGTATCGAAGTCAAAATTCTGATACCGTGACAACACTAACGTAAATAATGATTGTGAAAAAAAATATCTAGAAATATGACTGAATGCCTATTGTTCTCCAAACGCTGACGAAGGCTGCCGCCGAAACGCGTCCGTTTCTTCTGACCTCTGCTGCTAAAACAATACATTAGAACTGAAAGAATATTTTTGTGAGTGCAAGTTTTTCCTTTCTTCAAGGAGCCAGCCCAAGACCCTCAGCCTTAGTTGTACCCCAGCAGCACCAGGCCTGGTGCTAGGAGTCAGCCTCAGCTTCTCTCCTGGTGTCAGGCTCCATGGGCGGACAGGCTACAGCCACACAGCTCATGCATTATTGAGACTGAGCTTAGTGGGGGAGGAGTGGATTAGTCAGATATAACCTCAGAAGAGGCGAGAAAGAGGGAGGGGTGACATGATGAGAATCACCCCTGGCCATTTAACTCCTTTAATTAAATCCTGGATGGAGAGGAGAGAGAGGGAGGGAGGTGGAGAGGAAGAAAGATGAAAATGAGGAAAGGTAGTGAGAAGAAAGAGTCTGAAAGAGACTGATCGTAGTAGAGAGTATAGGAGAGAAAAAAGAGCCAGAGGGAAAGAAAGTGTGTGAGTGCTTGTCTCTGTGTGTATGTGCATATGTACGTGTGTGTGTATCCAGTCTCCTGCTGTGATGAGGCAGACTAATGAGATAGCCCTTTGCCACGCTGGTCACACGGCCATGCAGTGTGACAGGGATCTCTGCTCTCAGAGAAAGCAGGAGAAATTAGGTTTAGAGCAACCTGATCTCAGTCTCATCCTGCATCCCTGCCACCATGTCAGATAACATACTGTGTTTGATGAAGTTGCCAACAAACACTGATCTATGGTCAGTTTTGCATTTCTTCTCCTGGTGGTTCAGGTTATAATTGCGGGTGGGTAAACTGATCCTAGATCTGTGGATAGCCTTATTTATGAGATGGTTAGAGAGAGGAGGAGAAGGAGAGCAGGAGAGTTGATTTGGGGTTAATATGATGAGGTGAGCTAGGAAGACGGTGAGAGACGAAGAGAAAAAAATAGAGATAGAGAGAAAGAGGGGAAGAATTAGAGAGGAGAGAGGTGGACGTGTAAAACAGAGTTCTGTGAGAGCTGACTGTACCATTATGTAAGGCATTTCAAATAACATTTTATTCTCTCATTGTGTTAAGAACCACTCTCCTGTCCACTCTGTCCAGCAAGCCTACACACTTCATCATACACACACACACACACACACACTTCACCAGACACCCAGTCCCTTCCACCAGCTCTATACGCCACAGGTTTAATAGTGCTCGTGTTGTTATTGGCGTAGCAGAGAACACATTAACCCTGACCCAGTAACAGTAAACACAGACACCTGCTCATTAGAACTACTGTATTAATGTTCTGTTAGAACCAAGCAGCACAAAGCTCACAGTAAGACACAATGTTCTGAATTACCAAACAGAATAAAGCACATCCCTCCCTCACTCCTCCGTTCCCTCACTCCACCCCTCCACCCCTCCATCCCTCCATTCCTCAGCTCGCCTGTAGGTGTATAAATAGACCCTCATTAGAGGCAGCTACACAGGTGGGTGGGTGGGGGGGGGGGGGGGGGGGGGGGGGTGGAACAGAGTCAGTGTGTATGCAAACACACACACACCACACAAACATTGGTCAATATCATTCAAATACATACAATCTTGAACATTAATTGAGTCACTCTAATGTGTTTGAAGCGATAACCTTCTTACGTTCACAGGCCTTAGCCTTGTTCCCTCATGATTGCTCACTATCTCAGACATTGATAATGTTTCACCAAAGAAATCCAGTGTCCACGTAGGTAATCTGTAGATTACATAGATTTTTTTCCTTGTCCTAACAGCTTTTACAGTGTGTGGAGACCTGGACAGGAGACAGGAGTTGAATTCAGAGTAGAGGTCTGTCTGGGACTCAGGGAACATAACTGCTACATGGACTTGTACTGCTTGGAAAGATGAGGGTTTTATGATTGGAGGAGAGGGGACAGAAAGAAAGAGATGGATGAAGTGTGATCAATAAACAAAGTAGGAAGACAGAAAAAGGGAGGGTGGGTAGAGGGAGGAGAAGAGAGGAGGACAGGGTAAGACCCATTCTATCGTACTCCCCCACTCCATCTCTACTCCTCTGTTCCTCTTCCACCCCACTAGTCCATAATAACCATGTCAGTGTCATCTGTAACATTATCCTCTTCTCCTCCTGACCTCACCTCACTCTTTCTCTCCCTCCATCATCTCTTCTCCATTTATTCTACAACGGCCCAGATGACACATTGTACAATAAGAATCATCATCTCCAGCCACTGGCAAATAACATGTTGGGAGGATTTTTCAATGGGCCCAATCAGCCAGGCAACGTTCTGGGTGTGTGATGTGAATGTTCAGATGCCCCTTGTCTTGAATTGGATAAATATGGCATGGCCGCTAACGTGATTTGATGGTCAGAATTACAGTGCGGCTAGTCCCTCTCTTTTTCTCCCCTTGTCTTTCTTTCTTTCCCTCTCTCTCTCTCTCTCTCTCTCTCTCTCTCTCGCTCTCTCGCTCTCTCTCTCACACTCTCTCTCTCTCTCTCTCTCTCTCTCTCTCTCTCTCGCTCTTCTCTCTCTCTCTCTCTCTCTCTCTCTCTCTCTCTCTCTCTCTCTCTCTCTCTCTCTCTCTCTCTCTCTCTCTCTCTCTCTCTCTCTCTCTCTCTCGCTCTCTCGCTCTCTCTCGCTCTTTGTGAGATGGATATTGAGCTGTTGTCCTTAGGCTGAATTCGATCAAACCTGCTATAGCAATGTTTACCTTGTCTTTTTGTTCACTGAGTGTTGCCTGCACACACATTGTCTCATTCTGAAAACTGGAAGCACTAAAGCATGTACTTTCACATCATCATCATCATCGACATCATCAACATCATCATCATCGACATCACCATCATCGTCATCACCATCTTCGTCATCATCATCATCATCATCACCACTCCCACTCATCATCATCTGCCATTGCAACAGTGAGCTTGTCCTATATGCTTTCTACAGTAGTATATCCAGTCCACCCCAACCTCACTGAAACGACAATAACTTTACAGTCAAACTGGCAGTTCAAATTATAGGCTGTTTCCTACTTAGGAATATGCAGTCACTCAACCACTAAACTCAGACCGCACTGCTAACAGACTGTACAAGCAGTTAACCCAACCACAGTGATATCATACACCAGTTATTACAGCAGTAGCCAGCAGGCAGCCACTGTGGGTTTGGTAGTAGCAACATTACAGTAGCTACTTAACTGTGGGAGGATTGTGTGACTCCTAGAGGTACAACTCAAATGTTTGGTGAGTGCATTTTAAGAATACTGTCAAGTTGAGTAAGGATATTGTGGGCTATTGTATTATGCAGCGATTATTGTGGTTTTAGTGATTGTGTTGTATAGCTGTCTGCAGTAAATGAGGATTAAGCCGTCATGTCTAGAGTTTTTCATAGCAATGTGATCTGACTAGGAAAAACTCAGGTCCTCAGTATAGGTTCATGATTGAAGTCAGAAGATGAGTGGTTTCTGTGTCCTATCATATCTACCTCTTGTGTTTCTGGCCTGATGTTGCTGTTTATCAACATAGAAACACTCTTCACCTCAGCCCCCTTTGAAATAGATTAAGGAAGCCTGCATGATTGAATGAATCTCTTTCACACACTCATTTTCTCATTTGCTCTGATTGAATGTGTTTGATCTATTCACACAGGGCAGGGTGAGGAGAGAGGGAGACAGCGAGAGATAGGAGGAGGAGGGAGGTGTGGGTGAGAGGTATTGTGGGAGGTGTCATGGTGAAAGGGTCTCTCTTTCTCTCTTTCTCTCACTCCGTCTGTCTTTTGAACCATCTCATTAAACTCCTCTAAATGGATACAGTGACACTATCTCACCCCTGCCATCACTGGCCTCCGTATCTCAGCCGTACCCCCTCACACACAAACACACCACACACACACACACAATATCTCTCTGCCACTGCAGGCCCCTGTCTCCAGCCCCATTCACTCGCTGACATTCACTCCCTAGCAATAACAGCCACCTCCCACAGCCCTGACTGGGTGACTGCCACCTCCATAGCCTAGATACTGTCAAGCCCTGATTCAAAAGGAATCTCCATGCACAGACACAGACCACATCTCTATAGCCTAGATATGGCTGGCATCTGTCCAAGAGTTGGTCTTCTAGAGGATTCTGGTTTAATGGGGCTGGTGTTTAGGTAGGGGAAATGGGGGGAGGAGGTGGTTGACGTATATAATTAATGACCACCTCAGAGACCCCTCTCCTCTTATTATTCATTCTGTCTCTGATTGATTTAAAGGCCATCAGCCAGACATGTATATTGTGTGTGTGCAGGTTTGGATGTGTGTGTGTGTGTGTGTGTGTGTGTGTGTGTGTGTGTGTGTGTGTGTGTGTGTGTGTGTGTGTGTGTGTGTGTGTGTGTGTGTGTGTGTGTGTGTGTGTGTGTGTGTGTGTGTGTGTGTGTGTGTGTGTGTGTGTGTGTGTGTGTGTGTGTGTGTGTGTGCGTGTGTGTGTGTGTGTGTGTGCGTGCGTGCGTGTAAGAAAAGGAGAGACAGAAAAGGGCAATTCCACGGCAACAGAGCGACACTGATACTCAGATGTTTCAATTTAAAATGTATGTCAAACAAAAACCAATGATTACAAAGTTAAACAAACCATACCAACTCTATGCACAAGGACGACTTTTAACAATTTCCACTGAACATTACAATTTTTACAAAAACACATTTACTTGAAGAACAGTGCAGATGCAAAGTTTGGTAACAGAATGACAGCACAAACAACCGTCATTCAACAGGCGACAAGTAGTCTAGTGATTAGAGCGTTGGGCTACTAATCTAGTCAAATCCCTGAGTCAACAAAGGGCAAAATCTGTCGATGTGCCCTTGAGCAAGGCACTTAACCCTAATTACTCCAGGGTCGCCATTGAGGATGGCAGACCCTGGTCTCAGGGAGAGTTGGGATATGCAAAAAAACATATTTCCAATTCACACATGCATATTAATACAGACTTGTACATGTGTGAAACAGAACAAATATAAGCACACAGCAAATTATTTTCAGTGTAAATTGTTAAAAGTAGTCCTTGTGCATCAAGTTGGTATGGTTTGTAATCATTGGTTTTTGTTTGACATACCGAGGAATTGCCCAAAAGTAAAGACAGGAAAGAGGAGAAATTATTGTAGCAGGAGATGAAGATAGAGATGTGTTTAAAGGGTGCATAAGAAAGAGAGAAAGAGTGGGAGAGATAATGAGAGGGTGATACAGAAGGAGAGAAAGAGAAAGGGAGAATAAGGAAAATAGACGATTTCCTATTCCATCAGACGCACTGTGGCTCATTCATTATATTCCCCAGGCAATTACCCAGGCCACCTGCTTTGTCTCTCCTATCATTGTTTCCATCTCTATCCCCCCCCTCTCTCTCTCTCTCTCTCTCTCTCTCTCTCTCTCTCTCTCTCCCTCTTTTTCTCTCTCTCTCTCTCTCTCTCTCTCTCTCTCTCTCTCTCTCTCTCTCTCTCGCTCTCTCGTTAACTCTCTCTCTCTCGCTCTCTCGTTCTCTCTCTCTCTCTCTCTCTCTCTCTCTCTCTCTCTCTCTCTCTCTCTCTCTCGTTCTCTGCTGTCTGTGCTGTGTGTCTGTGAAAACAGCAGCAGAGTATAGTGTCTATGATGTAGAAGCCATCCTAATGAGCTTAGCCTTGCATTCAGCAGGATGCCAGTGGTCCAAGACACCTCTCATCTCACACTGGTTCACTGGCTACGTTTAAACGTTTTATTCTAATTAAACGAAAACACACAAACGGAAAGACACTTGATGTGTCCCAATAGTTTTAGATTGTCTTCTCCTATTTGTCTCTTATCTTCTTCCTGCCACCCATAGAAGAGGCCAAGGAGAGGAAGCCTCACAAGACTATTGGTACACAGACACACTACTCCTCTTCCTAACCTCCACCCTAACCTCCTAACACAACTCCTATGACACAACAAATACCCTCTCCTGTTATCATGGTGAGGTGTACTGTATGTTGGAGGTGTTGTCTATGAGAGGTCAGAGGTCATGTCCCAGCAGCCCAGGGGGTCAGTGGGGGCTTATGGGGGAATGAGTAGGGCTTGTTCATGGACAAATGAGTGCGCCATTTGGACACAGTGGGCTCTCACATTAAACCTCATTAAAGGCCTGTTGATGAATCGCTCCAAATTACAGTCTAGAACAGTGCATCTGCCAGTATGGACAATTACAACTAGAGGCACTAACGCACAAGCATCCCTCCTGCTCTCTCTCTCCTTCTCTCTCTCTCTCTCTCTCTCTCTGTATTCCACCCTTTCTGTTGCCCTTCCATTGTTTCTGTCTCCTCTCTCTTTCTTATATCCTTCTCTCTATTCCTCTCCCTGTCATTCACTTCCCCCACTCTCTCTCTCTCTCTCTCTCTCTCTCTCTCTCTCTCTCTCTCTCTCTCTCTCTCTCTCTCTCTCTCTCTCTCTCTCTCTCTCTCTCTCTCTCTCTCTCTCTCTCTCTAATCTTCTGATGTTTGTGATTTTATATTGATAATAAAGTGGGATTTTATTTCTGATCCTCTTGCACTCTTTCTGTTCTTCACTTGTTCTCTCTCTCTCTCCTTCACTCTTTCCTCTCTCCACGCCTCTTGTTGTTTGTCCTCCCTTGTTATTTCCACCACCATGTGGTGTAAAGTACTTAAGTCAAAATACTTTAAAGTACTACTTCAGTAGTTTTTGGGGGTATCTGTACTTTACTATACATATTTTTGCCAACTTTTACTTTTACTTCACTACATTCCTAAATAAAAGAATGTACTTTTTACTCCATACATTTTTCCTGACACCCAAAAGTACTCATTTTGACAGGAAAATGGTCCAATTCAAACACTTATCAAGAGAACATCCCTGGTCATCCCTACTGCCTCTGATCTGGTGCTCACTAAACACAAATGCTTCATTTGTAAATTATGTCTGGGTGTTGGAGTGTGCCCCTGCTATCCATCAATAATAAAAAACAAGAAAATGGTGCCATCTGGTTTGCTTAATATAAGGAATTTGAAAACATTTATACTTTTACTTCTACTTTTGATACTTAAGTACATTTGAGCAATTCCATTTACTTTTGATACTTAAGTATATTTAAAACCAAATACTTTTAGACTTTTACTCAAGTAGTATTTTACTGGGTGACTTTCACTTTTACTTGAGTCATTTTCTATTAAGGTATCTTTACTTTTACTCAAGTATGACAATTGAGTACTTTTTCCACCACTGACAATGTGTTTGTTCTCCTAGGTGTTGTTGATCCTTGACATCATCATATAAGATTCACGTACTCATAATAACACTCAGGAATTTCACTCACATTTTACATTTACATTTTAGTAATTTAGCAGACGCTCTTATCCAGAGCGACTTACAGTTAGTGAATGCATACATTTTTCATACTGACATGAGACATGAGGGGTGGGATGTGTGTTCTGGGTGACGGGTCCACACAGTGTCAGAACAACAGCATCCCCATACTCACTAGTGGGTTGGCTGGCTGTGGACATCTTTTTTTGTTCTGTTACTGTGCTACATTTGGACATGCTTAATTACCCTATTTTCCTAGCTGTGGTTAGTTAGTTAGTTAGTATATTACCGTAGCTGCATATCAGACGAGGCTAGCTACTCCTGAAACTCACAGCCAGAGCTAACGCCACCAGCAGCCTTGCCATGCCGCGCAGCTAGCTAACCGTTTATTCATTAAATCAGACTCAGTCACTCTTCAAACAAGAAACTTTAAAATTACAAAAACTGCCCTAACACCATTATCGTTATACTACCATATGAGAGTTAAAAAATTCCTTGACGGCTGGTGAAGGAAGGATGAATGGTGGCTTTGAAAGGTGGTTCTGAGGAGTGCAGGGCAAGGTTGGTTAACCTTTTCAGCAGGGGAGGCCTGGTTGTCATAGTCCTCAGCTGGAGCAGCAGGTTGCTAGTGGCATAGCTGGGTAGCACAGGGACTGGTAATCATAGATGCATTGTGGGTATGGGGGATGGGACGGGACGGGACGGGATGAGTATTATGGAGGCCAGAGGGTAGATCAGGGGATGGCAAATTGAACCACTAGCTCTTCTTTAGCATCCACCTTGATCTGAGAGATTGCACTGTAAGCATAGGCAGCTATCTTGGACACCTCCAATAAATGTTTGTACTCACTGACTCCACTCCTATGTACACATCGCTGGCCATCATTCAGCTCTGCTGTTAAGCACACACACAGTGCACACACACACACACATACTGTATGTGTATTTATTTTCAGAACATGGGAAGGAATGACTCACCAGCTATCTGTTCAATCTTCTTTTCCATTATCACACTATAGTAATGTGAGAAATCCCCTGGTATTCACAGGCCATATAGATCTACAGCAAAGTGTTGACTGGATGATTGTCAATGATTCATTCAGACTGATCCTTACTTTGTTTGACCTTTATCATGTCATATTTAGGATATTATAATAATCTGTGTGTGGGTGCGTGCATGGGTGTGTGCACATACATAAACTGTATGTGTCCCTGCCGGTGTGTGTCTTCACCTCTCTCCCAGAGATAAGCCTGCCTCACACCCTGTGTGTATCTCTGGCCCCATAAAGCTGACATGATGGATGTCCCTCTGCCCCAGACTGTGTCCTCATGCTCCTGGTCTTATCAGCAGATCTCAAACCTATTGTTTTGACCCCACAAACGTTGGCTTTATATGGATCAGGCCTGGTATCAGAGGGCTGTCGGGGCTTTAGTGACCCAGTGGTTGTCTGGTGTCCAGCTTTAGCTTTCTGACTAGACTGTGCTGGGTGGTTCACTTTCATCCTGTAAGGACCTGCTTATACATGGTTCATACAAATGGAACATAAAATCATGAGACTGGCCTGGCTTATACATGGTTCATACATACAAGAGTGGGGTTACTGGTGTTCTCTTGGTGGTGACCCTTGGTAACTGCTCTCTCTGTCTCAGTTTTCTATTTACAGGGTCTGTTTTCAGGAGTTTACATTGAAATCAGGTATGTGTATTCTCACGCTTTCAGCATTGACATTAATAGATAGATTGAGTCCCCAAGGGGGTCTTGGCAACCACTAAAGCCCTCTAAGACTGGAGCTAGACACCTCTAATATGAGTTTGTGTTGAGTTCACTGCTTTAGTCACTAAGACTGGAACTTGAGGAGGGCCAGTGGGCATGTTCAGACTTTGGCTTTAGTTAAAGCACTAGGACATATACAGCTGCTCTGAAGGCCTTAGTGAGGGAGACCAACACTGAAGTATCAAGGCCTATCGTAGGCCAGAGGCTTGCAATGATCAAGGCCTTTCATTGGCTGGCAGCTTTGTTAGATCAAGGCCTGTCATTGGCCAGCGGCTCGGTTGGATCGAGCTCCTTTGATTGGCCTGTGGCTTACTGGCTTGCAATAATAAAAGACCACTGGTTTGCTCTAGGCTTGTTCAGAGCGAGCCCTGGTATTTTTATGTGTTTGCCTCTCACACAGAGACGCACAGTTGTGGGCAGTGGTGTGAGTGGAGACAGTTTACCATGCTGTTTATAGAACATCTCCTTTCTATAGATGTCATGGTATGACAGGAAGTGCTTCAATAATGGAGGCTCCGATCCTCTGCTCCCTAGCAGATAAAGAGTCCCTTTGGCAGGGTGGCGTTTGCCAAAACCCTTTACACCCTCTCTCTCTCTCTCTCTCTCCCCCTGACTCCTCGCACCATCCAGAATACACACCATAGGAATCTGTTACCATGGTTACTGGCAACAGCTCAGCAACAGCTTTGGCATCTGCACCCTCTTTTTTTCTCTCTCTCCAGTCCTGCTCTCTCCCACTTTCTTTCTCTCTTATTTATCCTCTCTCTCGCTCTCTTTCTCTCTCTCTATTTCTCTCTCTCTCCCTCGATCCATCTCTCTCTCTTTCTCTCCCTCTCTCTCACTCCCTCTCTTCTCTCTGAGGTGTTTTAGTGTGGTGTATATTTCATGGGTTATTTTCCCCTTAGTCTCCTTGGACTCATTAGTGTCCTATGCTGAGGCCCCTTCTGTGCTTAGCGCGCAGCAGAGCAGCAGAGCATACACACACACACACACCTGTGTGTAAGTGAGCATATGCGCGTGCAAGTGTGCATTTGTGGTATGCATGTGTGTGTGTGTATGTGTGTGTGTGTGTGACATGTTCCTACAGGGCCTCTCTGGCAGCCAGTAATTATTGGACCTCCAGGCACATGATGTTTATGTTTGATTACAGTGATCAAGGGACGGGTTATGGAGACTTTGTGTGTGTGTGTGTGTGAATGTGTGTGTGTGTGTGTACGTGTCTATGTGTGTCTATGTGTGTCTGTGAGTCTGTGTGTCTGTGTGAGTGCATGCAAGACAGACAGAGAGAGAAATGCAAGAAAGACCAAAGTTCTGAGAAAAGTCTGTGTTTAGTCTAACCATGAAAACTTGATGTGAAAGGATGTCTGAGTTGAACCCTTGGCCTGCTTTATAGCTAATGATTTCTGCTTGTAAAGTTAAAGCAGTGTTCATTTATGAATGTTCATGTATGTGCATGCATGTTTCTTTAAATTGAGCTATGTTTATGTAGCTGAAGTTCGTGAGGAAAGACCACACCTACAATTGTCACGTCTCCTCCCGTTGCTCCCCTCCGGCGCTCTGATTCGCTGGTCTACTGAGCCACCGGTCTGAGCGCACCAACTCGGCAACACCGGAATGGAAACCCAACGCACCCTAATCACCTCCAGTGCACCTGCACCTCATCATCTCATTACCACCACTATTTAGCCATGGACTGTTCTGGATGATGTTGTGTGTGATTGTTTAGCTTCGTGGCATTTACTATATCTTTGTTATTTCTCTTTGTCATTGTTAAGTAAACCTTGACCTTGTTAATTCCTGCGTCTGCGTCCTGCCTCTTCATATACTCAGTACGCGTCACAGAATCACACACCTTACGAAAATGGATGCAGCAGGAGTTTCCCAGCGCCTCGACCAGCACCAGCAGCAGCTTGCCCAGTTGAATGTCGCCATGCAGGAAGTGCTCCAAACTCTGCATAATCTGCCCAGCGCTCCGGTTCCACCTCAGGGAGCGGCGAGTGCCCCCAATCCACCTGTTCCCGTGCTATCACCCACTCCTGTGGGAACCCTCGCCATACCGAAGCGCTATGACGGTAAAACTACTAAATGTAGCGGCTTCCTGCTACAGGTTTCCCTTTATCTGGCGCGTCAGCCTGGGGCATATCCATCTGACCAAGCCAGGATAGCGCTGGTGATTTCGCTTCTTAAAGGAAAGGCGCTGGATTGGGCCACGGCAGTCTGGGAAGGAGAGGAGGCAGTGGCACTTCCCTACCCCACCTTCCGCGCTAGGTTCAGGGCGGTGTTTGATCATCCCACGGAGGGAAAGGACGGGGTTGAGCGTCTCCTCCATCTACAACAGAGAGAGGGGCCCGCGTCCGAGTACGCTCTGAGCTTCTGCATGGTGGCGGTGTCTTCCGGCTGGAATGAGCGTGCTCTGCGCATGGCCTTCAGGAGAGGCTTACAGGAGGACATCAAGACGGAACTCGCATGTCGGGACGACGAGATGGACCTTGATACCCTCATCACCACGTCCATCCGTCTTGACGACATGTTGAGAGAGAAACGGCGTTCCCAACACCTCCCGGAGCCTCGACGCTCACCCCATCTGAGCTATGGAAGCCGCCCTGCTTCCAAGTCTTCACTCATAGAGGTGGGCAGCACCTGCCATCTCCGCTACACGTCACCTCACTGGACAATAAACCCCTTGGATCAGGCACCATTACGCACGTCACTCTCCCCATCACCATCACCATTCCCACACTACCGGAGCACCACGAGGAGCTGTCATTCCACATCGTCACGTCACCCCTTCACCAGATCGTCTTAGGATTGCCCTGGCTCAGACTACACAACCCCACCATCATTTGGATCACCAAGAGGATCACAGCCTGGTCCACCTCATGCCGGAAGACCTGCCTGCCGGTGGTTTGTTTTTCCACGTCAGTGGAGAGTCCGGAGTCCGCCCTCCAGCCCAACATTCCACGTGAGTATGCAGATCTCTCCGATGTCTTCTCTTCATTAAAGGCTACGTGTCTCCCTCCCTATCTAATCATTACCTGCATTTATACTCACCTGTTCCACCTCTAACCTGTGTGTTTGCTTCCTGCATTACACCAAGCGTTGCACGCTTTTCGAGGTTTGCTACTCATTCCTTGTCTGCCCAGCTTTTCCTATTACCTAGCTTGCCAACTAGCCACTTTAACCGCTAGTTTCTTTTCGTTTTCACTGTCTCTGGTTATTAAATAATTGTTAATTTTTTCTACTCACCACCTCCGCCATGGAAAAGCTCATGCTCTCCATCTGATGAAGACCTGATCCCGGATAAGCCTCCGAAGGTACATCATTCAGTCAGACCAAGCCAGAGGTTCCAACCATCCACCGGCTCCTCCACGTCACTCCGACAAATACCGGGAGAAACCCTGGTCTTCCTGCACCGCAACTATGGTATCCTCCGAACGCGGGCGCTCAGGTTGCAAGCCCAAATTGCCAACCAATTCTCCAAGATCCACCCAAAAAAGCCAAGCATCCCTTCTCCTGAGAGACTACGCTCAGCTGTGCTGTTTTCTATGTACACCACCACCCTCGGCGGAGAGGGCTCCGCTAGCACATCCACCGCCGCCAGCGCCAAACACCCGGCTGCCGACAATGACGTCACGCCCATCATCCTCGACCTGGCCGACGGTTCCGCGGCTCTGCCATCTACTCCTACCACCTGCAGTTTTCCACCACGGCCGCCCACCAGGTCCCACAGTTCAATGAAGGCACCTACTGGGACACCATCGACTATATTGCAGGATCACCGCCAACCTTCCAGGTTTACCATCTCCAATCTGCAGCTTCCCCGCCCACCCAGGCACCCGCTGCTCCAGCCACTCTCCATGCTGCTCCATAACCCCCGTCCGGGCACACCTGTGTCCCCTCAGCCACCCAAGCCATCATCTCCCCCAAGCCCTTCCTAGGGATCGACTTTGAAAGACAATGACGTCCCATCAAGTTCTCCCAATCAAGACATCCCAACCATGGCAGCCAAACTCTCGTCTCACCACAACACCCCCTTCGTCCAGTTCCTCCTCAATGGCCTCACCCACTGTTTCTCCCCCGGCCTCATCACCCTGTCATCATCCTCCTTCACATGCCCCAACCTTCAGACTGCAATCACGGAACAGGAAGCAGTGGAAACCCTTCTTGCCAAGGAGATCAATGAGGGTCGTTCCACCTCAAAAAGCACAAAAAATCGGATTTCGACACCCACCATCTCAGATTGTTTTGAAATCGTTTATGTTGTTAGAAACAGATAAGATTAGCATTCCTGCAATATTATTTTGTTGAAATATAATTTGATCTCTGAGAAATTAAGGTAGTTGATTATATCCAACTTGGCCATTTTAATTTATAGGATTCATATTATATTCAATAAATATAGTACCTAACATCTGATCTGGAAACTATTCTAACATGAGGAATCAAAATAAATGGTCAAAAGCCACCCACGGACCTCTTAAACCTCATGCCAATCCCACCCCAGCAACAAGTATATAGTATCCGTTTTCTGTGTCTGACAAGTAGTATGGCGTTGCAGCTTGGAGTATTGTTTCTTCATCCTATGTAATGTATTCCCAGTGAATTTGGCGATGTAGTTTTTTTCCTGATCAGACAAATTAGCAATTGAAGTTGTAAGGTTTTTGTCCCATCCTACATCCTAACATTACCAGGTTCTGACCACTCGATGGTGCTGTTCCTGCTATTAGGTGAAAAAAAGTTTGATGATTCCCCCCCAATGTTAAAGGGATAGTTAACCCAAATTAGAAAATAACATTGGTTTCCTTACCCTGTAGGCAGTCTATTGACAAGGTATGACAGCGACCCATGCTTTTTTTTGCATTTGTGGCACAAATCCTATGCAAGTCAATGGTACCTGCAGGTTATTGCCAAATAGGGCCACCACGAGCCAAAACAGCTTCAATGCATCTTGGCATAGATTTTACAATTGTCTGGAACTCTATTGGAGGGATGCAACACCATTCTTCCACGAGATATTCCATTATTTGGTATTTTGTTGATGGTGGTGGAAAACGCTGTCTCAGGCACCGCTCCAGAATCTCTTATAAGTGTTCAATTGGGTTGAGATCTGGTGACTGAGACGGCAATGGCATATGGTTTACATAGTTTTCATGCTCATCAAACTAATCAGTGACCGCTCGTGCCCTGTGGATGGGGGCACTTTCATCCTAAGGGGGCATAGCCATGGTAGACAAAATATTTGCCTGCCCAGCATTTTTATACATGACTGGTACCTGTATATTAGCATTTTCACACTTCATGTTCAAATCATCCTAAAGTATAAAACAATTATTGTGAAACTCAATGATGTTACTTATAGATTATTTGGATATGAGGTGCGAACATTATAATATAGGTACCATTGACTTGCATTGGATTTGTTCCACAAATGCTAAAAAGTTAGCATTTCATACAGTGGCCAGGTAAACAAAACCAAAGCCTGGGTTGCTGTCATACCTTGTCCACAGACTGCTTACAGGGTAAGGAAACCAATATGTCCAATTGTAATTTGGGTGAACTATTCCTTTAAAATCAGCTAATAGCAGAAACAGCACCATCATCAAATTCACTGAGAATACATTACACATGATGAATAAACAATACGGACAGCCAGGCCACTACACCACCAGCGTCACGCTCCCTCTTCACCAAGCTAGCTCGCATGACCCCTATATTCCCTTTTTAATACAACCTTTTTAACTATTATTTTGAAGCTGTGGTCTGTGGATGGAGGAGTGTGTCTGTGTGTCCGTCTCCTCATCCTGGTAGCAGTGACAGTGTGGATGGTGGCCTGGGGCCGTTTAGCCTGTGTTATGTATAAGGACAGACATTGATTGGTGGTCATTTATAAATGATGGTGCATAATGTAGTACATTCCCCTTGGATGGCACTTTATCTGTGGCTCAATAAAACATGAGGCCTCTGAGGGACATGAAATATTCAGAGGACACAGAGGATATAAGAGCCACCTCTCTCCCCACCGACATTGGTACCGTTATACAACCAGGCTTTAGGGCGATGGCCTGGGAGAGAAAGGGGAAAAGCACGTCTGTTGTAATCAACTTCGTTACAGGCCTGGTTGCTTATTGAAACATGGCGTCTGTGTGTGTACATTATTCTTCGTAGCTACTCTGGCCTTGAGGAGAGTAGAACACAAGGCAAAGAACACGTACCCAAAATGGTAGAATATAAAGCAGGCTGTACCTGTATAATTCGCATATTGAGATTCAGCTACATAGTCTACCGAGGGAACCTGTGGTGTGTCTGTAGAATTGGTGTCACGAATTCAGCCAAGGCTGCCCCTCCTTGCTCGGGCAGGCTTCGGCGTTCATCGTCACCGGAGTACTAGCTGCCACCGATCTATGTTTCTGTGTTCCACTTGTTTTGTCTTGATTGCACACACCTGATTCCCATCACGTTAATTTGTTTCCCTATTTTACCCTCTGGTTTCCTCATGGTGTTGTGAATGATTGTTCGTTGTTTTGCTGTCTTTCTTGTGAGCAGTAGTTGCTCTGTTACTTTTGTTTAGTAAAGTACGTTGTTTACTAAGTTCTGTGTCCTGCGCCTGACTCCGTCCTACCGCTACACACTGACGCATGACAGAATCACGCACTCATAATGAGTCAGCAGGCACATTCATTCCTCCAGTATCAGTGAAGGAACGCATCCAGCAGCACTCGACCATGCTACAGACTCTCGGCACAGCCATGGATCGAGTACTACAGTCGATGGAGCGATGGGAGAGAGGGGGTTTGCCTACACTTCTTCCCACTACAAATCCCCCCACATCGCTGTTTACTTCTTCACCACCTGGATCCAGTGGGATTCGGCTCTCGCTCCCGAGGGCATATGATGGAACACCTGCCAGGTGGAGCTTTACCTGGCAACCATCCACCCGGCTCCCTCGGGATACGAGAGCGTGTCCGCCCTCATCTCCTGTCTGTCGGGGAAAGCGCTCGAGTGGGCCAATACTGAGTGGGGAAGTATAGACGCAGCATCGGTGCGCTATGAGGATTTCACCCGCCGCATCCGGGCGGTATTTGATCATCCACCAGAGGGGAGAGCGGCGGGGGAACGGTTGTTCCACCTCAGACAGGGGAGGAGGAGCGCACAGGACTTCGCATTGGACTTCAGGACCTTGGCAGCCAGCGCGGGATGGAATGAGAGGGCCCTGATTGACCATTACAAATGCAGCCTACGGGAGGACGTTCGTCGAGAGCTGGCCTGCAGAGACACCACCCTCAACCTGGACCAGCTGGTGGACTTATCTATACGGCTGGATAACCTGTTCGCCACCCGCGGACATTCAGATCAAGGTCCGTCCAGTCCATCTCCCAGCACTTCCGACCCTACACCGATGGAGCTCGGAGGTGCTGATTTAATGGTTTCCGGAAGGGGGGCTGTTTCCTGCACCAACTGTGGCCGCAGAGGACACACTGCTGGTCGGTGCTGGAGAGGGTCCTCAGGGAATCGAGGCAGCAGGCAGGGCACTGGAGGACCATCCCAGGTGAGTAGGCACCCGACTCACCCAGAGCTCCCTGTTGCTCATGTGTGTTCACGTCGAATTTCCTGAGTTTTCCCCGCATTCCCAGCATAAGGCGCTCGTAGATACAGAAGCAGCTGGGAATTTTATAGACCGTCTATTTGCACATAGATTAGGGATTCCTATTTGTCCTGTTGATGTGCCCTTCCCTATACATGCCTTAGATAGTCGCCCTTTAGGGTCAGGCCTGATTAGGGAGGTCACAGCTCCACTCTGGATGAAAACGCAGGAGGGTCATGAGGAGAGAATCAGTCTCTTCCTGATCGATTCTCCTGCGTTTCCCATGGTGTTGGGGCTTCCCTGGTTAGCCTCTCATGACCCCAATATTTCATGGCAACAGAGGGCTCTCAAGGGATGGTCACGTCAGTGCTCGGGGAGGTGTGTAGGTGTTTCCGTAGGTGCAACGATGGTGGAGAGTCCAAACCAGGTCTCCACTATGCACATCCCCAATTTGGCTCTCGCCTTCTGTAAAAGGAAGGCGACTCAATTACCACCCCATCGTCAGGGGGATTGTGCGATAAATCTCTGGGAGGGCGCTGCACTTCCTCTGAGTCACGTGTATCCTCTGTCACAGGAGGAAACGGCGGCTATGGAATCATATGTCTCCGAATCTCTGGGACAGGGATACATTCGGCCTTACACTTCCCCTGCTTCCTCGCGTTTCTTTTTTGTGAAGAAGAAGGATGGAGGGTTGCGCCCGTGCATTGACTATCGAGGTCTCAATCAGATAACTGTTAAGTACAGTTATCCACTACCGCTCATTGCGAGTATGACGGAGTCATTGCACGGGGCGCGCTTCTTCACCAAATTGGATCTCAGGAGCGCGTACAACCTGGTGCGTATCCGAGAGGGGGATGAGTGGAAGACTGCATTTAGTACCACCTCTGGGCACTATGAGAACCTCGTCATGCCGTACGGGTTGATGAATGCTCCCTCAGTCTTCCAATCCTTTGTCGATGAGATTTTCAGGGACCTGCACGGACAGGGTGTAGTGGTGTATATAGATGATATTCTCATCTACTCCGCTACACGGCCTGAGCATGTGTCCCTGGTGCGCAGGGTGCTTGGTCGACTGTTGGAACATGACTTGTACGTCAAGGCTGAGAAATGTCTGTTCTTTCAACAGTCCGTCTCCTTCTTAGGATACCGCCTGTCCGCGTCAGGGGTGGAGATGGAGAATTACCGCATTTCAGCCATGTGTAATTGGCCGACTCCAACCACGGTAAAGGAAGTGCAGCGATTCTTATGGTTTGCCAACTACTACCGGAGGTTTATCCGGGGCTTTGGTCAGGTAGCGGCTCCCATTACCTCCTTGCTGAAGGGGGGACCGGTGCGCCTGCAGTGGTCAGCTGAGGCGGACAGGGCTTTTGGTCACCTGAAGGCTCTGTTCACCTCGGCTCCCGTGCTAGCTCATCCGGATCCTTCCTTAGCATTCATAGTCGAGGTGGACGCGTCCGAGGCTGGGATAGGAGCTGTACTTTCTCAGCGCTCGGGTACGCCACCAAAGCTCCGCCCCTGTGCTTTTTTTTCGAAACGGCTTAGCCCGGCGGAGCGAAACTATGATGTGGGGGACCGGGAGCTGTTAGCTGTTGTTAAGGCTCTGAAGGCTTGGAGACATTGGCTTGAGGGGGAAAGACACCCTTTTCTCATTTGGACTGACCACC
The DNA here is from genome assembly GCF_964263955.1 of Coregonus lavaretus. NCBI lineage: Eukaryota > Metazoa > Chordata > Actinopteri > Salmoniformes > Salmonidae > Coregonus > Coregonus lavaretus. The sequence continues at coordinate 43,163,001 of NC_140000.1, forward strand.
GCAATCTGGAGTACATCCGGGCGGCGAGGAGACTAAATCCTCGCCAGGCAAGGTGGGCCATGTTTTTCACACGTTTTGTTTTCACCCTCTCGTACAGACCAGGTTCCCAGAATGCTAAGGCAGACGCTCTGTCCCGACTGTATGACACAAAGGAGTGGTCCAGGGAGCCCACTTTCATACTTCCGGCTTCTTGTCTGGTGGCACCGGTGGTATGGGCGGTTGCCGCGGACATCGAGCGGGCGTTACGCACAGAGCCCACTCCCCCCCAGTGTGCAGTAGGTCATGTGTACGTTCCGTCTGATGTCCGCGATCGATTGATCTATTGGGCTCATACGTCACCCTTTTCTGGTCATCCTGGTATCGTTCGGACAGTGCGCTGTCTTAGTGGGAAGTACTGGTGGCCTACTTTAGCTAAGGACGTGAGGGTATATGTTACCTCCTGCTCGGTGTGCGCCCAGTGCAAGGCACCTAGACACCTGCCCAGAGGGAAATTACAACATCTACCCGTTCCACAATGGCCGTGGTCACACCTATCGGTGGATTTTGTTACGGATCTCCCCCCGTCACAGGGGAATACCACAATCTTAGTCGCTGTGGATCGGTTGTCTAAGTCCTGCCGTCTCATTCCTTTGCACGGTCTCCCTACGGCCCTACAGACTGCTGAGGCCCTGTTTACACACGTCTTCCGGCACTACGGGGTACCTGAGGATATAGTGTCTGATCGGGGTCCCCAGTTCACATTAAGGGTCTGGAGAGCGTTCATGGACCATCTGGGGGTCTCGATCAGCCTGACCTCAGGGTTTCACCCTGAGAGTAATGGGCAGGTGGAGAGAGTAAACCAGGATGTGGGTAGGTTTCTGTGGTCATATTGCCAGGACCAGCCGGGGGATTGGTCGGTGTACATCCCCTGGGCAGAGATGGCCCAAAACTCCCTCCACCACTCCTCTACTGACCTGTCTCCATTTCAGTGTGTACTAGGTTATCAGCCGGTCCTGGCACCATGGCATCAGAGCCAGATCGAGGCACCTGCGGTGGATGAATGGTTTCGGCACTCGGAGGAGACCTGGAACGCTGCCCATGTATGCCTGCAACGGGCTATCAGGCGACAGAAGGTGAGCACCGACCGCCACCGCAGTGGCTCTCGACCCGAAACCTGCCCCTTTGCCTGCCCTGCCGGAAGCTGGGTCGGCGGTTTGTGGGGCCATTTAAAGTCCTGAGGAGATTGAACGAGGTATGTTATAGATTACATCTCCCTCCTGATTACTGTATTAACCCCTCGTTCCATGTGTGTCTCCTAAGGCCGGTGGTAGCTGGTCCGCTCCAGGAGTCTGAGGTGCGGGAGGTTCCTCCGCCCCCACGCACCTCGAGGGGGCACCGGCGTACTCGGTCCGGGCCATCCTGGATTCAAGGCATCGGGTGGGGGGCCTGCAGTATTTCGTGGAGTGGGAGGGGTACGGTCTGGAGGAACGGTGCTGGGTTCCTAGGAGGGACATCCTCGATCCCTCCCTGTTGAGGGATTTCCACCGTCGTCATCCGACTCGCCCTGCTCCGCATCCTCCTGGCCGTCCCCGAGGCCGGTGTCGGCGCACGGCTGGAGCCGCGCGTCAAGGAAGGGGGGGGGGGGGGGGGGGGGGGGTACTGTCACGAATTCAGCCGAGGCTGCCCCTCCTCCTTGCTCGGGCAGGCTTCGGCGTTCGTCGTCACCGGAGTACTAGCTGCCAACGATCCATGTTTCTGTGTTCCACTTGTTTTGTCTTGATTGCACACACCTGATTTCCATCACGTTAATTTGTTTCCCTATTTTACCCTCTGGTTTCCTCATGTGTTGTGCGTGATTGTTCGTTGTTTTGCTGTCTTTCTTGTGAGCTGGTATTTTTCTTTCCTGCGTGGAAGATATGCTCTGTTACTGTTGTCTAGTAAAGTACGTTGTTTACTAAGTTCTGTGTCCTGCGCCTGACTCCGTCCTACCGCTACACGCTGACGCATGACAATCGGTGATGCTACAAGCAGCAGTAAAGCAGTGAAACAGTAGATTGAGCCGGTATATTTGTCTGTTCCCATCTCATCTGTGACAGGCCCTAAATGCTTTTAGATCATACCAGCGGCGGAGGGCTCTGTCGGACCATTACCAGCTGTCTCCAATTCTCTTTTGTCTCTCATAAGAATGTAAAAACAAAGGCTGACATTCAGTGGGATGTTTTTACTGTTTTAACAGAGGACCCTGCTGGGAGAATGACTCCAGACATTATCACGGTACTTCACACTCTATCTCAGAGTTTGATGTGTGGGTGTGTGAAGCTCACCCAGGTTCCCCTTTCTGTGTGTGTCTGTATGTGCGTGTGGAGGTGTGGGTGGGTGGAAGTGTGGACTTGTGGGACGTGTGAGTCTCTGTGTGTGTGTGTGTGTGTGTGTGTGTGTGTGTCTATGCACGCTGGCTCACAGTGTGTGTGTATTCCTGTGTGTGTTAAGATCTGCCAGACTCCTCTACCTATCATAGCTGGGCTCAGTCTCATCCAACATCTGCTGTCAAAACCAAATTGTCTTCAGTCAACAAAATGGGGGTACGAACCCCCCCTACACACACATTACACACACACTCCACACACACACACACCCACCCTCCATAATCTCCCACCCTCCTCCACCAGTGTTTTCTCTCTATCTCCCTGCTATCTAAACCCATGTCCATCCCTCTCTCTAAGTGCATCTGTCACTTCATTCCAGGTCTTCATCTATTTTTCATGGAGGTAAATTGCCTGGTTCCTGTGTACCGTGAACTCTGTCTGTGTAATCCACAGAGATGACCTCTAATAACACCCTGCGCCATTCACCATCATCACGCGGCCCCTCCCTCTGCTCCTCACACTGACTTTCGCTCTCTTTCTCACTTCTTCCCTCTTTCTCTCTCTCTCTCTCTCATTCTCTCATTCTTTCTCTCGCTCTCTCTCTCTATCGCTCCTTACTTTCCTTCCTCCCTCCCTCCCTTCTCTCTCTCTCTCTCTCTCTCATTCTTTCTCTCTCTCTCTCTCTCTCTCTCTATCGCTCCCTTCTTTCCTCCCTCCCTCCCCTTCTCTCTCTCTCTCTTTATCGCTCCTTACTTTCCTCCCTCCCTTCTTCTCTCTTGGTCCCTCTGCCTCTGTTTCTCTGTGTCTCTCCGTCTGTTGGTCTCTAATTTTCTCTCTCTATCTCTTATCTTTCCTCCCTTTCTGTCCATGTCTGTCGTTACTTCTGTGATCAGGCCGTACTCCATGGACAGATAAGAGGATGAGAGTATCATTCATTTAGACTTTTCAGACCTGCTTTGTTATGAGGTAGACAATAAACACCTGCTTTGTCCTCCCTGGGCAGAATGATGGCAGGCTCACAATATGTTAGGATGGACAGAAGTGTGTGTGTGTGTGTGTGACAGCTGTGTGACGATGGATCGACAGAGATGGGAGTTCTAGCCGAGTTCACGTCCTCTAATTAGCTTTTAATTGACAGCCATTAAAGATTACAATCCTCATCCATGATTAACTGTTGCACAGAAACCAAACCACTCTCTCTTCCTCTATGACTTTGTCTCCCTCCAGCTCTCTATCGCTCTCCAAACACACACACATACATACATACATCGTTTTCTACACACACACACAACGTCATAAATACACACACACCTCATTCAGCACTAAACCAGCTGTAATAGTTAGATTCTCTCCTCCATCTCTCATTTGCTAGGGGGAATTGCCTCTGAATTGGCAGTGAAAGGAAGAATTGTCCCAGAATGCATTTCTATAAATGCTCGCAAATAGACGTAGAAATTAAAACACAACCTGCTGAAATTTCACTCACATTGGGTGAGGACACCAAACCATGACAGTATCCAATCAGCATGTGTATATCTCCATGTGTAACATGAGCACCTATATTGAAAAGTATTTACAGGAAATGCAACCAGACATCAGTTGGTCATTTTCAAACATGATGCGACCGGTTCAGCACAATTGGCTGCACAATAGGCCTCAATAGTAAACAGTAGGTTAGAAAGACGGTATTTCCAGTGACCTAACTGTGTAGGCTACTAACGACAGTGTCATCCATGCTCAGTAGAAGCAAACAGGAGAAAACGTTTTGAAACGGATCAGGCACCACATGAACAAGTCCAATAAGAACATGATACTGTTAAATACATGAGTGGCCCTACAATACAGTTCCCCAGTCAACATCACATCATCTAGTGGTCACTATCCCTATCCCCTTTGATGATGTGATACTAGCCCAGACTAGTGTGTAATGTATTCAGTGTGTTCCTATCTGTGTGTGTGTAGTGTGTGAGGGTCTTTAATGGAAGATAAACAGGCTTTCCAGACGCAGTGCAGTGTCTTCATAAAGGGGATTCATTCTGGGGGACTTATCTCCAGAGGAGCTTTGTTCCCCTAGGCACGCAGCTGCTGTAGGAGTTCACTCATAGTGCAACGTTACACAGCACAATGGAGACTAGGAAATTAACCAATTCTTGCAAGATTACGAAATTAACAAATACTCGCAAGCACTCACACTTATGTTCACACACATGTGGACACATGGTGTCATGAATTCAGCCGAGGCTGCCCCTCCTCCTTGCTCGGGCAGGCTTCGGCGTTCGTCATCACCGGAGTAATAGCTGCCACCGATCTATGTTTCTGTGTTCTACTTGTTTTGTCTTTATTGTACACACCTGGTTCCCATTATGTTCATGATTTGTTCCCTATTTAACCCTCTGGCTCCCACTGTGTTGTGTGCGTGTTTGTTCTATGTTTGAGGTCATAGACTGGTGAGTGGGATTTGTCCTCCCTGCGTGCAGATTATGTTCATTGATTTTCACGAGTAAAGTACGTTGTCTACTAGCTCTGTGTCCTGCGCCTGACTCCGTCCTACCGCTACACACTGACGCCTGACACATTGATGATCTCTGAAGTGCTAAATGATAGTTCCTGGTGATTATGCAGACTGTGGCTGTAGTTGATGTGAGTGTTAGATGTGTATAATCTGGGCCTGCCAAACTCAGAGTAGAGAGGAAGAACACTAATGACTGTGATTGGTATAAAGACCCACAGATCAAACCTACCCCAGCTATCAACTCTACTTTCCCTACTCCACTCTCCTCTCTTTCCTCTCCTAGGGTCTCTCTCCTTTCCCATACTCTCCTCCTTTCATATGTTTCCTTCATCCTGTCCTCTCCTAGTGTCATTTCCGTACCTCTCTTCCACTCTCTCTATCTCTCCCCTCCCAATCTCTCTCCTCTCCCCCTCTCCTCACCATGATGATGATGATGGAGGTCAGCTGACAGAGCCAGTGTCACGGTGTCGAGGTGTGTGTGCGTAGTGTGTGCGTTCTGTTACAGGTGTGTGGCGGATGATTCTAATCTCTCCAAGGGGTCGGTGTCGTGGTTGTCACGGCGATCGTGCCCTAGGCTGATGCTCACTGACAGCTGGTGTCACCATCACTATCCATCACACAGCTTTAACAGCTCATATTTCACCCTTTGTGTGTGTGTGTCTTAGATTCCTGCACCGGGTCATATATTTCCGTGTTTCCCTTTGGTTGAACCACAAATAAATCAGCTGGCAGGTTTAATGAAAACAGTCTTTCAACCCGCGGGTCAGCTTGTGGTTCAGAACAATTATATTGCGGGTCAGAAAACGTTTTAAATCAATATCTTTTTTTTTTACAAACCCAAGAGCTTGTTGTGTTGCATTGTGTTGCAAATTCCATTCTGTGAGCGGTGAGGCAGACATATAGGCTACCAGCCACGCACCCAGTGGATCAGGGAACGGTCCATTATTTGTGTGGTCCTGAAACGTATGTTTCATCCCCCCATGTGAGAATACGTTGCCAAGTTTACTTTCCCTGGCTATTGTAGCTCACGTGAAAATGGCTAATGTAATCGGAGAAATAAAAATAAAAGTGATGAAATATACCATTGTGGTGTCACGCTCTGGCTCCGGGACTGTGTTGGTTGAGCCAGGGTGTATTCATTTGGTTGTGTTGGGTTAGGGTGTGTTCATTTGTTGTGTTTGGTTTTGGTTTTGTTTCCGTGTTTGGTCAGTGACTCCCAATCGGAGGTAACGAGTGTCAGCTGTCGGCTCGTTATCTCTGATTGGGAGCCATATTTATACTGTGTGTTTTCACCTTGTGGTTGTGGGTTTTTGTTCCAAGTTCAGTCATTGTCACTGTTGGACTTCATTGAGTCGTCTTTTGTTTGTAGTTCTATTACGTTTATTTAATAAAGTCATGTTTCTTGGACACGCTGCGCCTTGGTCATACTTGGACGACATAGACGATCGTGACAGAAAAACCCACCATAAGAGGACCAAGCAGCGTGTCAAGCGGCAACAGGACCCAGCTCCAAAGGTCTGGACATGGGAGGAGATTTTGGACGGAAAAGGGTCCTGGACTTGGGAGGAAATCCTGGAGGGGATGGATCGCCGTCCATGGAGCGAGACAGTGGAGAGGCGACGGAGAGAGGAACAACGGCGTCGGCAGGGCCATCGGCGGAGGGACGAGAGGCAACCCCAAAAAGTTTTTGGGGGGGGGCACATGGCTTGGGCGGTTGGGCAGCAGGAGGCTGCCACAGGGAGATGTGGAGAGAAGGCTATCGGATTACGGGAGCCATTGGCGAGTAGAGGAAGGGAAGTTGTTGCGGCACGGCGTGAGAGACTGATGTGTGTTACCAGTCCGGTCCGGCCCGTTCCTGATCCCCAGTTAAAGCCAGTGGTGTGTGTTCCCAGTACGGACCGGCCTGTTCCTACTCCACGCATCAAGCCCACGGTGTGCGTCGCCAGCCCGGTCCGGCCTGTTCCTGCCACACGTACTAAGCCTACGGTGTACGTCGCCAGCCCGACCCGGCCTGTTCCTGCCACTCGCACCAAACCTACGGTGCGCGTCGCCAGCCCGGTCCGGCCTGTTCCTGCCACCCGCACCAAGTCTACGGTGTGCGTCGCCAGCCCGACCCGGCCTGTTCCTGCCACTCGCACCAAACCTACGGTGCGCGTCGCCAGCCCGGTCCGGCCTGTTCCTGCCACCCGCACCAAGCCTACGGTGCGCGTCGCCAGCCCGACCTGGCCTGTCCCTGCCACCCGCACCAAGTCTACGGTGCGCGTCGCCAGCCCGGTCCGGCCTGTTCCTGCTCCCCGCACTAGCCCTGAGATGCGTGTCCTCAGCCCGGGACCACCAGTTCCGGCACCACGCACTAGGCCTTATGTGCGTTCCCAGGGTCCAGCATGCCCTGTTGCTTCTCCCCGCACTAGCCCTGAGATGCGTGTCCTCAGCCCGGTACCTCCAGTTCCGGCACCACGCACCAGGCCTACGGTGCGCCTCAGACGGCCAGAGTCTGCCGTCTGCCCAACGGCGCCTGAACTGACCGTCTGCCCAACGGCGCCTGAACTGCCCGTCTGCCCAACGGCGCTTGAACTGCCCGTCTGCCCAAAGGCGCCTGAACTGCCTGTCTACCCAACGCCGTCTGAACTGTCCGTCTGCCAAGCGCTGCATAAGCCGCCCGTCTGCCATGAGCCTTCAGAGCCGTCCGCCAGACCGGAGCCGCTAAAGCCTTCCGCCAGACAGGATCAGCCAGAGCCTTCCGCCAGACAGGATCAGCCAGAGCCTTCCACCAGACAGGATCAGCCAGAGCCTTCCGCCAGACAGGATCAGCCAGAGCCTTCCGCCAGACAGGATCAGCCAGAGCCTTCCGCCAGACAGGATCAGCCAGAGCCTTCCGCCAGCCATGAGCAGCCAGATCCGTCAGCCTGCCATGAGCAGCCAGATCCGTCAGCCAGCCATGAGCAGCCAGATCCGTCAGCCAGCCATGAGCAGCCAGATCCGTCCGCCAGCCATGAGCAGCCAGATCCGTCAGCCAGCCATGAGCCGTCCAGCCAGGATCCGCCAGAGCCAGCCGGCCAGGATCTGCCCCTTAGTCCGGTGCTGCCCCTTAGTCTGGTGCTGCCCCTTAGTCCGGTGCTGCCCCTTAGTCCGGTACTGCCCCTTAGTCCGGTGCTGCCTCTTAGTCCGGTGCTGCCCCTTAATCCAGTGGGGTTTAGTTGGGGGGTGGTCAGTTGGAGGAGGCGACGAAAGCGGGTAGTGACTATGGTGGGGTGGGGACCACGACCGGAGCCAGAACCACCGCCGAAGAGGTATGCCCGCCCAGCCCTCCCTTGTTTAGCCCGTATTGGTCATACTTGGACGACATAGACGACCGTGACATGTGGAAACAGGTGAAATCCCCATTTTGGTTTAAAAGTCATTGTGGACTACAACCCGTTAGATTGCTACACAGCCTGCAAAAAGTGCAAGCAGGTATTTGTTTACGATAGGCTAATTCAGTGTATTATCAGTTAATTATTACGTTAATTCAGGCTTTCGTTCATTTAGACCATACGCAGGCAAAATCAAGTTTAAACCGCTGCGGCTGGTAAAAGTTTGAGAATAGCCTACTAAATAAATGCATTTTTGCATATTAGATTCTGGGAATTGTTTAATTTTCAATTAAACTATTTGATTATCTAAACAATATTGAATGTAAAGGCCTTGTTTTGGTCAAAAAGACGTGTTGGTCAAAGGAATGGCAGGGGACTAGCACCCCTTCTGAGAGGTGGTCGTGGGCCTCGTTTGAGAGGTGTGGGGGAACGTGGTAGAGGACAAGGCCACGGACCAAGACAGAGGCAGCAACAGCAAAGAGTGTCCAATGAAATCCGAGCAATAGTTGTAGACCATGTCATAAATCATGGCATGACAATGACTGAGGCGGCTACAATGATACAACCAAACCTCAGAAGGTCAAGTGTGGCCTCAATAATCAGAACTTTCCGCAATGAGAACCGGTAAGTCGTCAGCATGCACTAAACATTATGCTACTCTCAATTGTCAAATGACTGCATACCAATGTGTATCACAGAGTAGGTGATGTGACCAAGTGTCTTCTTACTGTAATGTTCCCTGTAGAATTGAGACTAGGCCAAATAGGGGAGGCAGAGGCAAAATTCTGACTGACCAACAAGAGCAGGCTGTGGTCGATTTGGTTCGGGCCAGAAATTATATTTGCCTTACAGAAATTTGCCAGCATATCTTGGACAATGAAGACATGTTTAACAATGTGGAATCCATAAGTTTGCTGACTATTGCACGCATGCTGAAAAGGCACCAGGTGTCTTTAAAACAACTATACCGTGTGCCTTTTGAAAGAAATGCAGACAGAGTGAAGCAAATGAGGACTGAGTACGTTCAGGTATGTTCAGTTTCAACATGGCTGTTGTAATAAAATTCCCTAATAATTCTACATTGTACAGTAATCAGTAAGAGGGTGATGGAGCTGGATGCTGATGACAACCATCACAAATTCATATATTTGCATGAAGCAGGCTTTAACCTGGCCAAGACAAGGAGGAGAGGTCGGAATTTCATTGGCCAGCGGGCAACCATCCAAGTACCTGGACAACGTGGGGCCAACATTACCATGTGTGTGGCTATATACATTTACATTTACATTTTAGTCATTTAGCAGACGCTCTTAACCAGAGCGACTTACAGGAGCAATTAGGGTTAAGTGCCTTGCTCAAGGGCACATTAACGTCATTTAGCAGATACTTTAGCCTATCCCAGGTATTCCTTAAAGAGGTGAGGTTTCAAATGTCTCCGGAAGGTGGTGAGTGACTCCGCTGTCCTGGCGTCGTGAGGGAGCTTGTTCCACCATTGGGGTGCCAGAGCAGCGAACAGTTTTGACTGGGCTGAGCGGGAGCTGTGCTTCCGCAGAGGAAGGGGAGCCAGCAGGCCAGAGGTGGATGAACGCAATGTCCTCGTTTGGGTGTAGGGACTGATCAGAGCCTGAAGGTACAGGGGTGCCGTTCCCCTCACTGCTCCAAAGGCAAGCACCATGGTCTTGTAGCGGATGCGAGCTTCAATTGGAAGCCAGTGGAGTGTGCGGAGGAGGGGGGTGACGTGAGTGAACTTGGGAAGGTTGAACACCAGACGGGCTGCGGCATTCTGGATGAGTTGTAGGGGTTTAATGGCACAGGCAGGGAGCCCAGCCAACAGCGAGTTGCAGTAGTCCAGACGGGAGATGACAAGTGCCTGGACCAGGACCTGCGCCGCTTCCTGTGTAAGGCAGGGTCGCACTCTCCGAATGTTGTAGAGCATGAACCTGCAGGAGCGGGTCACCGCCTTGATGTTGGCGGAGAACGACAGGGTGTTGTCCAGGGTCACGCCTAGGCTCTTCGCACTCTGGGAGGAGGACACAGCGGAGTTGTCTACCGTGATGGCGAGATCATGGAACGGGCAGTCCTTCCCCGGGAGGAAGAGCAGCTCCGTCTTGCCAGGGTTCAGCTTGAGGTGGTGATCCGTCATCCATACTGATATGTCTGCCAGACATGCAGAGATGCGATTCGCCACCTGGTTATCAGAAGGGGGAAAGGAGAAGATTAGTTGTGTATCGTCAGCGTAGCAATGATAGGAAAGGCCATGTGAGGATATGACAGAGCCAAGTGACTTGGTGTATAGGGAGAAAAGGAGAGGGCCCAAAACCGATCCCTGGGGGACACCAGTGGTGAGAGCACGTGGTGCGGAGACAGCTTCCCGCCACGCCACTTGGTAGGAGCGACCGGTCAGGTAGGACGCAATCCAGGAGTGAGCCGCGCCGGAGATGCCCATTTCGGAGAGGGTGGAGAGGAGGATCTGATGGTTCACAGTATCAAAGGCAGCAGACAGGTCTAGAAGGACAAGAGCAGAGGAGAGAGAGTTAGCTTTAGCAGTGCGGAGAGTCTCTGTGACACAGAGAAGAGCAGTCTCAGTTGAATGACCAGTCCTGAAACCTGATTGGTTTGGATCAAGAAGGTCATTCTGAGAGAGATAGCAAGAGAGTTGGCTAAAGACGGCACGCTCAATAGTTTTGGAAAGAAAAGAAAGAAGGGATACTGGTCTGTAGTTGTTGACATCAGTGGGGTCGAGTGTTGGTTTTTTGAGAAGGGGAGTAACTCTCGCTCTCTTGAAGACGGAAGGGACATGGCCAGCGGTCAAGGATGAGTTGATCAGCGAGGTGAGGTAGGGGAGAAGGTCACCGGAGATGGTCTGGAGAAGGGAGGAGGGGATGGGGTCAAGCGGGCAGGTTGTTGGGCGGCCTGCAGTCACAAGTCGCAGGATCTTATCTGGAGAGAGAGGGGAGAAAGAAGTCAAAGCATAGGGTAGGGCAGTGTGAGCAGGACCAGCAGTGTCATTAGACTTAACAAACAAGGATCGGATGTCGTCAACCTTCTTTTCAAAGTGGTTGACGAAGTCATCCACAGAGAGAGAGGAGGGGGGGGGGGGGGGGGGGAGGATTCAGGAGGGAGGAAAATGTGGCAAAGAGCTTCCTAGGGTTAGAGGCAGATGCTTGGAATTTAGAGTGGTAGAAGGTGGCCTTAGCAGCAGAAACAGATGAAGAAAATGTAGAGAGGAGGGAGTGAAAAGATGCCAGGTCGGCAGGGAATTTAGTTTTCTTCCATTTCCGCTCCGCTGCCCGGAGCTCTGTTCTGTGAGCTCGCAATGAGTCATCAAGCCACGGAGCTGGAGGGGAGGACCGAGCCGGCCGGGAGGATAGGGGACACAGAGAGTCAAAGGATGCAGAAAGGGAGGAGAGGAGGGTTGAGGAGGCAGAATCAGGAGATTGGAGGGAGAAGGATTGAGCAGAGGGAAGAGATGATAGGATGGAAGAGGAGAGAGTAGTGGGAGAGAGAGAGCGAAGGTTGCGGCGGCGCATTACCATCTGTGTAGGGGCAGAGTGAGTAGTGTGGGAGGAGAGTGAGAGAGAAAAGGAAACAAAGTAGTGGTCGGAGACTTGGAGGGGAGTTGCAGTGAGATTAGTAGAGGAGCAGCATCTAGTGAAGATGAGGTCAAGCGTATTGCCTGCCTTGTGAGTAGGGGGGGACGGTGAGAGGGTGAGGTCAAAAGAGGAGAGGAGTGGAAAGAAGGAGGCAGAGAGAAATGAGTCAAATGTGGACATAGGGAGGTTGAAATCCCCCAAAACTGTGAGGGGTGAGCCATCCTCAGGGAAGGAACTTATCAAGGCGTCAAGCTCATTGATGAACTCTCCAAGGGAACCTGGAGGGCGATAGATGACAAGGATATTAAGCTTAAATGGGCTAGTGACTGTGACAGCATGGAATTCAAATGAGGAGATAGACAGATGGGTTAGGGGAAAAATTGAGAATGTCCACTTGGGAGAGATGAGGATTCCTGTACCACCACCCCTCTGACCAGATGCTCTCGGGGTATGCGAGAACACATGGTCAGACGAGGAGAGAGCAGTAGGAGTAGCGGTGTTTTCAGTGGTGATCCATGTTTCCGTCAGCGCCAGGAAGTCGAGGGACTGGAGGTTGGCATAGGCTGGGATGAAGTCAGCTTTGTTGGCAGCAGAACGGCAGTTCGAGAGGCTGCCTGCGACCTGGAACTCCACGTGGGTGGTGCGTGCAGGGACCACCAGATTGGAGAGGCAGCAGCCACGCGGTGTGGTGCGTTTGTGTAGCCTGTGCAGAGAGGAGAGAACAGGGATAGGCAGAGGCATAGTTGACAGGCTGTAGCAAATGGCTACAAAAATGCAGAGGAGATCGGAATGAAATGGGCTAAGCATCTGGGAGTGGAGAGAGCAGGGCCTCCCTCACCAAAACTTCTACCTCGGAAACTAAAATTGTTTCACTGAACCACCCGAAGAAAAAACTCTCCCAACTTCCGCCTTTGGAAATCAGAATTGTTGTGAACCACAGCGGTTCAATGTTTAAAGGAGTAGACTCAACCCACTTTGTTCAGCTAGCCAACTATGACTCCATAGCCAACTAGCAGACTAGCATCCAATAACAATAACACACCGTTTAGCGCCAACACTTGGTCACAACAAACCACCAATATTGTGATAACACACTAAACAGATCATTCGTGTCTGTGTCAAGTTCCTTACATGACGCAGCAATGATTAGACGTTGGCTAGCTAGGACAAGTAAATTGTGGTTAGCTACTTCAGTACAGCCAAATGGTCATGTTGGGTAGCTAGCAATGGCCACTGTGTCGACTCTGTTTGAAGAACGGCTAGCTAGCTAGCTTCGTGCTACAGCTGGCACGGCCGAGGACACTGCCAAGACACAGTAACTACCCACAACAACCCACGAAGCCTAGCTATGACGCCGTAGCCAACCTGCAAGCTAGCATCCATTAACACACAACTTAGCATCAACACCTGGCCACAACAAACTGCCAAGAGTGTGTCAGCACACCAAACAGACAATTCAAGTCCGTGTCGAGTTCCCTTCACAACGCAGCAAAAAAAAAAAATAATAATAATAATAATATTCTAATAATAAAAATAATAATAATAATAATAATATTCTCTAATATATCAGAAGATGGTGTGGTGGGACGCAGACCTCGTATTGGATCATATAATGCAGCTCTCCTTGTAACCTTCCTTGATGAGCTCGATCAGGTCTGTAGAGCTGATGGCGTGACCTATGTCATTGTGTGGGATAATGTCAGGTTCCACCATGCTCATATGGTGCAAGCATGGTTTCAGGCCCATGCACAATTTACCACCCTGTATTTACCCCCATACTCTCCTTTCCTTAACCCGATTGAGGAAATTTTCTCCAGATGGAAGGTTTATGATAGGCGCCCTCATGAACAAGTCACTATTCTCCAGGCCATGGATGACGCATGCAATGACATCACGGCAGACCAGTGTCAGGCCTGGATTCGCCATGCCCGAAGGTTTTTTCCAAGATGTTTGGCAAATGAAAACATCCATTGTGATGTAGATGAGAACCTGTGACCAAATCCACAAGACAGAGTTGATGAAAATTTAGAAGTACAGTAATCACTCCTATGTTTAGCTTTTTACAGTACAAGCAAGCAAGTTGAGGAACACTGCATTTGATGTTTTACAGTACTGTATTGTTTTTCATCAATATATTTCAGATTTTGTTCAATGATTCCACTGTGTCTGTAGTATTCTCTCTACTACTGCTGTACTTTTACAGGGATGTATTTACATGTAGTACCATAATGAAACATGTATCACCTATTTTGTACTACAATATTTAATGATTGTACGAACAATGACACAGTGAAACTATCGGTTGCTTGTGTGTGGGTGATCTAAATTAACGTTTCATTGGTATTTCACAATAAATTTGTTTGTTGAACCAATGATTGTGCAAGTGCAAGATTTCTTTAAAGATATGAATGCACAATGCAATGTTTTGAACATTGAACAGCCTGTGTTACAAGTGATGACCGTTTTGAGTTTTGTGTCTAGAGTTTTGAAAAATGACGTCAAGGTTCTGAAATTAGTGCCAAAGTGATTGTAAAAAATTGTCTTTAATGCAGGGAGGGGAATAATATCCTACTACTCTGGAGTCATGAAAACAATTACATTCATTTTTATGTTATTTGGCGGCTCTCTGAACAATTCTATGCCGGTGGGTCGGCTTGCAGAGAAAGATCTGTCCTCTAGACGGGTCATGGGTGGGGCTCGGAATTGATGTGGCCGGTCTCTAGTGTGTGTGTGTGTGTGTGTGTGTGTGTACTGTAAGTGTAAGTCTGTGTGACTGTGTGTCTGTGTGACTGTGTGTGTGTGTGAGTGAGTGAGTGGATGAGTGTGTGTGTCTATGTGTGTCTGTGTGAGTGAGTGTGTGTGTGTGTGTCTGTGAGTGAGTGTGTGTGTGTGTGTTTGTGTGTCTGTGTACTGTAAGTGTAAGTCTGTGTGACTTTGTGTGTGTGTGTGTGTGTTAGGATTAAGATTAAGGTTAGGAGTTAGAGTTAGGTTAGGGGTTTTGGGTTGAGATTAGGGTTAAGGTTAGGGTTAGAGTTAGGGTTTCAGGAAAATAGGATTTTGAATGGGAATCAATGTTTACTCCCCAAAAGGTCCTGACAAGTAATGTAAACATGACTTTGTGTGTGTCTGTCTGCGTGTGTCTGTGTAAGTATGCGTGAGTGTGAGTGTGAGTGTGAGTGTGAGTGTGTGTGTGTGTGTGTGGGCGCACACGTGCATACAGTGCATTCGGAAAGTATTCAGACCCCTTTACTTTTTCCACATTTTGTTACGTTACAGCCTAATTCTAAAATGGATTAAATTGTTTTCTCCCCCCTCTTCAATCTACACACAATATCCCATAATGATTAAGCAAAAACAGGTTTTTAGATATTTTTGCAAATGTATAAAAAATAAATAAATGGAAATATCACATTTACGTAAGTATTCAGACCCTTTACTCAGTACTTTGTTGAAGCACCTTTGGCAGCGATTACAGCCTCGAGTCTTCTTGGGTATGACGCTACAAGCTTGGCACAACTGTATTTGGGGAATTTCTTCCATTCTTCTCTGCAAATCCTCTCAAGCTTTGTCAGGTTGGATGGGGAGCGTTGCTGCACAGCTATTTTCAGCTCTCTCCAGAGATGTTCGATCGCGTTCAAGTCCGGGCTCTGACTGGCCCACTCAAGGACATTCAGAGACTTGTCCCGAAGCCACCGCTGCGATGTCTTGGCTGTGTGCTTAGGGTTGTTGTCCTGTTGGAAGGGGAACCTTTGCCCCAGTCTGAGGTCCTGAGCACTCTGGAGCAGGTTTTCATCAAGGATCTCTCTGTACTTTGCTCCGTTCTAGTCTCCCTGCCGCTGAAAAACATCCCCACAGCATGATGCTGCCACCATCGTGCTTCACCGTTGGGATGGTGCCAGGTTTCCTCCAGTTGTGACGATTGGCATTCAGGCCAAAGAGTTCAATCTTGGTTTCATCAGACCAGAGAACCTTGTTTCTCATGATCTGAGAGTCCTTTAGGCGCCCTTTGGCAAACTCCAAGCGGGCTGTCATGTGCATTTTGCTGAGGAGTGGCTTCAGTCTGGCCACTACCATAAAGGCCTGATAGGTGGAGTGCTGCAGAGATGGTTGTCCTTCTGGAAGGTTCTCCCATCTCCACAGAGGAACTCTGGAGCACTGTCAGAGTGACCATCAGGTTCTTGGTCACCTCCCTGACCAAGGCCTTTCTCCCCCGATTGCTCAGCTTGTCCGGGCAGCCAGCTCTAAGAAGAGTCTTGGTGGTTCCGAATTTGGAGGCTACTGAGGCTACTGTGTTCTTGGGGACCTTCAATGCTGCAGAAATGTTTTGGTACCCTTCCCAAGATCTGTGCCTCGACACAATCCTGTCTCAGAGCTCTACAAACAATTCCTTCGACCTCATGGCTTGGTTTTTGCTCTGAAATGCACTGTCAACTGTGGGACCTTTTATAGAAAGGTGTGTGCCTTTCCTAATCATGTCCAATCAATTGAATTTACCACAGGTGGACTCCAATCAAGTTGTAGAAACATCTCAAAGATGATAAATGGAAACAGGATGCACCTGAGCTTAATTTCGAGTCTCATTGCAAAGGGTCCGAATACTTATGTAAATAAGGTATTTCTGTTTTTGTATTTTTAATAAATGTGCAGAAATTTCTAAAAACCTGTTTTCGCTTTGTCATTATGGGGTATTGTGTGTAGATTGATGAGGATTTTTTTTTATTTAATCAATTTTAGAATAAGGCTGTAACAAAATGTGGAAAAAGGGAAGGGGTCTGAATACTTTCCGAATGCACTGTAACTTTAACAGGATCTACAAAGATGGAAATGAGTACCTTTTAGGAAGAATTGAAACTATTCAAATGAATTTCCTCCCAAGGTTTGTATTGATCTGTTCAAGACTCTACCAATAACTATTACTCCAAACACTTTTAAACAGTGGGACAGTAAATGTATTTGGGGACGAAGAAAAGCCAGTGTCAAACTTAAAACAATCAAACAACGTAAACAAGCAGGGGGACTAGCATTACCAAACCTAATTAATTATTACATAGCCTCCCAGCTAAAATCAATTATTGTATGGATGAACCGGCATCAACAGCTAAATGGAGACAGATGGAACTCCAACAAATGGAAAAACTAGTAAGTACAACTATATTTATGAAGACAATCAATACACATACTAGGAAGATAGAACATACCTTTTTAAATAACAGTATAAAGGTCTGGACAAAGATCACCAAAAAACAATGCATCCAAAAAGAATTGTTGGAAAAATTACTTGTGTCATGCACAAAGTAGATCTCCTAGCCGACTTGCCAAAATTATAGTTTGTTAACAAGAAATGTGTGGAGTGGTTGAAAAACGAGTTTTAATGACTCCAACCTAAGTGTATGTAAACTTCCGACTTCAACTGCACATAGTAATAGCCCAAGAGGACTGGGAGGACATATCTAGAAACACGTCCAAGACAACCAACTCTCTACATTGGAGGGAATATTCTTGGAAAATTCAGTCAAGATTTTTCATAAATCCTATAATACAAACAAAATACAACCGTGATATCACACAAAGTTGCTGGTGTAACCGTGAGGAGAGCTCATGCCCAGTCCTTAATCATTTCTGGACCGAAGTATACAAAGTCTTGGATAATACGTTCAAACGTTCACTTTCTCTAAATCCAGAATACATGAGAACCCCTCATCCACTGGTCCTTCACTCTGATAAGTGTCTCTTCAGAATTCTGAGAATACCAGAACTTAAACAGATAACTAGAAACTGGCTGAAACCACAAATAAGAAATTGGAAAGAAACAATTAATGAAATCTATAGTATGGAAATTATAACTATTAGAATAAGAAACCAAATGACTCCATTTGAGATACGATAAAAAATATATATCAAAAAATAACTGCCATTATAGTATGAAATATTTATAGGCCCTAACAGGAGATAAAATGTGTGTGTGCGCGCCGGTGGATGCATGTGGTGTGTGTGTGTGTGTGTGTGTGTGTGTGTGTGTGAAGACTGTGTGTGTGTGTGTGCGTGCGCGTGTGTGAGCAGCCTCCATATCCCACTTGCCTGCAAATGGCAATGTGTCTCATTTCTAAAAACAGGTTTTCACAGGCGCTCAGAATAGTTTACACCTTACTGCAGTCTTCGCTCAACAGTGTCTAATTACAGTATCTACCAAAACTATGACTAACATCCATGGTACTCTATAAATTGATGGGCCATGCAAAGTCTCACATAAACACTGTAAACTTGATTTGGGTAAAGATATGCTGAAATAAATCAACTTTTGGGTCAGTTCCAGACCAGTATCTATCCATCTGTGCATATCAATGTAAAGTGATCATTACATGGTTGTCTGTCTGTAAACAGCTTGCAACCCATTGTACTTACAGCATCCCCACTCCAGTATTATACTCATCAAACTAAAGGGTTGAATGGTGGCCAAGGCGTTGATTGAGAAAGAGAAAATAGAATGAGACTCACAGAGCGGCTCTCTGCATCGCCACAGACTGACTGACACATCTGAAAGACAACATTTCTACGGCGGTAGATTTGTGTTTAATGAGCGTTATAGAGTTTGTCAGCTTCTAGAACTATCTATCCTCCTCCGCCAGGGCCATACGGCACGCTGTTTAGAGGGAGAGAGAGGGGGAAGGAGGGAGAGAGAGGGAGAGGGTAAGAGAGAGGAGAGGGAAGGGGGAGAGTGGGGGAGGGAGAGAAAGCAGGGGAGGGAAAGCGGGGGGAGAGAGAGAAGGGAGAGAGAGAGATGGAGGAAAGGAGGGAGAAAGAGTGACACACGGATAGAGAAACCACGTTTTTTTTGTCAAAGTGACTCGTTGTTTTTATGGCTCCTGACAGGAGTAAACAGCTGGCGTGTGAACAACAGTCTGCGCTTTTATCTGCCATATTCGTGTGTGTGCGTGTGGACTTGGCAAACTCTGAATGCGTTCCACCACACTGTTTATCAGCTGAACTGCTATAGCAGGGTGTGTAAGAGGGAATGTTACTCGCTCTCCATCCATGAAATAGATTGGGAGCAGGTAATGTACAGTCTGTATCCTGTATGTGCATGGCACAATACGAGTTGTGTGGTGCTGTGGTCTTTCCTATTCATCCACTTATTGTTGAGAGGGGTTGGGATGTGAAGGGGACGGCTGGAGCTTGCTGGCCTGAAGGGAATGAATCACACCTCCTCCCAAATCTGTGAATAGTTTGGTAGACTAGCCCCAGCCTAATCCACACCATCAAAACACTAAACTGTCCCCAGTCTTAATCCCAGCACCAATCAAAACCTATATCCTACCTTATCTACCTAACCTTAGTCCCATCCATCCTTACTGGTTTCAACAGGAATGGACTGAGTTCCTTTTCCCCCACAGTGATATACTGTATCTCCATTGGTGCTGCTGAGGCATACGTTATTGTTATGATTGGTTATACGATATTGTTATGATTGGTTATCCAGATCAAATGTGATGTGCTGCTGAGATAATTTTATTATCTGTCAGTCTGTCATAGTTTGAGTGACATATGTGGGTGGGATGGGGTCCTTTTGCTACCTATACCCCCCCCCCCCCCCCTCTTTCTAAGGACAGATGCGTGGGAACAACAGAATATCATCAATGCCATTCCAGCAGAGAGAACAGAGACGTATACGGCTGTTCTTTATTCATGGTTCATGAGAGAGTTGTACGCTGAGGAGATAATATCCCTGAGGTCAGAAGACAGGGAGCTCTCTCTCTCTCACACACACACACCCACACACACAAACGTGTGTGTGAACACCATTCTCCTTCCTCCTCCCTGTGAGATCACACATCAATACAATGAAGAAATTGCTCATCCCCAAAAATGAGACGTCTATTCAGATTTATTGTGTGAGAGTCAAGTAGAACATCTCATAAAGTAGACATCTGTTGGCAGTATGTCATCTTCAGATAGGAATGCTACTCCCTATTCACAAACCATGTTTCCACACAATATCCTCTTCATCAATGGGCTTTATTAGAATGTATGGTACCAAGAGAATGGGCCTCTACATTACATTCAGTCTCCATTCAGTTTGTATAGTCAATGAGAAACAGCCTCTTATGAAACTTAACAACCACTCAACATCCTCATCAATAGGGTTGCAAAGCTACCGGGAATTTACCAAAGTTACCGGAATCTTCAGTTATTTTGGTAATTAACAGAAGATCTATGGCAATCTATCGTAACTTTGGTAATTTATACTTGAATAAATAGCATTTATTTATTATATGTGTGTCCATACTTTCCATGAGTTTCTAGTAGATAAACCATATGGTTAAATAAAAATAGCCTAATTAATAATAAAATCATCTAATCAACAGTTGCATTATTTTCAATAAACTCTGCAACTCTTCCAACTATTGACTGTGTTCATAACTGCTACCAGTTTGACAGCAAAACACTGACAACGAATACATATTGACATAGTGAAATAAAGAAAAGTTTGTAATAAAATATATATACTGTGTGTATATATATATATATAGTACCAGTCAAAAGTTAGGACACACCTACTCATTCAAGGGTTTATTACATTTACATTATAGTCATTTAGCAGACACTCTTATCCAGAGCGACTTACAGTTAGTGAGTGCATACATTTTCATACTTTATCTTTATTTTTACTATTTTCTACATTGTAGAATAATAGTGAAGACATCACAACTATGAAATAACACATATGGAATCATGTAGTAACCAAAAAAGTGTTAAACAAATCAAAATATATTTTATATTTGAGATTCTTCAAATAGCCACCCTTTGCCTTGATGACAGCTTTGCACACTCTTGGCATTCTCTCAACCAGCTTCACCTGGAATGCTTTTCCAACTGTCTTGAAGGAATTCCCACATATGCTGAGCACTTGTTGGCTGCTTTTCCTTCACTCTGCCGTCCGACTCATCCCAAACCATCTCAATTGGGTTGAGGTCGGGGGATTGTGGAGGCCAGGTCATCTGATGCAGCACACCATCACTCTCCTTCTTGGTAAAATAGCCCTTACACAGCCTGGAGATGTGTTGGGTCATTGTCCTGTTAAAAGACAAATGATAGTCCCACTAAGCCCAAACCAGATGGGATGGCGTATCGCTGCAGAATGCTGTGTGCCTTGAATTCTAAATAAATTACAGACAGTGTCACCAGCAAAGCACCCCCACATCATAACACCTCCTCCTCCATGCTTTACGGTGGGAACTACACATGCGGAGATCATCCATTGACCCACACCGCTTCTCACAAAGACACGCCGGTTGGAATCACAAATCTCAAATTTGGACTCCAGACCAAAGGACACATTTCCACCGGTCTAATGTCCATTGCTTGTGTTTCTTGGCCCAAGCAGGTCTCTTCTTCTTATTGGTGTCCTTTAGTAGTGGTTTCTTTGCAGCAATTAGACCATGAAGGCCTGATTCACACAGTCCCCTCTGAACAGTTGATGTTGAGATGTGTCTGTGACTTAAACTTTGAAGCATTTATTTGGGCTGCAATTTCTGAGGCTAGTAACTCTAATGAACTTGTCCTCTGCAGCAGAGGTAACTCTGGGTCTTCCATTCCTGTGGCGGTTCTCATGAGAGCCAGTTTCATCATAGCGCTTGATGGTTTTTGCGACTGCACTTGAAGAAACTTTCAAAGTGCTTGAAATGTTCCGTATTGACTGACCTTCATGTCTTAAAGTAATGATGGACAGTCATTTCTATTTGCTTATTTGAGCTGTTCTTGCCATAATATGGACTTGGTCTTTTACCAAATAGGGCTATCTTCTGTATACCCCCCATACCTTGTCACAACACAACTGATTGGCTTAAACTTATTAAGAAGGAAAGAAATTCCACAAATTAACTTTTAAGAAGGCACACCTGTTAATTGAAATGCATTCCAGGTGACTACCTCATGAAGCTGGTTGAGAGAATGCCAAGAGTGTGCAAAGCTGTCATCAAGGCAAAGGTTGGCTATTTGAAGAATCTCAAATATAAAATATATTTTGATTTGTTTAAACTTTTTTGGTTACTACATGATTCCATATGTGTTATTTCATAGTTTTGATGTCTTCACTATTATGCTACAATGTAAAAAATAGTTTAAAAAAAAGAAAAACCCTTGAATGAGTAGGTGTGTCTAAACTTTTGACTGGTAGTGTATAAAGGATATTTCATGCTGAAACCCTTATATTAAACACCAATGGTATTCACTAAGTTGATGGTTTGATTTAGGATAATGTTTTACAGCTATGTCATTTTTTAATGTCATTTTTTTATTATTTCATATATTTAACATGTGATAAGGCCACACAAAGGGCCAGAGATGATTACAGACACCTGTGATAATCTGAAGTACCCAAAAGGGCCACTAGATGCCTTTTGATCATTACATAAAATCCTTGAAAGATACACAGATTCTGGTAGTTTTCTGGTAAACTTTTCCAGTAATATACCCTCCATTTGCAACCCTACTCAAAAGTGTCTTCAACTCAAGATTTGATAACGCTTTAGTCCTTGGGGGCAGCAGTGCCTGATCTAGGCATATAGAAAAGCAGGTTTGAAGAAGCTTCAGCATGTCATTGCTAACTAAACAGAAATGCTTTTATCTAAAGTTGCTTACAGTAGTGCGTGGATACATTCTTGTATGGGTGGCCCCAGCGGGAATTGAACCCACAACACCTCCATTGCAAGCACCTTGCTCTACCAACTGAGCCCCACAGAACCAGTTAAATACCAGGGAGAGATGACAACCAGCAGACACTTTAACTCCTCCACTATAGCTAACCACCATTATTTTCTAGCTGCTCCAATATAACTAACCACCACTACTTACCCACCAGCTAATGTTGTAAGGCTAACACATAATAAAATATCTTCCTGACCACCTCTCCCTGTGACCTCATCTCAGAGCTGTTTGGTTAATGCTAGTTTCCCCCTTGGCATTAACACACACACATACACACACACACACACACATACACACACACACATACACACACACTTCTTAAGTGCCTCTTAATCATACAGGAGATAACACTGAAAGGTTATCTCCATTTAGAGAATCACCTCTTAAAGGGATAGTTCACCACTATGTGTTTTAGTGTTTGGGCTAGAATGTGTGGATGAGAGTGTACACACACACACACACACACACACACACACACACACATACACACGCACACAGATATAGTGGCCCATGTCAGTAGGCCTTATGCATACATGCATCTTGGAGAAGATAAAAGAGAAAGGTCATCTCCATTTAGAGTTTCACCTTTTAATGTCCCAGGGCCTTTAAAGAGCATCATGCATCTAGCAGCTCCGCCTCTCTCCATTAGATCATCATTAGACCAGAGCAGTCTATCTCTGAGCCATACCTAGACTATAGCAGTCAAACCCAGATCCCAAGGCCTTTAAAGAGCATCATGCATCTAGCAGCTTCCCTTCCATCCATTAGATCATCATTAGACCAGACCAGTCTAACCTAGACCCATACCTAGACTATAGCAGTCCCAGAGCCATGAATAGAATTTAGCAATCTAACCCAGAGCCATAGATTCTCATCCTGCTATGATGTCAACTTTGACTGTCACATTGTTCGATTTAGACCATTTACTGAGTCGTGCTCTTCATGTTGGCGTTGATTGTCTCTGTCCCCCACAATAGCCATCTCTGTGCTGCGGTTGATTGGCTGATGTCTACTCGACTCTTAGTTAATTTGACAGGGCTAATCCCGCTCACACACACACAGGTGTTTTCTCTGTGTTTCCGCCACAGCACCGCCACATTGTCTGAATGTTAATTACACGCGTATGGTATCTGGGCCTTCCGTCTCATAATCCCCTTTTAATTATATGTGTCCCCACAATGACACAAGGTTTACAATGGTGATTACCACCACGTTAGATATATTGGAAAATGTGTAGGTGTTGCGTCCGGGGCTAGGGGGGTGTGGGGGGTTGGGAATTATTGGAAAGGGAACAAGAGTATTTGTCTGTTTGTTTGTGTGTGTGGGAAGGGGGGGGGGGGGGGGGGGGGGGGGGGTCTATGTGCATGTGTGGCATGTGTTTGTGGCATGTGTTTGTGGCGTGTGTGTGTGTGTGTGTGTGTGTGTGTGTGTGTGTGTGTGTGTGTGTGTGTGTGTGTGTGTGTGTGTGTGTGTGCATGTGGGTGTGTCTGTGCTGCTTGTGTGTAGTGCTCTGCCAATGGAGCCCGGAGAGGAATGTCTCCAGCGATGCCAGACATACCTAACTAAACATCTGCTGTTGTACGTTTTGCTCTCTCCCAGTCAGCTACGTGTAGCATGAGGAAATAACACACAGAGCTGTCATGATACACTACTCACACAGCTCAACTTGCCTCTGCAACACTGAGTAGTAGCTAGCAGCTAACGCTAAATAGCATCTGAGACAGCATGGGAGTTAGCGGTGAAAGCTAAACTATCCTCTGCAACACTGATTATTAGCTAGCTAGCACGCAGAGAAAAGTTTGTTTGTGAAATGGGAAATGGGGAGAGGGGGTCTCTGTGCTGTGTGTTCTTCATGGGTAATGATTAGCAGTGAGTGAAATGTGTCCACATTGTGAATCATTTGCATCAGTGCATATCCAGGTGTGTGTGTGTGTGTCAAATTTAAATCGAATCAAATCACAGTTTATTGGTCACTTTCACAGATTTGCAGATTTTATCACAGGTGCAGTGAAATGCTTGTGTTTCTAGATCCAACAGTGCAGTAATACCTAGCAATATGAGCCATGACTAGAATACAGTATATGTGGGTGAAACAGTATGTAAATATTATTAAAGTGACCAGTGTTCAATGACTCTATGTACATAGGACAGCAGTCTCTAAGGTGCAGGGTAGAGTACCGGGTGGTAGCCAGCTAGTAACAGTGACTAAGGTTCAGGGCAGGGTACTGGGCGGAGGCCGGCTAGTGGTGACTGTTTAACAATCTGATGGCCTGGAGATCGAAGCTGTTTCTCATTCTCTCAGTTCCAGCTTTGATGCACCAGTACTGTCTCTACCTTCTATATGGTAGTGGGGTGAACAGGCCGTGGCTCGGGTGGCTGAGGTCCTTGATGATCTTCTTGGCCTTCCTGTGACACTGGGTGCTGTAGATGTCCTGGAGGGCAGGCAGTGTTCCCCCGGTGATGTGTTGGGCTGACCGCACCACCCTCTGGAGAGCCCTGCGGTTGTGCACAGTGCAGTTGCCGTACCAGACGGTGATACAGCCCGACAGGGTGCTCACAATGGTGCATCTGTAGAAGTTTGTGAGGATCTTAGGGGCCAAGCCAAATTTCTTCAGCCTCCTGAGGTTGAAGAGGCGCTGATGCGCCTTCTTCACCACGCTGTCTGTGTGAAGGGACCATTTCAGGTTGTCAGTGATGTGCACGCAGAGGAACTTTTAGCTTTTGACGCTCTCCACTGTGGCCCTGTCAATGTTATTTTCCCTGCCACATACGTCTCGTGTCTGAGCTGTTGAATTGCGACTCTCCTTTGTCCCTGTACTGTCGTTTTGCCTCTTTGATGACCTTACGGAGGTCATAGATGGTCTGTTTACACACGTCCATGTTCCCAGTCACCTTGCCGTGGTTAAATGTGGTGGTTCGCGCTTTCAGTTTTGCGCGAATGCTACCATCTATCCGCGGTTTTTGGTTTGGATACGTTTTAAATAATCATCACAGTGGGAACAGCATCTTCTAAGCATTTCCTGATGAACCCAGTCACCGAGTCAGTGTATACATCGATACTATTCTCACAGGCGAACCGGAAACATTCCCAGTCCACATGATCAAAACAATTTTTAAGCATAGATTCCGATTGGTCAGACCAACGTATGGTCAGACCAACGTGTAAGTGTGTGTGTGTGTTTGTGTGTGTGAGTGTTTGTGCACGTGTTTGCGTGTTTGCGTGTATGAGCATTTTGTATGTGTGTGTGTGTTTGTGAATGTTAGAGCAGAGGGTAGTGCTGAGCGATTAGTGTCTTTTGTAGTTAGTTCAAGTTTCGTTTAGATTATAAAAAAATTATCACAGTTTTCGATTTCGGTTTTGATTATTCTTTGGGATATTAAATGCACTATGCATTATGTGGGTTGAATGCTGTAACACAGAATAAAACAATGAATAATAGTCCCATGATGGCAGTGACTGAACATTACTGTATATATTACATTTGTTTTAGGCCTATTTGGTGACTTTAGTATTTCATTCCAAGTCATCATCTCATCTCTATAGAGCTGCTGCCTATGCTGTCTGAAAAATCACTATTTTAGTAGTTCTTCAATGTAAATAAGGAATACTTTATTTTCAGGTAGAGATACCTCACGAAGCAACTGCTCTCTATCCCTCTCGATCGCATTCTTCTCTCTTCTCTCCATCTCAGAATGGACAAGTAGGCGCAATGGATTATGGTCATTGTAGTTAATTAACACATTTTCTGCGCTAAACTATGTATAATATTGGCCTTTGGAAACCAACTCCCTACAAAATCGCACAGTTCAGGCTTGATCTGATTTATCTCTAGAGAAACTGCGCACCGCGCTCACAGAAAAAACCTGAAGGAAATGATCAATTAGTTGTTTAAAAAATGAAAAATAACCAACATTTTGGTTAATCGCTCAGCACTAGCAGAGGATGAAAGAGAGGGAGCGAAAGTGGGAGAGAAAATTTCACACACACATACACATCTAGCCGGTTAAAGAGTCCTGGGGGAGCTCTTCTCAGTGTGTAGGGAAACCATGAATAAAACGGCCATTTATAACCCTCACCACTATAAAGGCCCTCTTTGTCCAGCCTCACAGGACTCTCTTTCTCCTCGCCTCACTCCCTTGTTCCCCCTCTCTCCTTCTCTTTTTCTGATGCACTCTTTCCCTTTTGTTTTCCTCTCTATCCCTCCATCCTGTTCTCCATCCCTCCCTCCATAGCTGATGTGATATTCATGAGAGTCTGTGGGCTACAGTGCTACAGTGTTGCTGCCCCACATAGCCGTGACCCCTGAACCCAGACACAGCTGAACTCTGACCCCTAGCAGTGCTCCTGTACCGCCCATTAATCACTTGGTCAGATGGCCTGGTTCTGGCTGGATATGGACCTCTCATAATGGGCTGAAAGGGAGTGGGAGCTCTGCTCTACACTGCCTGTACATTTCTGTGTCTGTGCTATTGCTGTGTGTGTGTATGTGTGTGTGTGTGTGTGTGTGTGTGTGTGTGTGGGCGTCATTTATTATTTGTGTATGTGTGTCTCCATAACCCTCTCCAGTGGGTGCTCCTATCTATCTGAAGTCTATTCTCCGGGACAGGACAGATTCCTAACTCTGTGGCCCATATTCATATTCCAGAGGACAATGAAAGCCTTTAGCCATGTGGGCCGAGCCACTAGTATGGAGCTGAGGCCTGAACGGCGCCTCTGTCTGTGTCCCTGTGTTCTCACGCAGGGACTGATGATCACATGTCTCACACACAATCACACACACACACACACACACATACATTCCACATGCCGGGACGGCCGGGGGCGCCTCACCTCTGACCTGTCAGTCAGAGATGAGGAGAGAGAGAGCAGTGTTTACACAGTCTGAGAGTGCCTATGTCTGTGTCTGTCTATCCGTCCGCCTGTCTGTCCGTCTGTCTGTAGCTGTATCTGTATCATTGGATCTGTGTCTGTCTCTGTCTCTGTGTCTGTCTCTGTCTCTGTCTCTGTCTCTGTCTCTGTCTCTGTCTCTGTGTCTGTCTGTGTCTCTGCCTCTGTCTCTGTCTCTGTCTCTGTCTCTGTGTCTGTGTCTGTGTCTGTGTCTGTGTCTGTGTATGTGTCTGTCTCTGTGTATGTGTCTGTGTCTGTCTCTGTCTGTCTCTTTCTTTGTCTCTGTGTCTGTGTCTGTGTCTGTGTCTGTCTCGGTGTCTGTCCCTGTGTATGTCTATGTGTCTGCCCCTGTCTCTGTCTCTGTCTCTGCCTCTGTGTCTGTCTCTGTCTCTGTCTCTGTCTCTGTGTCTGTGTCTGTGTCTGTCTCTGTGTCTGTCTCTGTGTCTGTCTCTGTGTCTGTCTCAGTGCCTGTCTCTGTGTCTGTGTCTGTCTCTGTGTATGTGTGTCTCTGTGTCTGTGTCTGTGTCTGACTCTGTGTCTCTGTGTCTGTGTCTGTCTCTGTGTCTTTGTCTGTGTCTGTATCTGTCTCTGTGTCTGTCCCTGTCTCTGTCTGTGTCTGTGTCTGTGTCTGTGTCTGTGTCTGTGCCTGTCCCTGTCTCTGTGTCTGTCTCTGTGTCTGTCTCTGTCTCTGTCTCTGTCTCTGTCTCTGTCTCTGTGCCTGTCCCTGTCTCTGTCCCTGTCTCTGTCTCTGTCTCTGTCTCTGTCTCTGTGTCTGTCTCTGTCTCTGTCTCTGTGTCTGTGTATGTGTCTGTCTCTGTGTCTGTGTCTGTCTCTGTCTGTCTCTTTATTTGTCTCTGTGTCTGTGTCTGTTTCTGTGTCTGTCTCTGTGTCTGTCTCGGTGTCTGTCCCTGTGTCTGTCTCTGTCTCTGTCTCTGTGTCTGTCTCTGTGTCTGTGTCTGTGTCTGTCTCTGTCTCTGTCTCTGTCTCTGTCTCTGTCTCTGTCTCTGTCTCTGTCTCTGTCTCTGTCTCTGTCTCTGTGTCTGTGTCTGTGTCTGTGTCTGTCTCTGTCTCTGTCTCTGTCTCTGTCTCTGTCTCTGTCTCTGTCTCTGTGTCTGTCTCTGTGTCTGTGTATGTGTCTGTCTCTGTCTCTGTGTCTGTGTCTGTGTCTGACTCTGTGTCTGTGTCTGTGTCTGTCTCTGTCTCTGTCTCTGTGTCTGTCTCTGTGTCTGTCTCTGTGTCTTTGTCTGTGTCTGTCTCTGTGTCTGTGTCTGTGTCTGTGTCTGTGTCTGTCTCTGTCTCTGTCTCTGTCTCTGTCTCTGTCTCTGTGTCTGTCCCTGTCTCTGTCTCTGTCTCTGTCTCTGTCTCTGTCTCTGTCTCTGTGTCTGTCTCTGTCTCTGTCTCTGTCTCTGTCTCTGTGTCTGTGTCTGTGTCTGTGTCTGTGTCTGTGTCTGTGTCTGTGTCTGTGTCTGTGTCTGTCTCTGTCTCTGTCTCTGTCTCTGTCTCTGTCTCTGTCTCTGTGCCTGTGCCCGTGCCCGTGCCTGTCCCTGTCTCTGTCTCTGTCTCTGTCTCTGTCTCTGTCTCTGTCTCTGTGTCTGTCTCTGTG
The DNA here is from genome assembly GCF_964263955.1 of Coregonus lavaretus. Taxonomy (NCBI): domain Eukaryota; kingdom Metazoa; phylum Chordata; class Actinopteri; order Salmoniformes; family Salmonidae; genus Coregonus; species Coregonus lavaretus. Next base: position 43,191,999 of record NC_140000.1, read on the forward strand.
TCTTTGTCTGTCCCCTCCCACCTCTCACAGTAACACTCCCTTTCCCTAGAGGACTCTTGGCTCTAGAGAGAGGGCAGCTTTATTTTGCACCATCTCGCTCTCTCTCCCCTCTCTCTCTTACTACTTCATCTCTCGCCACCGGTGTCCCATCCTTCCTCTACCCCTTTTTCTCTCTCCATATGTCCCTCTCCTCCTTCCCTCTCCCCTCCTGGTCCTGCCACCAGCTGGGCTTGGCTGGGGACCAACATGCCCAGAGCTTTGGGTCTTTTTGGGGTTCTGCCCGACTGGATCTTCCGTTCTGGCATGCCACCAACGGCCCGTCATACTTTGGCATGGACAGTGTGTGTGCGTGTGTGTGTCTCTGTCTGGAGCACTGGGCTGCTATATCCTGTTGAGGGCACAGTGAAGTTTGTGCTATCTGCTCTCATCCCCAACTCTCTCACGCTTCTTTTCTCTCTCTTCATCCTTCTTCCTCTCTTTCTCCCTCTATCCCTTCATCTCTCTCTCCATCTCTCCATCTCTCTATTCTCTCTCCATCTCTCTCTTGTATACAGAACTCTTCACCCTGTGTACAGAACATTGTTTCCACCTGTCTCTCCTCCCACACATGCTGACACCCCATGACCCGTGCTTCAGTTTGTTTACTCAAATAAAGCACAATTATTCTCCTCATTATTCTCAGTCTCTGTCTCTTCCTCTTTTACTGAACAGCAATGTGTAGTGCCTAGGATTTGCTGTTCTGTATCCAGTGTTATAACAATGAAAGAAAGGCCTTGCGAAGTATATTAGGCATTTGAATGTGTTTGTGTGAACTGTTTGTTCTCTGTAGCTAGTGTTGAGCAATGGACAGCTAAAGCCTTATTTTGCTAAAGTACGGCAACCTTATTACTCACATAACTC
>NC_140000.1:43193098-43298116 GCF_964263955.1 Coregonus lavaretus
CTCAAGGGCAGTTCTAGATAGCACCTTTTTTCTGAGTATATGGATTTCATAGTGTGTGTGCAGTCTGAGGCCAGTGATTATTTGTCATCCGTCCCATGTTTAATTATGGTCTGTTTGTTTTTGTTTTCTGATGACAACAAAGAACATGTGTGGGAGGAGTTTTTAATAATGACAAGGCCTATTGTGTCAATCATTAAGATTAGGAAATTAACAAATACTCGCAAGCACTCACACATATGTTCACACACGTGAACACATGGATGATCTCTGAAGTGCTAAATGATAGTTCCTGGTGATTATGCAGACTGTGGCTGTAGTTAATGTGAGTGTTAGATGTGTATAATCTGGGCCTGCCAAACTCAGAGTAGAGAGGAAGAACATTAATGACTGTGATTGGTATAAAGACCCACAGATCAAACCTACCCCAGCTATTAACTCCACTCTCCTCTCTTTCCTCTCCTAGGGTCTCTCTCTCTCTCCTCCTTTCATATGTTTCCTTCATCCTGTCCTCTCCTAGTCTCATTTCCGTTCCTCTCTTCCACTCTCTCTATCTCTCCCCTCCCAATCTCTCTCCTCTCCCCCTCTCCTCACCATGATGATGATGATGGAGGTCAGCTGACAGAGCCAGTGTCACGGTGTCGAGGTGTGTGTGCGTTCTGTGTCAGGTGTGTGGCGGATGATTCTAATCTCTCCAAGGGGTCGGTGTCGTGGTTGTCACGGCGATCGTGCCCTAGGCTGATGCTCACTGACAGCTGGTGTCACCATCACTATCCATCACACAGCTTTAACAGCTCATATTTCACCCTTTATGTGTGTGTGTGTCTTAGATTCCTGCACTGGGTCATATATCAGTGTTTCCCTTTGGTTGAACCACAAAAAAATCAGCTGGCAGGTTTAATGAAAACATTATTTCAACCCGCGGGTCGGCTTGTGGTTCAGAACATTTATATTGCGGGTCAGAAAACGTTTTAAATCTTTTTTTACAAACCCAAGAGCTTGTTGTGTTGCATTGTGTTGCGAATTCCATTCTGTGAGCGGTGAGGCAGACATATAGGCTACCAGCCACGCACCCAGTGGATCAGGGAACGGTCCATTATTTGTGTGGTCCTGAAACGTATGTTTCATCCCCCCACGTGAGAATACGTTGCCAAGTTTACTTTCCCTGGCTATTGTAGCTCACGTGAAAATGGCTAATGTAATCGGAGAAATAAAAATACATGTTATGAAATACACCATCGTGGAAACAGGTGAAATCCCCATTATGGTTTAAAAGTCATTGTGGACTACAACCCGTTAGATTGCTACACAGCCTGCAAAAAGTGCAAGCAGGTATTTGTTTACGATAGGCTAATTCAGTGTATTATCAGTTAATTATTCAGGCTTTCGTTCATTTAGACCATACGCAGGCAAAATCAAGTTCAAACCGCTGTGGCTGGTAAAAGTTTGAGTATAGCCTACTAAATAAATGCATTTTTGCATATTCGATTCTGGGAATTGTTTAATTTTCAATTAAACAATTTGATTATCTAAACAATATTGAATGTATAGGCCTTGTTTTGTTATGTCAGCTATATAGGTAAGAAGGCTAATTAGAAGGCCCTTTTTTTTGTGATTTGAGTCAATGTGCCACATCTCATTGTGAAAATAAAAATATTGTTCTTAGTTCATGGCATGGTTTCCTTTTATCCAAATGTTGAATAGACATGCAGACAAATTAATTAATGCAGGGAGGGGAATAATATCCTACTACTCTGGAGTCATGAAAACAATTACATTCATTTTTATGTTATTTGGCGGCTCTCTGAACAATTCTATGCCAGTGGGTCGGCTGCAGAGAAAGATCTGTCCTCTAGACGAGTCATGGGTGGGGCTCGGAATTGATGTGGCCGGTCTCTTGTGTGTGTGTGTGTGTCTGTGTGAGTGAGTGTGTCTGTGTGTGTCTGTGTACTGTAAGTGTAAGTCTGTGTGACTGTGTGTCTGTGTGAGTGAGTGTGTGTGTGTGTGTGTGTGTGTGTGTGTGTGTGTGTGTGTGTGTGTGTGTGAGTGAGTGAGTGAGTGAATTAGTGTGTGTGTCTGTTTGAGTGTGTGTGTGTGTGTGTGTGTGTGTGTGTGTGTGTGTGTGTGTGTGTGTGTGTGTGTGTGTGTGTGAGAGAGAAAGAGAATGAGTGAGTGTGGGTGTCTGTGTGTGTCTGTGTGAGTGAGTGAGTGAGTGTGTGTGTGTGTGTCTGTCACGCCCTGACTCAGGGGATTCGTATATGTTGAGTCAGGGTGTGTATATTCTGTGTTGTGTATATTCTATGGTTGTCATTCTAGTATGTATAGTTCTATGTTGGCCGGTGTGGTTCCCAATCAGAGGCAGCTGTCACTCGTTGTCTCTGATTGGGGATCATACTTAGGCAGCCTATTGGCACTGTTGAGTTGTGGGATCTTGTTCCTTGTAAGGTATGTTGTGTGTTCTACCTTGGACTTCACGGTTCGTTTCGGTTGTTGTTTTGTCGTTGTGTTTATAAGTTAATAAACATGTACGTATATCACGCTGCGCCTTGGTCTGACCCATCATTCAACGAACGTGACAGTGTCTGTGTGAGTGAGCGTGTGTGTGTGTGTGTGTTTGTGTCTGTGTACTGTAAGTGTAAGTCTGTGTGACTTTGTGTCTGTCTGTGTGTGTGTGTGTGTGTGTGTGTGTGTCTGTGTTTGTGTGAGTGAGTGAGTGAGTGTGTGTGGACCAGAATGTCCTGGAAAACAAGAACAATTCTGAAAAAGTCAAAATGATATTTTAGTTTTACGGGTGAGGTTTAGGGTTTGGGGTGAAGGTTAGGGTTAGGATTAAGATTAAGGTTAGGGGTAAGGTTAGGAGTTAGAGTTAGGTTAGGGGTTTGGGTTGAGATTAGGGTTAAGGTTAGGGTTAGAGTAAGGGTTAGAGTTAGTGTTTCGGGAAAATATGATTTTGAATGGGAATCAATGTTTACTCCCCAAAAAGTCCTGACAAGTAACGTAAACATGACTGTGTGTGTGTCTGTGTCTGTGTGTCTGCGTGAGTGTGAGTGTGAGTGTGACTGTGACTGTGACTGTGACTGTGACTGTGAGAGAGAGGGAGTGTGTGTGTGTGGGCGCACACGTGCATACAGTGCATTCGGAAAGTATTCAGACCCCTTGACTTTTAACCCCACATTTTGTTACGTTAAAGCCTTATTCTAAAATTGCTTAAATTGTTTTTTTCCCCCTCTTCAATCTACACACAATACCCCATAATGACGAAGCAAAACAAAAACAGGTTTTTAGACATTTTTGCAAATGTATTAAAAATAAAAAACGGAAATATCACATTTACATAAGTATTCAGACCCTTTACTCAGTACTTTGTTGAAGCACCTTTGGCAGCGATTACAGCCTCGAGTCTTCTTGGGTATGACACTACAAGCTTGGCACAACTGTATTTGTGGAATTTCTTCCATTCTTCTTTGCAAATCCACTCAAGCTCTGTCAGGTTGGATGGGGAGCGTCGCTGCACAGCTATTTTCAGGTTTCTCCAGATGTTCGATCACGTTCAAGTCTGAGCTCTGGCTGGCCCACTCAAGGACATTCAGAGACTTGTCCCGAAGCCACCCCTGCGATGTCTTGGCTGTGTGCTTAGGGTTGTTGTCCTGTTGGAAGGTGAATCTTCGCCCCAGTCTGAGGTCCTGAGCGCTCTGGAGCAGGTTTTCATCCCATTCCCTGCCGCTGAAAAACATCCCCACAGCATGATACTGCCACCATCATGCTTCACCGTTGGGATGGTGGCAGGTTTCCTCCAGTCGTGACGATTGCCATTCAGGCCAAAGAGTTCAATCTTGGTTTCATCAGAGTAGAGAATCTTGTTTCTCATGATCTGAGAGTCCTTTAGGCGCCTTTTGGCAAACTCCAAGCGGGCTGTCATGTGCCTTTTGCTGAGGAGTGGCTTCAGTCTGGTCACTCTACCATAAAGGCCTGATTGGTGGAGTGCTGCAGAGATGGTTGTCCTTCTGGAAGGTTCTCCCATCTCCACAGAGGAACTCTGGAGCACTGTCAGAGTGACCATCAGGTTCTTGGTCACATCCCTGACCAAGGCCTTTCTCCCCCAATTGCTCAGCTTGTCCGGGCAGTCAGCTCTAAGAAGAGTCTTGGTGGTTCCGAATTTCTTCCATTTAAGAATGATGGAGGCTACTGTGTTCTTGGGGACCTTCAATGCTGCAGAAATGTTTTGGTAACCTTCCCAAGATCTGTGCCTCGACACAATCCTGTCTCAGAGCTCTACGAACAATTCCTTCGACCTCATGTCTTGGTTTTTGCTCTGACATGCACTGTCAACTGTGGGACCTTATATAGACAGGTGTGTGCCTTTCCTAATGATGTCCAATCAATTGAATTTACCACAGGTGTACTCCAATGAAGTTGTAGAAACATCTCAAAGATGATAAATGGAAACAGGATGCACCTGAGCTCAATTTCGAGTCTCATTGCAAAGGGTCCGAATACTTATGTAAATAAGGTATTTCTATTTTTGTATTTTTTATAAATTTGCAAAAATCTATAAAAACCTGTTTTCGCTTTGTCATTATGGGGTATTGTGTGTAGATTGATGAGGATTTTTATTTATTTAATCAATTTTAGAATAAGGCTGTAACATAACAAAATGTAGAAAAAGGGAAGGGGTCTGAATACTTTCCGAATGCACTGTAACTTTAACAGAATCTACAAAGATGGAAATGAGTACCTTTAACAATAACAGGAAGAATTGAAACTATTCAAATGAATTTCCTCCCAAGGTTTGTATTCATCTGTTCAAGACTCTACCAATAACTATTACTCCAAACACTTTTAAACAGTGGGACAGTAAATGTATTTGGAGACGAAGAAAAGCCAATGTCAAGCCAGTGTCAAACTTAAAACAATCAAACAATGTAAACAAGCAGGGGGACTAGCATTACCAAACCTAATTCATTATTACAGAGCCGCCCAGCTAAAATCAATTATTGTATGGATGAACGGGCATCAACAGCTAAATGGAGACAGATGGAAATTCAACAAATGGAAAAACTAGTAAGTACAACTATATTTATGAAGACAATCAATACACATACTAGGAAGATAGAACATACCTTTTTAAATAACAGTATAAAGGTCTGGACAAAGATCACCAAAACACAATGCATCCAAACAGACCTGATCTACCTGCGAGAAATTGTAGTGGACGGCGACTTTAAGCCAAGTATGATTGGTGATACATTTAAATTGTGGGCTGAAAAAGGACTGATCAGGTTCACAGACAAGGGGATAGATACATTTGAAAATCTATTAAAAAAGTACAACCTCCAGAACTCTCAGCTTCTTACTTGTAAATAACTGTAAAACTATCTTACTAAAGCAGTGAGACCTAATAAAACGCTTAATCATATACATCCCTTAATTAGATACAGTTGAAGTCGGAAGTTTACATACACCTTAGCCAAATACATTTAAACTCAGTTTTTCACAATTCCTGACATTTAATCCTAGTAAAAATTCCCTGTTTTAGGTCAGTTAAGATAACCACTTTATTTTAAGAATGTGAAATGTCAGAATAATAGTAGAGAGAATGATTTCTTTCAGCTTTTATTTCTTTCATCACATTCCTAGTGGGTCAGAAGTTTACATACACTCAATTAGTATTTGGTAGCATTGCCTTTAAATTGTTTAACTTGGGACAAACGTTTCAGGTAGCCTTCCACAAGCTTCCCACAATAAGTTGGGTGAATTTTGGCCCATGTATCTGAGTCAGGTTTGTAGGCCTCCTTGCTCGCACACACTTTTTCAGTTCTGCCCACAAATGTTCTATAGGATTGAGGTCAGGGCTTTGTGATGGCCACTCCAATACCTTGACTTTGTTGTCCTTAAGCCATTTTGCCACAACTTTGGAAGTATGCTTGGGGTCATTGTCCATTTGGAAGACCCATTTGCGACCAAGCTTTAACTTCCTGACTAATGTCTTGAGATGTTGCTTCAATATATCCACATCATTTTCCTTCCTCATGATGCCATCTATTTTGTGAAGTGCACAAGTCCCTCCTGCAGCAAAGCACCCCCACAGCATGATGTTGCCACCCCCGTGCTTCACGGTTGGGATGGTGTTCTTCGGCTTGCAAGCGACCCCCTTTTCCCTCCAAACATAACGATGGTCATTATGGCCAAACAGTTCTATTTTTGTTTCATCAGACTAGAGGACATTTCTCCAAAAAGTACAATCTTTGTCCTCATGTGCAGTTGCAAACCGTAGTCTGGCTTTTTTATGGCGGTTTTGGAGCAGTGGCTTCTTCCTTGCTGAGCGGCCTTTCAGGTTATGTTGATATAGGACTCATTTTACTGTGGATATAGATACTTTTGTACCTGTTTCCTCCAGCATCTTTACAAGGTCCTTTGCTGTTGTTCTGTGATTGATTTGCACTTTTCGCACCAAAGTACATTCATCTCTTGGAGACAGAACGCGTCTCCTTCCTGAGAGGTTTGACGGCTGTGTGGTCCCATGGTGTTTATACTTGCGTACTATTGTTTGTACAGATGAACGTGGTACCTTCAGGCATTTTGGAAATTGCACCCAAGGATGAACCAGACTTGTGGAGGTCTACAATCTTTTTTCTGAGGTCTTGGCTGATTTCTTTTGATTTTCCCATGATGTCAAGCAAAGAGGCACTGAGTTTGAAGGTAGGCCTTGAAATATATCCACAGGTACACCTCCAATTGACTCAAATGATGTCAATTAGCCTATCAGAAGCTTCTAAAGCCATGACATCATTTTCTGGAATTTTCCAAGCTGTTTAAAGGCACAGTCAACTTAGTGTATGTAAACTTCTGACCCACTGGAATTGTGATACAGTGAATTATAAGTGAAATAATCTGTCTGTAAACAATTGTTGGAAAAATTACTTGTGTCATGCACAAAGTAGATCTCCTAGCCGACTTGCCAAAACTATAGTTTGTTAACAAGAAATGTGTGGAGTGGTTGAAAAACTAGCTTTTAATGACTCCAACCTAAGTGTATGTAAACTTCCGACTTCAACTGAAAAAAACATATAGCAAGGTAAATAAGAATGTGCTGGGGCACATATACAGAATTATCAAAGATGAAACAAAATATGAGAATATTATAGCGGTAACCAATTGGGAAGACGAGCTGCACATAGTAATAGCCCAAGAGGACTGGGAGGACATATCTAGAAACACGTCCAAGACAACCAACTCTCTACCTTGGAGGGAATACTCTTGGAAAATTCAGTCAATATTTTTCATAAATCCTATAATACAATCAAAATACAAGCGTGACATCACACCAAGTTGCTGGTGTAACCGTGGGGAGAGCTCATGCCCAGTCCTTAATAATTTCTGGACCGAAGTATACAAAGTATTGGATGACACGTTCGAACGTTCACTTTCTCTAAATCCAGAATACATACTCCTGGGGAGAACCCCTCAAATCAAATCAAATCAAATCAAATCAAATTTTATTGGTCACATGCGCTGAATACAACAGGTGCAGACATTACAGTGAAATGCTTACTTACAGCCCTTAACCAACAGTGCATTTATTTTAAACAAAAAAAGTAAAAAAAATAAAATTAAAATAAAAACAACAACAACAAAAAAAAAGTGTTGAGAAAAAAAAGAGCAGAAGTAAAATAAAGTGACAGTAGGGAGGCTATATATACAGGGGGGTACCGTTGCAGAGTCAATGTGCGGGGGCACCGGCTAGTTGAGGTAGTTGAGGTAATATGCACATGTGGGTAGAGTTAAAGTGACTATGCATAAATACTTAACAGAGTAGCAGCAGCGTAAAAAGGATGGGGTGGGGGGGCAGTGCAAATAGTCCGGGTAGCCATGATTAGCTGTTCAGGAGTCTTATGGCTTGGGGGTAGAAGCTGTTGAGAAGTCTTTTGGACCTAGACTTGGCACTCCGGTACCGCTTGCCGTGCGGTAGCAGAGAGAACAGTCTATGACTAGGGTGGCTGGAGTCTTTGACAATTTTGAGGGCCTTCCTCTGACACCGCCTGGTATAGAGGTCCTGGATGGCAGGAAGCTTTGCCCCAGTGATGTACTGGGCCGTACGCACTACCCTCTGTAGTGCCTTGCGGTCGGAGGCCAAGCAGTTGCCATACCAGGCGGTGATGCAACCAGTCAGGATGCTCTCGATGGTGCAGCTGTAGAATTTTTTGAGGATCTGAGGACCCATGCCAAATCTTTTTAGTCTCCTGAGGGGGAATAGGCTTTGTCATGCCCTCTTCACGACTGTCTTGGTGTGTTTGGACCATGATAGTTCGTTGGTGATGTGGACACCAAGGAACTTGAAGCTCTCAACCTGTTCCACTACAGCCCCGTCGATGAGAATGGGGGCGTGCTCAGTCCTCTTTTTTTTCCTGTAGTCCACAATCATCTCCTTTGTCTTGGTCACGTTGAGGGAGAGGTTGTTGTCCTGGCACCACACGGCCAGATCTCTGACCTCCTCCCTATAGGCTGTCTCATCGTTGTCGGTGATCAGGCCTACCACTGTTGTGTCGTCGGCAAACTTAATGATGGTGTTGGAGTCGTGCCTGGCCATGCAGTCATGGGTGAACAGAGAGTACAGGAGGGGACTGAGCACGCACCCCTGAGGGGCCCCCGTGTTGAGGATCAGTGTGGCAGATGTGTTGTTACCTACCCTTACCACCTGGGGGCGGCCCGTCAGGAAGTCCAGGATCCAGTTGCAGAGGGAGGTGTTTAGTCCCAGGATCCTTAGCTTAGTGATGAGCTTAGAGGGCACTATGGTGTTGAATGCTGAGCTGTAGTCAATGAATAGCATTCTCACGTAGGTGTTCCTCTTGTCCAGGTGGGAAAGGGCAGTGTGGAGTGCAATAGAGATTGCATCATCTGTGGATCTGTTGGGGCGGTATGCAAATTGGAGTGGGTCTAGGGTTTCTGGGATAATGCTGTTGATGTGAGCCATGACCAGCCTTTCAAAGCACTTCATGGCTACAGACGTCAGTGCTACGGGTCGGTAGTCATTTAGGCAGGTTATCTTAGAGTCCTTGGGCACGGGGACTATGGTGGTCTGCTTGAAACATGTTGGTATTACAGACTCAGTCAGGGACATGTTGAAAATGTCAGTGAAGTCACTTGCCAGTTGGTCAGCACATGCTCGGAGTACACGTCCTGGTAATCCGTCTGGCCCTGCGGCCTTGTGAATGTTGACCTGCTTAAAAGTCTTACTCACATCGGCTACGGAGAGCGTGATCACATAGTCATCCGGAACAGCTGGTGCTCTCATGCATGCTTCAGTGTTGCTTGCCTCGAAGCGAGCATAGAAGTGGTTTAGCTCGTCTGGTAGGCTTGTGTCACTGGGCAGCTCGCGGCTGTGCTTCCCTTTGTAGTCTGTAATAGTTTTCAAGCCCTGCCACATCCGACGAGCGTCAGAGCCAGTGTAGTACGATTCAGTCTTAGACCTGTATTGACTCTTTGCCTGTTTGATGGTTCGTCGGATGTGGCAGGGCTTGAAGTGGCGCAGTGGTCTAAGGCACTGCATCGCAGTGCTAACTGTGCCACTAGAGATCCTGGTTCGAATCCAGGCTCTGTCGCCGCCGGCCGCGACCGGGAGACTCATGGGCGGCGCACAATTGGCCCAGCGTCGTCCAGGGTAGGGGAGGGAATGGCCGGCAGGGATGTAGCTCAGTTGATAGAGCATGGCGTTTGCAACGCCAGGGTTGTGGGTTCGATTCCCACGGGGGGCCAGTATAAAAAAAATATGTATTCACTAACTGTAAGTCGCTCTGGATAAGAGCGTCTGCTAAATGACGTTAATGTAAATGTCATAGCGGGATTTCTTATAAGCGTCCGGGTTAGAGTCCCGTTCCTTGAAAGCGGCAGCTCTACCCTTTAGCTCAGTGCGGATGTTTCCTGTAATCCATGGCTTCTGGTTGGGGTATGTACGTACGGTCACTGTGGGGACGACATCATCGATGCACTTATTGATGAAGCCAGTGACTGATGTGGTGTACTCCTCAATGCTGTCTGAAGAATCCCGGAACATGTTCCAGTCTGTGCTAGCAAAACAGTCCTGTAGCTTAGCATTTCCACAGTCCTGTAGCCAACTCATCCACTGGTCCTTCACTCTGATAAATATCTCTTCAGAATTCTGAGAATAACATAACTTAAACAGATAACAAGAAACTGGCTGAAACCACTGGCACCACAAATAAGAAATTGGAAAGAAACAATTAATGAAATCTATAGTATGGAAATTATAACTATTAGAATAAGAAACCAAATGACTCTATTTGAGATACGATAAACAATGTATATACAAAAATAACTGCCATTATAGTATGAAATATTTATAGGCCCTAACAGGAGATAAAATTGTTTTAAACAGATGGGTGTGGGTGGAAACGTGTGTGTGCGCACCGGTGGATGCATGTGGGGTGTGTGTGTGTGTGTGTGTGTGTGTGTGTGTGTGTGTGTGTGTGTGTGTGTGTGTGTGTGTGTGTGTGTGTGTGTGTGTGAAGACTGTGTGTGTGTGTGCACATGTGTGCGCGTGTGTGAGCAGCCTCCATATCCCACTTGCCTGCAAATGGCAATGTGTCTCATTTCTAAAAACAGGTTTTCACAGGCACTCAGAATAGTTTACACCTTCCTGCATTTAAATAAGTCTTCGCTCAACAGTATCTAATTACAGTATCTACCAAAACTATGACTAACATCCATGGTACTCTATGAATTGATGGGTCATGCAAAGTCTCACATAAACACTGTAAACTTGATTTGGGCAAAGATATGCTGAAATAAATCAACTTTTGGGTCAGTTCCAGACCAGTATCTATCCATCTGTGCATATCAATGTAAAGTGATCATTACATGGTTGTCTGTCTGTAAACAGCTTGCAACCCATTGTACTTACAGCATCCCCATTCCAGTATTATACTCATCAAACTAAAGGGTTGAATGGTGGCCAAGGCATTGATTGAGAAAGAGAAAATAGAATGAGACTCACAGAGCGGCTCTCTGCATCGCCACAGACTGACTGACACATCTGAAAGGCAACATTTATACGGTGGTAGATTTGTGTTTAATAAGCGTTATAGAGTTTGTCAGCTTCTAGAATTATCTATCATCCTCCGCTAGGGCCATACGGCACGCTGTTTAGAGGGAGATAGAGGGGGAAGGGGGAGAAAGAGGGAGAGGGTAAGAGAGAGGAGAGGGAAGGGAAGGGGGAGAGAGGGGGAGGGAGAGAAAGCTGGGGAGGGAAAGCGGGGGGAGAGAGAGAAGGGAGAGAGAGAGATGGAGGAAAGGAGGGAGAAAGAGATTGACACACGGATAGAGAAAACATATGGGGTTTCATAGTTTTTTTTTTTTTTGTCAAAGTGACTCGTTGTTTTTATGGCTCCTGACAGGAGTAAACAGCTGGCGTGTGAACTACAGTCTGCGCTTTTATCTGCCATATTTGTGTGTGTGCATGTGGACTTGGCAAACTCTGAATGCGTTCCACCACACTGTTTATCAGCTGAGCAGCTATAGCAGGGTGTGTAAGAGGGAATGTTACCCGCTCTCCATCCATGAAATAGATTGGGAGCAGGTAATGTACAGTCTGTATCCTATGCATGGCACAATATGAGTTGTGTGGTGCTGTGGTCTTTCCTATTCATCCACCTATTGTTGAGAGGGTTTGAGATGTGGAGGGGATGGCTGGAGCTTGCTGGCCTGAAGGGAATGAATCACTCCCAAATTTGTGAATAGTTTGGTAGACTACCCCCAGCCTAATCCACAACCACCATCAAAACACTAAACTGGCCCCAGTTAATCCCAGCACCAATCAAAACCTATATCCTACCTTATCTACCTAACCTTAGTCCCATCCATCATTACTGGTTTCAACTGGAATGGACTGAGTTCCTTTTCCCCCACAGTGATATACTGTATCTCCATTGGTGTTGCTGTGGTATACGTATACAGTACACAGTCTCTAGGCAGATTTTGTTATGATTGGTTATCCAGATCAAATATGATGTGCTGCTGAGAGGATTTTATTCTCTGTCAGTCTGTCATAGTTTGAGTGACATATTAGGCTGGGATGGGTTCCTTTTGGTACCTACCCCCCCCCCCCCCCCCCCCCCCCCCCCCCCTCTCTCTCTAAGGACATATGCGGGGGAACAACAGAATATCATCAATGCCATTCTAGCAGAGAGAACAGAGACGTAAACGGCTGTTCTTTATTCATGGTTCATGAGAGAGGTGTACGCAGAGGAGGTAATATCCCTGAGGTCAGAAGACTGGGAGCTCTCTCTCACACACACACACAAACATGTGTGCGAACACCATTCTCCTTCCTCCTCCCTGTGAGAACACAAATCAACACAATGAAGAAATTGCTCATCCCCAAAAATGAGACGTCTATTCAGATTTATTGTGTGAGAGTCAAGTAGAACATCTCATAAGTAGACATCTGTTGGCAGTATGTCATCTTCAGATAGGAATGCTATCAATCTACTCCCTATTCACAAACCATGTTTCCACACAATATCCTCTTCATCAATGTGCTTTATTGGAATGTATGGTAACAAGAGAATGGGCCTCTACATTACATTCAGTCTCCATTCAGTTTGTATAGTCAATGAAAAACAGCCTCTTATGAAACTTTACAACCACTCTACATCCTCATAAGTAGGGTAAGTAGTAAGTTTACCAGAATCTTCAGTTATTTTGGTAATTAACAGAAGATCTATGGCAATCTATCGTAACTTTGGTAATTTATACTTGAATAAATAGCATTTATTTATAATACAGTGAGTGAAAAAAGTATTTGATCCCCTGCTGATTTTGTACGTTTGCCCACTGACATAGACATGATCAGTCTATAATTTTAATGGTAGGTTTATTTGAACAGTGAGAGACAGAATAACAACAAAATAATCCAGAAAAACGCATGTCAAAAATGTTATAAATTGATTTGCATTTTAATGAGGGAAATAAGTATTTGACCCCCTCTCAATCAGAAAGATTTCTGGATCCCAGGTGTCTTTTATACAGGTAACAAGCTGAGATTAGGAGCACACTCTTAAAGGGAGTGCTCCTAATCTCAGTTTGTTACCTGTATAAAAGACACCTGTCCACAGAAGCAATCAATCAATCAGATTCCAAACTCTCCACCATGGCCAAGACCAAAGAGCTCTCCAAGGATGTCAGGGACAAGATTGTAGACCTACACAAGGCTGGAATGGGCTACAAGACCATCGCCAAGCAGCTTGGTGAGAAGGTGACAACAGTTGGTGCGATTATTCGCAAATTGAAGAAACACAAAAGAACTGTCAATCTCCCTCGGCCTGGGGCTCCATGCAAGATCTCACCTCGTGGAGTTGCAATGATAATAATAATAATAATAATAATCATGAGAACGGTGAGGAATCAGCCCAGAACTACACGGAAGGATCTTGTCAATGATCTCAAGGCAGCTGGGACCACAGTCACCAAGAAAACAATTGGTAACACACTACGCCGTGAAGGACTGAAATCCTGCAGTGCCCGCAAGGTCCCACTGCTCAAGGAAGCACATATACAGGCCCGTCTGAAGTTTGCCAATGAACATCTGAATGATTCAGAGGAGAACTGGGTGAAAGTGTTGTTGTCAGATGAGACCAAAATCGAGCACTTTGCCATCAACTCAACTCGCCGTGTTTGGAGGAGGAGGAATGCTGCCTATGACCCCAAGAACACCATCCCCACCGTCAAACATGGAGGTGGAAACATTATACTTTGGGGGTGTTTTTCTGCTAAGGGGACAGGACAACTTCACCGCATCAAAGGGACGATGGACGGGGCTATGTATCGTCAAATCTTGGGTGAGAACCTCCTTCCCTCAGCCAGGGCATTGAAAATGGGTCGTGGATGGGTATTCCAGCATGACAATGACCCAAAACACACGGCCAAGGCAACAAAGGAGTGGCTCAAGAAGAAGCACATTAATGTCCTGGAGTGGCCTAGCAGGTCTCCAGACCTTAATCCCATAGAACATATGTGGAGGGAGCTGAAGGTTCGAGTTGCCAAACATCAGCCTCGAAACCTTAATGACTTGGAGAAGATCTGCAAAGAGGAGTGGGACAAAATCCCTCCTGAAACCTGGTGAACAACTACAAGAAACGTCTGACCTCTGTGATTGCCAACAAGGGTTTTGCCACCAAGTACTAAGTCATGTTTTGCAAAAGGGTCAAATACTTATTTCCCTCATTAAAATGCAAATCAATTTATAACATTTTTGACATGCATTTTTCTGGATTTTTTTGTTGTTATTATGTCTCTCACTGTTCAAATAAACCAACCATTAAAATTATAGACTGATCATGTCTTTGTCAGTGGGCAAACATACAAAATCAGCAAGGGATCAAATACTTTTTTCCCTCACTGTATTTGTGTCCATATTTTCCATGAGTTTCTAGTAGATAAACCATATGGTTAAAGAAAAATAGCCTAATTAATAATAAAATCATCTAATCAACAGTTGCATTATTTTCAATTAACTCTGCAACTCTTCCAACTATTGACTCTGTTCATAACTGCCACCAGTTTGACAGCAAAACACTGACAACAAATACATATTGACATAGTGAAATAAAGAAAAGTTTGTAATAACATATATATACTGTATATATATATATATATATATATATATATATATATATATATATATATATATATATATATATATTGATTGAGTTAGGACACACCTACTCATTCAATGGTTTAGCTTTATTTTTACTATTTTCTACATTGTAGAATAATAGTGAAGACATCAAAACTATGAAAAAACACATATGGAATCATGTAGTAAGCAAAAAAGTGTTAAACAAATAAAATATATTTTATTTTTGAGATTCTTCAAATAGTCACCCTTTGCCTTGATGACAGCTTTGCCACTCTTGGCATTCTCTCAACCAGCTTCACCTGGAATGCTTTTCCAACTGTCTTGAAGGAGTTCCCACATATGCTGAGCACTTGTTGGCTGCTTTTCCTTCACTCTGCCGTCCGACTCATCCCAAACCATGTCAATTGGGTTGAGGTCGGGGGATTGTGGAAGCCAGGTCATCTGATGCAGCCCACCATCACTCTCCTTCTTGGTAAAGTAGCCCTTACACAGCCTGGAGATGTGTTGGGTCATTGTCCTGTTAAAAAACAAATGAGTCCCATTAAGCCCAAACCAGATGGGATGGCGTATCGCTGCAGAATGCTGTGGTAGCAATGCTGGTTAAGTGTGCCTTGAATTCTAAATAAATTACAGACAGTGTTACCAGCAAAGGGGGAGAGGGAGAGAGCAAAAGGAACCCATCCCACCCTAAGATGTCACTCAAACTATGACAGACTGACAGAGAATAAAATCCTCTCAGCAGCACATCACATTTGATCTGGATAACCAATCATAACAATATCTGCCTGGAGACTATGTACTGTATACGTATACCACATCATAACACCTCCTCCTCTATGCTTTACGGTGGGAACTACACATGCGGAGATCATCCGTTCACCCACACCGCTTCTCACAAAGACACAGCGGTTGGAACCACAAATCTCCAATTTGGACTCCAGACCAAAGGACACATTTCCACCTGTCTAATGTCCATTGCTTGTGTTTCTTGGCCCAAGCAGGTCTCTTCTTCTTATTGGTGTCCTTTGGTAGTGGTTTCTTTGCAGCAATTCGACCATGAAGGCCTGATTCACATAGTCCCCTCTGAACAGTTGATGTTGAGATGTGTCTGTGACTTAAACTGTGAAGCATTTATTTGGGCTGCAATTTCTGAGGCTGGTAACTCTAATGAACTTATCCTCTGCAGCAGAGGTAACTCTGGGTCTTCCATTCTGTGGCGGTTCTCATGAGAGCCAGTTTCATCATAGCGCTTGACGATTTTTGCGACTGCACTTGAAGAAACTTTCAAAGTTCTTGAAATGTTCCGTATTGACTGACCTTCATGTCTTAAAGTAATGATGGACAGTCGTTTCTCTTTGCTTATTTGAGCTGTTCTTGCCATAATATGGACTTGGTCTTTTACCAAATAGGGCTATCTTCTGTATACCCCCCATACCTTGTCACAACACAACTGATTGGCTCAAACGTATTAAGGAAATAAATTCCACAAATTAACTTTTAAGAAGCCACACCTGTTAATTGAAATGCATTCTTGGTGACTACCTCATGAAGCTGGTTGAGAGAATGCCAAGAGTGTGCAAAGCTGTCATCAAGGCAAAGGGCGGCTATTTGAAGAATCTCAAATATAAAATATATTTTGAATTGTTTAACACTTTTTTGGTTACTACATGATTCCATATGTGTTATTTCATAGTTTTGATGTCTTCACTATTATGCTACAATGTAAAAAATAGTAAAAAATAAAATAAAATAAAAAAAAGAAGAAGAAAAACCGTTAAGTAGATGTGTCTAAACTTTTGACTGGTAGTGTATAAAGGATATTTCATGCTGAAACCCTCATATTAAACACCAATGGTATTCACTAAGTTGATGGTTTGTATTAGGATCATGTTTTACAGCTATGTCATTTTAAAAATCTCATTTCTTTATTATTTCATATATTTAACATGTGATAAGGCCACACAAAGGGCCAGATGTGTTTACAGACACCTGTGATAATCTGAAGTACCCAAAAGGGCCACTAGATGTCTTTTAATCATTACATAAAATCCTTGAAAGATACACAGATTCTGGTAGTTTTCTGGTAAACTTAGAAAGTTTCCAGTAATATACCCTCCCTTTGCAACCCTACTCAAAAGTGTCTTCAACTCAAGATTTGATAACGATTTAGTCCTTGGGGGCCACAGTGTCTGATCTAGGCATATAGAAAAGCAGGTTTGAAGAAGCTTTGGCATGTCATTGCTAACTAAACAGAAATGCTTTTATCTGAAGTTGCTTACAGTAGTGCGTGGATACATTCTTGTATGGGTGGCCCAAGCGGGAATTGAACCCACAACACCTCCATTGTAAGCACCATGCTCTACCAACTGAGCCCCACAGAACCAATTAAATACCAGGGAGAGATGACAACCAGCAGACACTTTAACTCCTCCACTATAGCTAACCACCATTCTTTTCTAGCTGCTCCACTATAACTAACCAGCACTACTTACCCACCAGCTAATGTTGTAAGGCTAACACATAATAAAATATCTTCCTGACCACCTCTCCCTGTGACCTCATCTCAGAGCTGTTTGGTTAATGCTAGTTTCCCCCTTGACATTAACACACACACACACACACACGCACACACTTAAGTGCCTCTTAATCATCCAGGAGATAAAACTGAAAGGTTATCTCCATTTAGAGAATCACCTCTTAAAGGGATAGTTCACCGCTATGTGTTTTAGTGTTTGGGCTAGAATGTGTGGATGAGAGCGTACACGCACACACGCACACACACATGCACACACACACACACACACACACACACACATGCACACACATGCACACGCACACAGAGATAGTGGCCCATGTCAATAGGCCTTATGCATACATGCATCTTGGAGAAGATGAAAGAGAAAGGTCATTTCCATTTAGAGTTTCACCTTTTAATGTCTCAGGGCCTTTAAAGAGCATCATGCATCTAGCAGCTCCGCCTCTATCCATTAGATCATCATTAGACCAGAGCAGTCTATCCCTGACCCACAACTAGACTATAGCAGTCAAACCCAGATCCCAGGGCCTTTAAAGAGCATCATGCATCTAGCAGCTCTGCCTCACTCCATTAGATCATCATTAGACCAAAGCAGTCAATCCCTGACCCTTACCTAGACTATAGCAGTCAAACCCAGATCCCAGGGCCTTTAAAGAGCATCACGCATCTAGCAGCCTCCCTTCCATCCATTATATCATCATTAGACCAGACCAGTCTAACCTAGACCCATACCTAGACTGTAGCAGTCCAACCCAGAGCCATGAATAGAATTTAGCAATCTAACCCAGAGCCATAGATTCTCATCCTGCTATGATGTCAACTTTGACTGTCACATTGTTCAATTTAGACAATTTCCTGAGTCGTGCTCTTAATGTTGCCGTTGATTGTCTCTGTCCCCCACAATAGCCATCTCTGTGCTGCGGTTGATTGGCTGATGTCTACTCGACTCTTAGTTAATTTGACAGGGCTAATCCCGCTCACACACACACAGGTGTTTTCTCTGTGTTTCCGCCACAGCACCGCCACATTGTCTGAATGTTAATTACACGCGTATGGTATCTGGGCCTTCCGTCTCATAATCCCCTTTTAATTATATGTGTCCCCACAATGACACAAGGTTTGCAATGGTGATTACCACCACGTTAGATATATTGGAAAACGTGTAGGTGTTGCGTCCGGGGCTAAGGGGGTGTCGGGGGTGTGGGGGATTGGGAATTATTGGAAAGGAAACAAGAGTATTTGTCTGTTTGTTTGTGTGTGTGGGAAGGGGGGGTGGGGTCTATGTGCATGTGTGGCATGTGTTTGTGGCATGTTTGTGGCGTGTGTGTGTGTGTGTGTCTGCATGCGTGTGTGTGCGTGTGTGAGTGTGTGTGTGCGTGTATGTGTGTGTGTGTGTGCATGTGGGTGTGTCTGTGCTGCTTGTGTGTAGTGCTCTGCCAATGGAGCCCGGAGAGGAATGTCTCCAGCGATGCCAGACAGACCTAACTAAACATCTGCTGTTGTACGCTTTGCTCTCTCCCAGTCAGCTACGTGTAGCATGAGGAAATAACACACAGAGCTGTCATGATACACTACTCACACAGCTCAACTTGCCTCTGCAATACTGAGTAGTAGCTAGCTAGCACGCAGAGTCTGTTTGTGAAATGGGAAATGGGGAGAGGGGGCCTCTGTGCTGTGTGTTCTTCATGGGTAATGATTAGCAGTGAGTGAAATGTGTCCACATTGTGAATCATTTGCATCAGTGCATATCCAGGTGTGTGTGTGTGTGTGTGTCAAATTTAAATCGAATCAAATCACAGTTTATTGGTCGCTTTCACAGATTTGCAGATTTTATCGCAGGTGCAGTGAAATGCTTGTGTTTCTAGATCCAACAGTGCAGTAATACCTAGCAATATGAGCCATGACTAGAATACAGTATATGTGGGTGAAACAGTATGTAAATATTATTAAAGTGACCAGTTTTCAATGACTTTAAGGTGCAGGGTAGAGTACCGGGTGGTAGCCAGCTAGTAACAGTGACTAAGGTTCAGGGCAGGGTACTGGGCGGAGGCCGGCTAGTGGTGACTGTTCAACAATCTGATGGCCTGGAGATCGAAGCTGTTTCTCATTCTCTCAGTCCCAGCATTGATGCACCAGTACTGTCTCTACCTTCTATATGGTAGTGGGGTGAACAGGCCGTGGCTCGGGTGGCTGAGGTCCTTGATGATCTTTTTGGCCTTCCTGTGACACTGGGTGCTGTAGATGTCCTGAGGGCAGGCAGTGTGCCCCCGGTGATGTGTTGGGCAGACCGCACCACGCTCTGGAGAGCCCTGCGGATGCGCACAGTGCAGTTGCCGTACCAGACGGTGATACAGCCCGACAGGGTGCTCACAATGGTGCATCTGTAGAAGTTTGTGAGGATCTTAGGGGCCAAGCCATATTTCTTCAGCCTCCTGAGGTTGAAGAGGCGCTGATGCGCCTTCTTCACCACGCTGTCTGTGTGAAGGGACCATTTCAGGTTGTCAGTGATGTGCACCAGAGGAACTTTTAGCTTTTGACACTCTCCACTGTGGCCCTGTCAATGTTATTTTCCCTGCCACATACGTCTCGTGTCTGAGCTGTTGAATTCCGACTCTTCTTTGTCCCAGTACTGTCGTTTTACCTAATTGATGACCTTACGGAGGTCGTAGCTGGTCTCTTTATACAGGTCCATGTTCCCAGTCACCTTGCCGTGGTTAAATGTGATGGTTCGTGCTTTCAGTTTTGCGCGAATGCTACCATCTATCCGCGGTTTTTGGTTTGGATACGTTTTAAATAATCATCACAGTGGGAACAGCATCTTCTATGCATTTCCTGATGAACCCAGTCACCGAGTCAGTGTATACATCGATACTATTCTCACAGGCGAACCGGAAACATTTCCCAGTCCACATTATCAAAACAATGTTAAGCATAGATTCCGATTGGTCAGACCAACGTATGGTCAGACCAACGTGTAAGTGTGTGTGTGTGTGTGTGTGTGAGTGTTTGTGAACGTGTTTGCGTGTATGAGCATTTTGTATGTGCGTGTGTATTTGTGAATGTTAGAGCAGAGGGTAGTGCTGAGCGATTAGTGTATTTTGTAGTTAGTTCAAGTTTCGTTTAGATTATGAAAAAATTATCACGGTTTTCGATTTCGGTTTCGATAATTCTTTGGGACATTAAATGCACTATGCATTATGTGGGTTGAATGCTGTAACAACACAGAATAAAACAATTAATACAAGTCCCATGATGGCAGTGACTGACCATTACTGTATATATTACATTTGTTTTATTTGATGACTTTATTATTTCATTCCAAGTCATCATCTCATCTCTATAGAGCTGCTGCATGCTGTCTGAAAAATCACTATTTTAGTAGTTCTTCAATGTAAATAAGGCATACTTTATTTTCAGGTAGAGATACCTCACGAAGCAACTGCTCTCGATCGCATTCTTCTCTCTTCTCTCCGTCTCAGAATGGACAAGTAGGCGCAATGGATTATGGTCATTGTAGTTAATTAACACATTTTCTGCGCTAAACTATGTATAATATTGGCCTTTTGGAAACCAACTCCCTACAAAATCGCACAGTTCAGGCTTGATCTGATTTATCTCAGAGAAACTGCGCAATGCGCTCACAGACAAAAACCTGAAGGAAATGGTAAATTAGTTGTTTAAAAAACGAAAAATAACCAACATTTTGGTTAATCGCTCAGCACTAGCAGAGGAAGAAAGAGAGGGAGAGAAAATGGGAGAGAAAATGTCACACACATATACACATCTAGCCGGTTAAAGAGTCCTGGGGGAGCTCTTCTCAGTGTGTAGGGAAACCATGAATAAAACGGCCATTTAACCCTCACCACCATAAAGGCCCTCTTTGTCCAGCCTCACAGGACTCTCTTTCTCCTCGCCTCACTCCCTCATTCCCCCTCTCTCCTTCTCTTTTTCAGATGCACTCTTGCCCTTTTGTTTTCCTCTCTATCCCTCCATCCTGTTCTCCATCCCTTCCTCCATAGATGTGATATTCATGAGAGTCTGTGGGCTACAGTGCTACAGTGTTGCTGCCCCTCATAGCCGTGACCTCTGAACCCAGACACAGCTGAACTCTGACCCCTAGCAGTGCTCCTGTACCGCCCATTAATCACTTGGTCAGATGGCCTGGTTCTGGCTGGATATGGACCTCTCATAATGGGCTCTGAGTGGGAGCTCTGCTCTACACTGCCTGTACATTTCTGTGTCTGTGCTATTGCTGTGTGTGTGTGTATGTGTGTGTGTGTGTGTCTGTGTGCGTCATTTGTTATTTGTGTATGTGTGTCTCCATAACCCTCCCCAGTGGGTGCTCCTCTCTATCTGAAGTCTATTCTTCGGGACAGGACAGATTTCTAACTCTGTGGCCTATATTCATATTCCAGAGGACAATGAAAGCCTTTAGCCATGTGGGCCGAGCCACTAGTATGGAGCTGAGGCCTGAACGGCGCCTCTGTCTGTGTCCCTGTGTTCTCACGCAGGGACTGATGATCACATGTCTCACACACTATCACACACACACACACATACATTCCACATGCCGGGACGGCCGGGGGCGCCTCACCTCTGACCCTGTCAGTCAGTTTGCTGAGAGATGAGGAGAGAGAGAGCAGTGTTTACACAGTCTGAGAGTGCCTCTGTCTGTGTCTGTCTGTCTATCCGTCCGCCTGTCCATCCGTCTGTAGCTGTATCTGTATCATTGGATCTGTGTCTGTCTCTATGTCTGTCTCTGTCTCCGTGTCTGTCTCTGTCTCTGTCTCTGCCTCTGTCTCTGTCTCTGTCTCTGTCTCTGTCTCTGTCTCTGTCTCTGTCTCTGTCTCTGTCTCTGTCTCTGTCTGTGTCTCTGTCTCTGTCTCTGTCTCAGTGTCTGTGTCTGTGTCTGTGTCTGTCTCTGTGTCTGTCTCTGTGTCTGTCTCTGTCTCTGTGTCTGTCTCTGTGTCTGTCCCTGTGTCTGTCCCTGTCTCTGTCTCTGTCTCTGTCTCTGTCTCTGTCTCTGTCTCTGTGTCTGTCTCTGTGTCTGTGTCTGTGTCTGTGTCTGTGTCTGTGTCTGTGTCTGTGTCTGTGTCTGTGTCTGTGTCTGCGTCTGCGTCTGTCTCTGTCTCTGTCTCTGTCTCTGTCTCTGTCTCTGTCTCTGTCTCTGTGTCTGTGTCTGTCTCTGTCTCTGTCTCTGTCTCTGTCTCTGTCTCTGTCTCTGTCTCTGTCTCTGTCTCTGTCTCTGTCTCTGTGTCTGTCCCTGTCTCTGTCTCTGTGTCTGTCTTTGTGTATGTCTCTGTCTCTGTCTCCGTGTCTGTCTCTCTCTGTCTCTGTCTCTGTCTCTGTGTCTCTCTGTCTCTGTCTCTGTCTCTGTCTCTGTCTCTGTCTCTGTCTCTGTCTCTGTCTCTGTCTCTTTGTCTGTCCCCTCCCACCTCTCACAGTAACACTCCCTTTCCCTAGAGGACTCTTGGCTCTAGAGAGAGGGCAGCTTTTATTTTGCACCATCTCTCTCTCGCTCATTCTCTCTCTCTCTCCCCTCTCTCTCTCTTACTACTTCATCTCTCGCCACCGGTGTCCCATCCTTCCTCTACCCCTTTTTTTTCTCTCTCCATATGTCCCTCTTTCCCTCTCCCCTCCTGGTCCTGCCACCAGCTGGGCTTGGCTGGGGACCAACATGCCCAGAGCTTTGGGTCTTGTTGGGGTTCTGCCCGACTGGATCTTCCGTTCTGGCATGCCACCAACGGCCCGTCATACTTTGGTATGGACAGTGTGTGTGCGTGTGTGTGCGTGTGTGTGTCTCTGTCTGGAGCACTGGGCTGCTATATCCTGTTGAGGGCACAGTGAAGTTTGTGCTATCTGCTCTCATCCCCCAACTCTCTCACACTTCTTTTCTCTCTCTTCGTCCTTCTTCCTCTCTTTCTCCCTCTATCCCTTCATCTCTCTCTCCATCTCTCTCGCCATCTCTCCATCTCTCTATTCTCTCTCCATCTCTCTCTTGTATACAGAACTCTTCACCCTGTGCACAGAACATTGTTTCCACCTGTCTCTCCTCCCACACATGCTGACACCTCATGACCCGTGCTTCAGTTTGTTTACTCAAATAAAGCAGAATTATTCTCCTCATTATTCTCAGTCACTGTCTCTTCCTCTTTTACTAAACGGCAATGTGTAGTGCCTAGGATTTACTGTTCTGTATCCAGTGTTATAACAATGAAAGAAAGGCCTTGCGAAATATGTTAGGCATTTGAATGTGTTTGTGTGAACTGTTTGTTCTCTGTAGCTAGTGTTGAGCAAAGGACAGCTAAAGCCTTATTTTGCTAAAGTACGGCAACCTTATTACTCACATAACTCTCTTTTTCTGACGTCTTTACGTACTTTAAACTTGTTTTGAAAGAAGTACCGTGCCCACTATGCGGAATGATCCAGTAATATTTCTGAAGATTTCAGCATGTTTGTGCTGTCAAGAAGATGCCGGCCTAAGTGTTTGGGTCTTGTGCGTTAGTGCTTCTCTGTTGAGCAATCTGCCATAATAACTGGGCTGTGGTTAGAGTTTGATCCTGCGGTCTTGCAAAACCAAGCTCTCTCTTCATTTCTCTCTTTCATCTCCCTCTCTCTCTCTCTCTCTCTCTGTCTTTTTTATTCTCTCTCTCTCTCTCTCTCTCTCTCTCTCTCTCTCTCTCTCTCTCTCTCTCTCTCTCTCTCTCTCTCTCTTTTTTCCTCTTCATATCTTATCTCTCTCTCTCTCTGTCTCTCTCTCTCTCTCAGTGTTGTTTCCCCTGGTTCAATGGGTTTCTAAAAGCCTCGAGGAGAGACGGGCTGGTTGGAGGCTGAGAGGTTTTGCTAGAAGGTTCCGGTGGGATTTTGGGTTGTAACGCCGTAGCTTCTTTTGAAGTGCCAGTGGAGATTCTCTCTCTGTGCATTACTCAGGCCTCGTAAAACGCAGAGCAGCAAAGACTGTAGCATTACTTCTGGGACCAGCGAGAGATTGTGTGTGTGTGCGTGCTCCCGTGTACGTGTGCATGCATAGGTGTGCACACATCCATTATGTTCCATGACTCAACAGTTTCTCTCTGAGTTATGTTCTCCACGTTTGCTAAAATATCTCTCTACTTCTCTGGGTCCCCTTTAAGATTTGTTTAAAACCTCCAATATGGGATTGATTAGCATTGCTGTTTCACTTTCAGCTGTGAGAAATTAACACGAAACAGACACATCCTCTCCTCCCTCTCACTGTGAGGGAATGGTTGGTTGTTCGATTGTATGGTTTTCCAATAGTGTTGCAGATCCACCTCAAATTAAAACGATTAAAGATGGTCAAAAAGTAACAGTACGTTATTTATTTTGTAGTACAGCAGAAGTTCCATTGTGTATTCTGGATGTGTAAGGCAGAGACCTGAGAGAGAGTGTGATCCAGGTTTGTTGTGCTGTGTCTCTGTGGCGTGTCTGTGTCCTAGTATAAAAGGGCATGGCTGAACACAGGGAGCTTCCTCTAAAGGGGACAGAGGCCTCTATCAAACAGCACACACACTCTCCATAAGTCACTTCTGTCAGGCGAGAGAAAAATCAAAACCCTCTGTGTGGAACGAGCTGTTCCTTTGGGTAAAATAACTCTCCTGTGTGCGAACACACACACACATTCATAGCACTGCCCTAGAATAAGCTCTTCTCCACTTCTTCCTGCACTTGTGTGTACTCATGTGTGGGTCCGTGCTTCCCTGCATGTGCGTGTTCATGCTTCAGTGTGTGTGTGTGTGCTGTGGGATCCCTCATCCCTCATCCCTGTCTCCCTCTCCTCCCAGTTGTGCACTAATGAGGCAGGTGACAGTGTGGGTCTGAAGGATGGAACACAGTGTCAGCAGACCTGCTACCACTACTGCTTCAGTTTGTATGACAACTGGAGGGGATAGACACAGCTGAGAATGGAGAGAAGGAGAGGGAGAGGGGGAGGAGAAAGAGACGAAGAGAGGAATGGAAATGGAGAGAGGAGGAGAGGGGAGGGAGAGGAAAACAGAGAGAGAGGGTGAGGGTGAATACGAAACCTGATGGGAGACCTATATAGAACAAACATCATTTTGGTAAAACAACCTCATAAACACTCTATTCTAGATTCTACATTAGTATTATGGTCCTAAGTACCAGCACTGCCCTGTACCTCTCCAATTCTCTGATAGTGCTTACAGCAAGAATGGCTGAACAGATAAACAGAGAGTGTTTAAGCGGTCAGAGCACCAGAGGAGAGCAGAGGAAGGGAGGGATGTAGAGAAGAGGGGTGGGGGGCCTTCTCTCTCTTACACACACACACACACACACACACACACACACACACACACACACACACACACACACACACACACACACACACACACACACACACACACACACACACACACACACACTGATTCTCTCTCCTCTTCTTGATGTTCACGCTCCCTCTATGCGGTTACCATCATTATCCTCATATCTATAAATATCAGCCACTCTCTCACTTCTCTGCTTTCTCTCGCTCCCTCACTTCTTTCCCTTCATCTCTGGTTCCTCTCCATTCTGGGTCACCTGCTCAGCCCTGACTGAATTATTCCTGCTGAGTTTGATTCACAGTTTAGTGAGGAGAAGGAGGACAATGCAAAGGAGAGAAATTCTCACACACACGGGTGCACACCAACACATATACACACACACACATCCGTATCCCTGGGGCCTAGTCCACCTGGATGCATACCCCATCACACACAGTAAAACCAGACATATATTTATACAGACCATACACACCCAGACCATTACGTTTTATGTCATCAGTTGTATTAGTGGAACAATCGTACAGTAGGTGTAGGGTGTAACAATAGCAGTGAATCTTATCATACATACATAATTATAATGCAGACAGAAGATGATGCTGCTTGTGTGGGTCTTTTCAAATGTATGCTATGTCTGAGAAAAACAGAGATAGGTGGAGAGAGAGTGAGATGGAGAAAGAAAGAGAGCGGGAAGAGGGTGGAGACAAAAGGGGAAGAGGAAAGGATGTATACTCTTCCTCTGTTTTAACTTGAAAAGGTTGGAGGAGACGTTTGTTAGTTAATAAACTCAGCCATCCGGTTCTAAATGTTTGTTTGTGGTTTCGGCAAAGGTTACACAGCGTTTAGCATGAGACAGTATGGAAAATGAATCAAATGCAAAGGTTACTAGTGTCTTCCGAAACTTTGAAAATGAACCAACATGACACTTCACTGTCCTCTCCATACTGCACCGGAAATGTTTTCAGCAAATAAACTGCATCTTGGACGACAGAGAGTCAGAAACAACCAGAGAAAAGTACAAACACACCCTGTTTGTCATCTCATAAAATGTTACAGCATTTGTCTTCAAGTCTGTGTTATTCCTGGAAGAGTCAAATTAGAGAGGGTGGGGATGGGGGGACAGAACCCAGGTGGAATTGTGGGTAATAAATCCAGAGGTGGGAAGACAGTGAGAAGGCAGCAGGGTGAGGGAGAGACAGGTTAGAGGCATTACCACAGAACATCACACAACAAGGTGTGAGTGATATAAATATACCACTTCATATCTGGCAGGGTCAGAGTCAATAGCCCAGAGTGTCACAGCCATTCTAGTGGGAGATGAGAGAGGGGAGAGAGAAAGAAAATGAGAGAGAGGGAGGGGGGGGGGGGGGGGGGGGGAATCATCCTACGTGAGAGACAAAAGGAGAAAGAAGGAGAGGAGAGAGAGGGAGGAAGGGAGGAGAAGGTGACGAAGAAGAGGTCAAACAGTGTGTGCACAGGTGTGGATCTGTAGACACATTTGAGTGGTTGACAGGTGTGGGTCTGTAGACACATTTGAGTGGTTGACAGGTGTGGGTCTGTAGACACATTTGAGTGGTTGACAGGTGTGGATCTGTAGACACATTTGAGTGGTTGACAGGTGTGGGTCTGTAGACACATTTGAGTGGTTGACAGGTGTGGGTCTGTAGACACATTTGAGTGGTTGCTTTTGAGATGAAAAAGGAAACGAATCACTGTGGCAGATTGATGCTATTTGCTGTGTATTACCCCCCCCCCCCCCCCTTCAGTTTTTCTCTTTATTTAACTCTCTTTCTCTCTGCTCTGTTCTTTTCTGTTCTTTCTTGTTCTGTTCTGTTTTCTTTTTCCACGCACAAACTCTTCCCCTATCCCTCACCGTCATGTTTTCTCTCCTTTGCCGTTCTATGTTGAAAGAGATCACATCACTATGTCCCTCTGAAAGAGGAAGGGGATGTAGCCACACATGGTGATGCCTGGGTGCTAGGCAACAGTAGTGTGAGTGACATGTCGTATCGACCATACAGAGAGATACAGAGTATCGCTGTCAATACCGAAACAATTTCCAACTCTTTATCTAAGGAGCCATATGTTTTTCTGATCAACCTCTCTCCTTATTCAGTTTTTTAATTGACAGCTTCCCAGAACTCTCATATTCCACTTCTGGTTTCAACTTTCTTCTGTAGTCTGTTGAATAGTTACTTCCTGTTGGACCTTTAACTGAAACCCAAAGATTATCTATTATATTGACAAGATATTCGAGTGACCACTCTAACTATGGAAATACATGTCCTCAACGATGGAAGGCAGGTGGGAGGAGGCGAGATCAAGTAGGAACACAGGAGGTTGTGAGAGTGTGATTTGAAGTCAGGCACAGGAGGGTAAATCACAGAATACAGAGTTTATTCCATAGGAAACAGTTACGCTGGATAGCTTCAACAAAATACAGGCACACGGGGAACAAAAGCCCCGGAAATACAAGGTACGGGTGGCTCAACCGAGCTACACTCAACTCACAAATAACAATCACCCACAAGGACAAGGGGGCAGAGGGAACACGTATACATGTACTAATGAGTGGATATGAACCAGGTGTGTGTAATTGACAACACAAGACAAATGGAATGATGAGATATGGAGCGGCAGTGGCTAGAAGGCCGGTGACGACGAACGCCGAAGCCTGCCCGAACAAGGAGGGTAGGCAGCTTCGGAGGAAGTCATGACAGAGGTTGGTGGCACAATTAGGGAGAATGGTATCAAAGAGAATGGTATCAAATACATCAAACACATGGTTTCCAGGTGTTTGATGCCATTCCATTTGCTCCGTTCCGGCCATTATTATGAGCTGTTCCCCTCAGCAGCCTCCACTGGGTAGGACCATTCTAGCCAATGAGAGGGCAGACACGCGTGTGAACAACAGGCACAACTTAGATCGTTTTTCTCAAAGTTGCCGGAATGCCACCTGCATACACTTATATCAGTACATTTTAACAGCCTAAACATTACGAAACTTCAATTTGATCAAATAAGCCTCATGTAATTCGACACGCTCTCATAGACCTCCATACAAAAAAGGGCTTATCTCAATGGGACAGATTTTGAGGCAGAGTGGGCCTCCCGAGTGGCGCAGTGGTCTAAGGCACTGCATCGCAGAGCTTGAGGCGTCACTACAGACCTGGGTTCAACCCCAGGCTGTGTCACAGCCGGCCGTGACCGGGAGACCCATGAGGCAGAGCACAATTGGCCCAGCGTTGTCTGGGTTAGGGGAGGGTTTGGCTGGCCAGGATTTCCTTGTCCCATCGTGCTCTAGCAATTCCTTGTGACGGGCCAGGCGCCTGCAAGCTGACTTCAGTCGCTAGTTGGACGGTGTATCCTCTGACGCATTGGTGTGGCTGGCTTCCGGGTTAAGCAAGCAGTGCGGCTTGGCAGGGTCGTGTTTCAGAGGACGCATGGCTCTTGACCTTCGCCTCTCCCAAGTCTGTAGGGGAGTTGCAACAATGGGACATGACTGTAAGTACCAATTGGGTATCATGAAAAAGAGGTAAAAGTACAACAAAAAAACGATTTTGGCCGGAGTAAATCCTCTCGCTTTGCCTCTTCCTCTCTGCTGAAACATGTCAGCATAAGAGGGACAATTTCCTAACTGTTTCCAACTGTCCTAAGCAGAGAAATAGGTGAGCATTGTGGTTTTAGCTTATGTGTACATTGCGTGTCACAGCTCTTTGTGTGAAACAAGAACATGATTTTGGTTCCTTCCTCATAACTGTTAGTCAAGTGGAAACTCTGACTCACTCTGCCTCTGACTATCCAAGTGTTGTGTTTAATTTAATTGTCTTTCAATGCATTTTATTGTCACGTTTATCACAAATCTGTACCATGGATTACAACTTATTTAAACCTAGACCTAGTGACAGCAGAAAACCAGCCATATAAAGTAGTACGGATGGAGTTTAAACTCTGTAACTTGGCTGGCTACAGAGGGACAGTTTATAGGGCCGGCCCAGGTCCGGGGTAGATGTAGACCAGGCAGTTTTCCAAGAAGTATGAAGATCCAGGCCCGGACCCAGAGTACTGCAGATGTATTGTCTGTGATGTGTTTTGAGACAGAACCAGGGCAGTCACAACTCTCCACGTCTTCACTTGGAAACAACTACACCAACAGAAGTGGGAAGGAGAAAGGGAGGGAGCTAAAGGGAGGAGGAGGGAGAGACGGGATGATGAAAAGTTAAGGCGAGAGCTTGGGAGCTTGGGACATAAAGATGATTCTGAGATAATTGAAGTTCCGAACCCTCATTGGTTTGAATGGTGTCAGCTATTTTTATCTTGTATTCTTTTGAAGTTTAGTACTATATAGTTAGAGAACATTGAACAAAACAAGGCTATGTCAATAAATCAATTTTGACAAAAATGCAGAAATAACCTAAAATGGGAAAGGAGAGAAATGTGGACGGAAAGAGAGAAGGCGAAAACCTTACTCAGTGGGGTAGAGGGTGATAGGAGGAATAGTGGAAAGGGAAAATTTATGGATCTTGAACTATGCCTCAATCCTGGAAATACCCTTCCTGGTTATATGAGGGGAGGAGGGAAGGAGAGAAAAACTGATTGACTGATTGTAATTCATTTGAGACCAACACAGGCCTTCTCAACACATTTCCTTAGACCAGCTAAGTGTGAGGTGGTGTCAGTGAAGGGGGAACTGTATGGGGGTTGTGGGTAGTAAATCTGAGGTTGGTGGGGACTCCAGCAGCAGTCAGTCAAGCTGATCATCAGAGTAAAGCACTTCATAAGAGGTGCTCACCTCACATAGCCACCATACACTCACCCACTCACACTGATTACAGAGAGCGAGAGAGAGAGAGAGAGAGAGAGCAGAGAGAGAGAGAGAGAGAGAGAGAGAGAGAGAGAGAGAGAGAGAGAGAGAGAGAGAGAGAGAGAGAGAGAGAGAGAGAGAGAGAGAGAGAGAGAGAGTTCATAGACCCAGTGTGAGAGACCATAAAGCCCCATGTTGTCCATAGCTAACTGATACCACCCTAATCAGATGTGTGTTATTTTATCCATGGAGAGAGAAGTGTTTTGATTGGGTCAGATCCACCTCTGCCTCTCCAACTCTGCCTCTCCAACAAGGTGATGCTGTTCTTCCTCTCTCTGTCTTACGCCAGTGGATTGTTCTGTTGGTGTAGAAATGTAATAAACAAACAGAGACTGATTAAGCAGCTGGAGAGATGGGCGCAATCCCCAACCATTCCCTATCCACTCCCTGTAGAAAGTAGTATGGAGAACAGTAAGCAGTAAGTCTGGGAGAGGTTTCGAATTCAGCCATGAGGGAATGAGAATTGGGGGAAACTCTGTTCAGTGATGTGCATATATGGCTGGCATACTTCTAACAATGCTTCCACTGGTATTATCCATTCTATTCATTGTATTTCTAGTAGCTAGATATGGGTGTACTAATTGTGTCCATTCCATCTAGTGTATTTCTAGTGAATGGAATGGCTCTGTTGTTCAGTAGCCTGAACATTGTGGTAACACTTATATGCCCTCTGATACACGTTAACACCTTTGAGTACCCTCCAGTTAAAACCTCCAGATTACCCAGCATTAACGGCACGGTCCCCGCGGCAGGCAGCAACCCTCAACCGGCGACAGAAGCTCCCCCGCCACCCCCAACCCCTCTGTGAGAGAGGTAAAATGTGCTCTCTCTCTCTCTCTCTCTCTCTCTCTCTCTCTCTCTCTCTCTCTCTCTCTCTCTCTCTCTCTCTCTCTCTCTCTCTCTCTCTCTCTCTCTCTCTCTTCTCTCTCTCTCTCTCTCTCTCTCTCTCTCACACACACACACACACACACACTTTGGAGTCACACATATCCTATCACACACACACACACACACACACACACACACACACACATTCTAGAATACTATCTTTTTACTGCACGACAAAGACACTATCCACTCTATATTTGTAAATAAAGTAATACTTGACATAGCACATTCATAATCTAAACTGTGATATCCTATTGTGTAGTTTATTACTATGCATATTACCGTCTTCTAATTACCTGTTATTTTTATTAGACTTTTGATTCGTATTGATATTGATTATTGTACTGCAATGTTGAAGGAGTTAGCACGTAAGCATTTCATGCACTTGTATTCTATGTATTTTATTGTATTTTATTAAGGTTTCCCATTAGCTGCTGCCAAGGCAGCAGCTACTCTTCCTGGGGTCCAGCAAAATTAAGGCAGTTATACATTTAAAAACATTACAATACATTCATAACAGATTTCACAACATATTAAGTATACCTGCTGTAAACTGTTTACGTGACTAATAACATATGAATTTGATGTCGACTGTGAAACCAGGTTATGAAATGAGTCGAACCCGCTTCTGACCCATTCCAAATCCGTGCCGACCTCCTCACATCACTTCCATATGGCAGTACATCACACCCTGTCGCCTTCAATAAAAACCACAAAGGCCCCAGATAATGGCAATGAAATGAATAGAGGTAATAATAAGAGATGAATCAACATAATCATGTGCATAATCATAACATTCTCCACCACACACTCAGCTTGAGTTCATAACAGCGATATGAGATTGGAGTTTATTCCATTAATCATGTAAATGTTGATCTTGTGATTAAAGCAGAGAACTCCTGGTTATTGCTTGTAATTGTATTCAGCCCGGCTACGTTCCAGGAATACCACACACCACACAGCGAATTAATATTTGATGAACTGACTCTGGATCAGAAGCAGGAAGCGGGTTCCCGTTTCCTGTGGATCTGGGCTCAAGGCATTGGATCTGACCTCAGAGCAGTGTTTATCTGTCCTCTGTACTTCACAGAGCATCAAATAGGTTGTGGTTTGTGTCCCGCAGTATTCATTTAGTTTTTTCAATTGTCTCTTTATTATTAATAAACGATTCCCAATAGATGGTGCTGACATGCACACACACATATCACATATGTTGCATAAATCAATCAAATGACAGTGTGGGGGAGGGGTGATGGAGGCAGGGTACGGGATGCATGGTGGTGTTTTGAGAGAAAGAGAGAGAGGAGAGAGAGGAAGGGAGGGAGATGGAGAGAGAGAGATGGGGTTGTAACTGATGTTTCCTCCCTCTTCTTCTCACCCTCTGTCCCCAAAAACTGAGACAAGACTGAACACGACGAAACATGACTCTCCTTTACCACTCTCCTCTTTTAATCCTCTCTCTTTACTCCTCTTCTCTCTCTCTCCCGCTCCTCCCTCTTCTCTCTTTTCTCTCTCTCTTCTCCCCCTGAGCCCCCACCTCTGTTTCTTCAAGCTCTTCTAGATGTAACCTTAGCCTGCATTAGTTAAGGCTAATGGCGTCGAAGGCAGTTTGTGGCTTTGGTATCATCCCACTAAATGTTTGGGGGACATAAACTTCAAAAGGTTAGGCTTTATCGCTACTCAACACTGCTTTATTACCGTGTTTGAGTCATCCACAGCTCTCTCACCCCTTTCTCTCACTAAATCTTTCTCTCTCTCTCTCTCTCTCTCTCTCTCTCTCTCTCTCTCTCTCTCACATCTCTCTCTCTCTCTCTCTCTCTCTCTCTCTCTCTCTCTCTCTCTCTCTCTCTCTCTCTCTCTCTCTCTCTCTCTCTCTCTCTCTCTCTCTCTCTCTCTCCTCTCATTTCTTTCTCTGTCTGTTTCTCTCTCTGCTGTTTCACCCTCTCTGCCTGTTTATCTCTCTCTCTTTCTATGTCTTTCCCTCTCTCTCTTCCTCTAAGCTCCATGGCTTTTCCTAAACTCTTGTCTTCTTCTGTGCGTTTTCATTTTCTTCCTCCCAAACAATCATGGATTCTAACACCTATTGTTAGTTTCTCTCTTCAGTTTGGCCTAGATGGCTGTGTGTGAGTGGCTGTTAGTGGCTTTTTAGGAGCTCAGATGCTTTCAGTAAACATGTGTAAAGATGTTTCAAGGCTTTATTTCCTTAAGATGTTTCACTGTGAGTTTATCCTGAGAAGCAGTAACTGGTAAGACAAGGTCAGATGTGTTTTATCTAAGAACATTTGGCAGAATGATGCTGAGTTTTGGTTACATCATTTTTGGTTTGTTACAGTTGGAGATATACAGTGCATTCGGAAAACATTCAGACCCCTTGACATTTTCCACATTTCCACGTTTCGTTACCGCCTTATTATTTTCCCCTCTTCAATCTACACACAATACCCCATAATGACAAAGCAAAAACAGGTTTTTAGACATTTTTGCAAATGTATTAACAAAAACAAAAAATCTGAAATATCACATTTACATTAGTATTCAGACCCTTTACTCAGTACTTTGTTGAATCACCTTTGGCAGCGATTACAGCCTCAAGTCTTCTCGGGTATGACGCTACAAGCTTGGCACACCTGTATTTGGGGAGTTTCTCCCATTCTTCTCTGCAGATCCACTCAAGCTCTGTCAGGTTGGATGGGGAGCGTTGCTGCACAGCTATTTTCAGGTCTCTCCAGAGATGTTAAATCGGGTTCAAGTCCGGGCTCTGGCTTCGGGCCACTCAAGGACATTCAGAGACTTGTCCAGAAGCCACTCCTACGTTGTCTTGGATGTGTGCTTAGGGTTTTTGTCCTGTTGGAAGGTGAACCTTCGCCCCCAGTCTGAGGTCCTGAGCGCTCTGGAGCAGGTTTTCATCAAGGATCTCTCTGTACTTTACTCTGTTCATCTTTCCCTCGATCCTGACTAGTCTCCCAGTCCCTGCCGCTGAAAAACATCCCCACAGCATGATGCTGCCACCACCGTGCTTCACCGTAGGGATGGTGCCAGGTTTCCTCCAGACGTGACGCTTGGCATTCAGGCCAAAGAGTTCATTCTTGGTTTCATCAGACCAGAGAATCTTGTTTCTCATGGTATGAGATTCCTTTAGGTGCCTTTTGGCAAACTCCAAGCGGGCTGTCATGGGCCTTTTATTGATGAGTGGTCCGTCTGGCCACTCTACCATAAAGGCCTGATTGATGGGGTGCTGCAGAGATGGTTGTCCTTCTGGAAGGTTCTCCCATCTCCACAGAGGAACTCTGGAGCTCAGTCAGAGTGACCATCGGGTTCTTGGTTACCTCCCTGACCAAGGCACTTCTCCCCCGATTACTTAGTTTGGCCGGGCGGCCAGCTCAAAGTCTTGGTGCTTCCAAACTTCTTCCATTTAAGAATGATGGAGGCCACTGTGTTCTTCGGGTCCTTCAATGCTGCAGAAATGTTTTGGTACCCTTCCCCAGAACTGTGCCTCGACACAATCCTTTCTCGGAGTCCCACGGACAATTCCTTTGACCTCATGGCTTGGTTTTTGCTCTGACATGCACTGTCAACTGTGGGACCTTATATAGACAGGTGTGTGCCTTTCCAAATGATGTCCAATCAATTGAATTTACCACATGTGGACTCCAATCAAGTTGTAGAAACATCTCAAGGATGATCAATGGAAACAGGATGCACCTGAGCTCAATTTTGAGTCTCATAGCAAAGGGTCTGAATACTTATGTAAATAAGGAATTCCAGTTTTTTATTTTTTATACATTTGCAAAAATGTCTAAAAACCTGTTTTCGGTTTGTCATCATGGGGTATTGTGTGTAGATTGATGAGGATTTTTTTTTATTTAATCCATTTTAGAATAAGGCTGTAACGTAACAAAATGTGGAAAAAGGGAAGGGGTCTGAATACTTTCCAAATGCACTGTATGTTAATGAATAAGATATGAAACCTGGCGTAAAGCACAAGTCATATAGGTTAAAGATGCACTCTCTAACTTTTGTATAATTTCAGCCAGCAGTTTTGAAAGTGGTGGTCACAAGCCAAAATGGGCCCCCGTTTTATTTGTACTATGTCATAAATTTTGTGTGATGTGTTATGAATCTTGCAATTCGTATCATATCATACACATTTTGTAATTCGTGTCATATGTTACAAATCCAATTTGTGAAATACTGTATGTTAAGAATTTGTTGTGCTTAAGATCCCGTATTGCATCCTTAGTTGCAATCCATCCATTATCCATCATGTATCATCTATAATGCAGAATCCTGATGTGTGGTAATTATTCTAGTGATGAACGTAATACAGTGGTGATTGTTTTACAGTTTACAGTTTAGTCATTTAGCAGACGCTCTTATCCAGAGCGACTTACAGTAGTGAGTGCATACATTTTCATATTTGTTCATACTGGTCCCCCGTGGGAATCGAACCCACAACCCTGGCGTTGCAAGTGCCATGCTCTACCAACTGTACGTCATGTAGTCTATATTAAGGCTGAGATGGTGTTTCTGTGTCTGCTCTTTGAACCCTGGGCGCCTAACGGCTCTCGCCTTGTCCGCCTACGGCTTTGACTCCCCCTCACCCCTCACCCCTTACCCCTCCCCTAACACCCCACCCTCCCCAGTAATCACCACCACAGCCCTGAGCCCTAAGCATCCCCCCACCCCGACCCCAACCTCAACCCACCACCTCCTCACCCACTCACCCCCTACTTTCCCCTTCCTCAAGGCACTATCCTTGGTCACGTGCCTCTCTGTTCCTGATCTCATAAACTCTGTGATTTATTCAGCAGTGTGCCTGGGCTGGAGGCTCTAAAACGTACACTCGGAAGGGAGGGAGGGAGGGAGGGAGGAGGAGGATAGGACAACGGAGGCGGCTCAGAAGATTCCTCAACAATGAGAAACAGATGATCGTATTCTTCAGGATGTTGCGTGTGCATGCATCTGTTTTCGCAAGCTTTATTATTAACACATTGCAATGACCAAAGACACTCAAACTGTATGTCACAAGATATTCAATGGCTTTCCTTTAAGGAGCCCAGCCAGATTTGTTCTCCAGTTCTCTCTATCTCCCCTTCCCCCTCCCTCCCTCTCCCCCTCCCTCTCCCTCTCCCCCTCCCTCTACCTCTCCCTCTCCCTCTCCCTCTCCCTCTCCCTCTCCCTCTCCCCCTCCCTCTCCCTCTCCCCTTCCCCCTCCCTCCCTCTCCCTCTCCCTCTCCCTCTCCCTCTCCCTCTCCCTCTCCCCCACCCCTCCCCCTCCCTCTCCCCCTCCCTCTCCCTCTCCCTCTCCCTCTCCCTCTCCCCCTCCCTCTCCCTCTCCCCCTCCCTCTCCCTCTCCCTCTCCCCTTCCCCCTCCCTCCCTCTCCCTCTCCCTCTCCCTCTCTAGCAGCTAGCCCTGTAGTGAGTTGAGCAGCGGTAAGCGTGTGGGATGGGGTTGCCGTTGACGGATATAGTATAATCCATATTACAGTTGAAGTCGGAAGTTTACATACACCTTAGTCAAATACATTTAAACTCAGTTTTTCACAATTCCTGACATTTAATCCTAGTAAAGATTCCCTGTCTTAGGTCAGTTAGGATCACCACTTTATTTTAAGAATGTGAAATGTCAGAATAATAGTAGAGAAGATTATTTATTTCAGCTTTTATTTCTTTCATCACATTCCCAGTGGGTCAGAAGTTTACATACACTCAATTAGTATTTGGTACCATTGCCTTTAAATTGTTTAACTTGGGTCAAACGTTTCAGGTAGCCTTCCACAAGCTTCCCACAATAAGTTGGGTGAATTTTGGCCCAATCCTCATGACAGAGCTGGTGTATCTGAGTCAGGTTTGTAGGCCTCCTTGCTCGCACACGCTTTTTCAGTTCTGCCCACAAATTTTCTATAGGATTGAGGTCAGGGCTTTGTGATGGCCATTCCAATACCTTGACTTTGTTGTCCTTAAGCCATTTTGCCACAACTTTGGAAGTATGCTTGGGGTCTTGCGACCAAGCTTTAACTTCCTGACTGATGTCTTGAGATGTTGCTTCAATATATCCACATAATTTTCCTTCCTCATGATGCCATCTATTTTGTGAAGTGCACCAGTCCCTCCTGCAGCAAAGTACCCCCACAGCATGATGCTGCCACCCCCGTGCTTCACGGTTGGGATGGTGTTCTTCGGCTTGCAAGCAGCCCCCTTTTCCCTCCAAACATAACGATGGTCATTATGGCCAAACAGTTCTATTTTTGTTTCATCAGACCAGAGGACATTTCTCCAAAAAGTACAATCTTTGTCCCCATGTGCAGTTGCAAACCATAGTCTGGCTTTTTTATGGCGGTTTTGGAGCAGTGGCTTCTTCCTTGCTGAGCGGCCTTTCAGGTTATGTCGATATAGGACTCATTTGACTGTGGATATAGATACTTTTGTACCTGTTTCCTCCAGCATCTTCACAAGGTCCTTTGCTGTTGTTCTGTGATTGACTTGCACTTTTCACACCAAAGTACATTCATCTCTTGGAGACAGAATGCGTCTCCTTCCTGAGTGGTATGACGGCTGTGTAGTCCCATGGTGTTTATACTTGCGTACTATTGTTTGTACAGATGAACATGGTACCTTCAGGTATTTGGAAATTGCACCCAAGGATGAACCAGACTTGTGGAGGTCTACAATTCTTTTTCTGAGGTCTTTTTCTGAGATTTATTTTCATTTTCCCATGATGTCAAGCAAAGAGGCACTGAGTTTGAAGGTAGGCCTTGAAATATATCCACAGATACACCTCCAATTGACTCAAATGATGTCAATTAGCCTATCATAAGCTTCTAAAGCCATGACATCATTTTCTGGAATTTTCCAAGCTGTTTAAAGGCACAGTCAATTTAGCGTATGTAAACTTTTGACCCACTGGAATTGTGATACAGTGAATTATAAGTGAAATTATCTGTCTGTAAACAATTGTTGGAAAAATTACTTGTGTCATGCACAAAGTAGATCTCCTAGCCGACTTGCCAAAACTATAGTTTGTTAACAAGAAATGTGTGGAGTGGTTGAAAAACGAGTTTTAATGACTCCAACTTAAGTGTATGTAAACTTCCGACTTCAACTGTAAATACCTGGATGGAATATTGCACTTTCAGTTGTCATAGCACTGCCATTGCCAAACATTGCTTACTGTTGCGAATGGAACCGACAGCATCATGACATCACATGCTTATGCCTGTCAAAATGAATCGCTGGAAATCTCGTTATTGGCTTAGTCTTATAAAAAACTGTAGCTTTTGTACTGTCAAAATATCTGGTGGACACATTTTTACATTTTAGTCATTTAGCAGATGTTCTTATCCAGAGCGACTTACAGTTAGTGAGTGCATACATTATTTTTTATTTCTTATTTTTTATACCCCCCGTGGGAAACAAACCCACAACCCTGGCGTTGCAAACACCATGCTCTACCAACTGAGCTACATCCCTGCCGGCCTTTCCCTCCCCTACCCTGGACGACGCTGGGCCATGGGTCTCCCGGTCGCGGCCGGCTATGACAGAGCCTGGATACGAACCAGGATCTCTAGCGGCACAGCTAGTACTGTGATGCAGTGCCTTAGACCACTGCGCCACTCGGGAGGCCGGACACCCCTCACAAGTAGATGTTTCCTTTGTCAGAGAGTGCTAAGCCATGATTGAGCTGTTTGGTTGTAGACAATAGAAGACATGGCAAGATGAGTCCTCAG
This sequence comes from Coregonus lavaretus, assembly GCF_964263955.1. Classification (NCBI taxonomy): domain Eukaryota; kingdom Metazoa; phylum Chordata; class Actinopteri; order Salmoniformes; family Salmonidae; genus Coregonus; species Coregonus lavaretus. Next base: position 43,232,061 of record NC_140000.1, read on the forward strand.
GCAGGTTTTGATTGAATGTTAATAAACGTCATCTCCTCTCTGGCCTCCACCTGAACTTCATCAGCCTGCCAGTGCCTGAGAAATAATTCTGGTTTCACCCTGTCTCTCACACACATACAGTACACACAGTGACAGACATGAGATGATATTACTAAACATACAGTGGGGGAAAAAAGTATTTAGTCAGCCACCAATTGTGCAAGTTCTCCCACTTAAAAAGATGAGAGAGGCCTGTAATTTTCATCATAGGTACACGTCAACTATGACAGACAAAATGAGAAGAAAAAAATCCAAAAAATCACATTGTAGGATTTTTAATGAATTTATTAGCAAATTATGGTGGAAAATAAGCATTTGGTCAATAACAAAAGTTTCTCAATACTTTGTTATATACCCTTTGTTGGCAATGACACAGGTCAAACGTTTTCTGTAAGTCTTCACAAGGTTTTCACACACTGTTGCTGGTATTTTGGCCCATTCCTCCATGCAGATCTCCTCTAGAGCAGTGATGTTTTGGGGCTGTCGCTGGGCAACACAGACTTTCAACTCCCTCCAAAGATTTTCTATGGGGTTGAGATCTGGAGACTGGCTAGGCCACTCCAGGACCTTGAAATGCTTCTTACGAAGCCACTCCTTCATTGCCCGGGCGGTGTGTTTGGGATCATTGTCATGCTGAAAGACCCAGCCACGTTTCATCTTCAATGCCCTTGCTGATGGAAGGAAAATCTCACGATACATGGCCCCATTCATTCTTTCCTTTACACGGATCAGTCATCCTGGTCCCTTTGCAGAAAAACAGCCCCAAAGCATGATGTTTCCACCCCCATGCTTCACAGTAGGTATGGTGTTCTTTGGATGCAACTCAGCATTCTTTGTCCTCCAAACACGACGAGTTGAGTTTTTACCAGAAAAGTTCTATTTTGGTTTCATCTGACCATATGACATTCTCCCAATCCTCTTCTGGATCATCCAAATGCACTCTAGCAAACTTCAGACGGGCCTGGACATGTACTGGCTTAAGCAGGGGGACACGTCTGGCACTGCAGGATTTGAGTCCCTGGCGGCGTAGTGCGTTACTGATGGTAGGCTTTGTTACTTTGGTCCCAGCTCTCTGCAGGTCATTCACTAGGTCCCCCCGTGTGGTTCTGGGATTTTTGCTCACCGTTCTTGTGATCATTTTGACCCCACGGGGTGAGATCTTGCGTGGAGCCCCAGATCGAGGGAGATTATCAGTGGTCTTGTATGTCTTCCATTTCCTAATAATTGCTCCCACAGTTGATTTCTTCAAACCAAGCTGCTTACCTATTGCAGATTCAGTCTTCCCAGCCTGGTGCAGGTCTACAATTTTGTTTCTGGTGTCCTTTGACAGCTCTTTGGTCTTGGCCATAGTGGAGTTTGGAGTGTGACTGTTTGAGGTTGTGGACAGGTGTCTTTTATACTGATAACAAGTTCAAACAGGTGCCATTAATACAGGTAACGAGTGGAGGACAGAGGAGCCTCTTAAAGAAGAAGTTACAGGTCTGTGAGAGCCAGAAATGTTGCTTGTTTGTAGGTGACCAAATACTTATTTTCCACCATAATTTGCAAATAAATTCATTAAAAATCCTACAATGTGATTTTCTAGATTTTTTTTTCTCAATTTGTCTGTCATAGATGACGTGTACCTATGATGAAAATTACAGGCCTCTCTCATCTTTTTAAGTGGGAGAACTTGCACAATTGGTGGCTGACTAAATACTTTTTTTCCCCACTGTATACTGTGTAATGACTTGTGCCGCCTGTTTTTCCTTATAGAAAAGAGTGAAATAGTCACTCACTTCAGGTATGCCAAGGAGCATAGGATTAAGTCTATGTGACTGTCTGTCATTGCATATGAGCTTCATTCAAAGCAGAATGTCCGATACCCATATCATCGCTGCTTATAAAAGCATTGTAGATACACAGTATAGAAATGTAGTAAGAACACAACAGTACCTACAGTACAATAGGAATAGTACAATGGAAATTTTTCTGGCCACTCTTCGGTAAAGCCCAGCTCTGTGGAGTGTATGGCTTAAAGTGGTCCTATGGACAGATACCCCAATCTCCGCTGTGGAGCTTAGCATCTCCTTCAGAATAGTACAAGGGAGGAGGTCAGAGATCTGGTCGTGTGGTGCCAGGACAACAACCTCTCCCTCAACGTGACCAAGACAAAGGAGATGATTGTGGACTACAGGAAAAAAAAGAGGACTGAGCACGCCCCCATTCTCATCGACGGGGCTGTAGTGGAACAGGTTGAGAGCTTCAAGTTCCTTGGTGTCCACATCACCAACGAACTATCATGGTCCAAACACACCAAGACAGTCGTGAAGAGGGCACGACAAAGCCTATTCCCCCTCAGGAGACTAAAAAGATTTGGCATGGGTCCTCAGATCCTCAAAAAATTCTACAGCTGCACCATCGAGAGCATCCTGACTGGTTGCATCACCGCCTGGTATGGCAACTGCTTGGCCTCCGACCGCAAGGCACTACAGAGGGTAGTGCGTACGGCCCAGTACATCACTGGGGCAAAGCTTCCTGCCATCCAGGACCTCTATACCAGGCGGTGTCAGATGAAGGCCCTCAAAATTGTCAAAGACTCCAGCCACCCTAGTCATAGACTGTTCTCTCTGCTACCGCACGGCAAGCGGTACCGGAGTGCCAAGTCTAGGTCCAAAAGACTTCTCAACAGCTTCTACCCCCAAGCCATAAGACTCCTGAACAGCTAATCATGGCTACCCGGACTATTTGCACTGCCCCCCCAACCCATCCTTTTTACGCTGCTGCTACTCTGTTAAGTATTTATGCATAGTCACTTTAACTCTACCCACATGTACATATTACCTCAACTACCTCAACTAGCCGGTGCCCCCGCACATTGACTCTGCAACGGTACCCCCCTGTATATATAGCCTCCCTACTGTCACTTTATTTTACTTCTGCTCTTTTTTTTCTCAACACTTTTTTGTTGTTGTTTTATTTTTACTTTTTTTGTTTAAAATAAATGCACTGTTGGTTAAGGGCTGTAAGTAAGCATTTCACTGTAATGTCTGCACCTGTTGTATTCGGCGCATGTGACCAATAAAATTTGATTTGATTTGATTTGATTTACAGTCGTTGTATGGGGTAATACCCTGAGGCAACACTTCTCCCAGTAAACACACACACACACACCTACCTTTCACCTCCAACACACACGCACACACCTTTCATCCCCAAACAGACAGATACAGACATGTACACACACACACGCACACAGGCACACAGACCAGTGGCCTATCCAGAATTTAATTGGTTGGTGGGTGTGCCGAAAGGTGGGTTGTAACGTTTTATAGCTCTTCTCATGCTATTTTACACATGTTGCCATGAGGCTGAGAGAATTTAGCATTTTTAAAGCTAATTAAGGCTAAAAAATAGGTGTGTTGACTGTGATAAAGGCACTGGATTATGAGCTGTCTTGTTTGCTAAATGAACAAATAAAGTAGGCAGTGACATGGTGTATACAGTGGCTTGCGAAAGTATTCACCCCACTTGGCATTTTTCCTATTTTGTTGCCTTACAACCTGGAATTAAAATGGATTTTTGGGGGGTTTGTATCATTTGATTTACACAACATGCCTACCCCTTTGAAGATCCTAAATATGTTTTATTGTGAAACAAACAAGAAATAAGATAAAATTAATAAACTTGAGCGTGCATAACTATTCAACCCCCCAAAGTCAATACTTTGTAGAGCCACCTTTTGCAGCAATAACAGCTGCATGTCTCTTGGGGTATGTCTCTATAAGCTTGGCACATCTAGCCACTGGGATTTTTGCTCATTCTTCAAGGCAAAACTGATCCAGCTCCTTCAAGTTGAATGGGTTCCGCTGGTGTACAGCAATCTTTAAGTCATACCACAGATTCTCAATTGGATTGAGGTCTGGGCTTTGACTAGGCCATTCCAAGACATTTAAATGTTTCCCCTTCAACCACTCAAGTGTTGCTTTAGCAGTATGCTTAAGGTCATTGTCCTGCTGGAAGGTGAACCTCCGTCCCAGTCTCAAATCTCTTGAAGACTGAAACAGGTTTCCCTCAAGACTTTTCCTGTATTTACCGCCATCCATCATTCCTTCAATTCTGACCCGTTTCCCAGTCCATGCCGATGAAAAACATCCCCACAGCATGATGCTGCCACCACCATGCTTCACTGTGGGGATGGTGTTCTCGGGGTGATGAGAGGTGTTGGGTTTGCGCCAGACAGAGCGCTTTCCTTGATGGCCAAAAAGCTCAATTTTAGTCTCATCTGACCAGAGTACCTTCTTCCATATGTTTGGGGAGTCTCCCACATGCCTTTTGGCGAACATGGCGAAAATGTGTTTGCTTATTTTTTTCTTTAAGCAATGGCTTTTTTTCTGGCCACTCTTCGGTAAAGCCCAGCTCTGTGGAGTGTACGGCTTAAAGTGGTCCTATGGACAGATACTCCAATCTCCGCTGTGGAGCTTAGCATCTCCTTCAGGGTTATCTTTTGTCTCTTTGTTGCCTCTCTGATTAATGCCCTCCTTGGCTGGTCTGTGAGTTTTGGTGGGCGGCCCTCTCTTGGCAGGTTTGTTGTGGTGCCATATTCTTTCAATTTTTTAATAATGGATTTAATGGTGCTCCGTGGGATGTTCAAAGTTTCTGATATTTTTTTATAACCCAACCCTGATCTGTACTTCTCTACAACTTTGTCCCTGACCTGTTTGGAGAGCTCCTTGGTCTTCATGGTGACGCTTGCTTGGTGGTGCCCCTTGCTTAGTGTTGTTGCAGACTCTGGGGCCTTTCAGACCAGGTGTATATATCCTGAGATCATGTGACAGATCATGTGACACTTAGATTGCACACAGGTGGACTTTATTTAACTAATTATGTGGCTTCTGAAGGTAATTGGTTGCACCAGATCTTATTTAGGGGCTTCATAGCAAAGGGGGTGAATACATATGCACGCACAACTTTTCCATTATTAATTTTTTATAATTTTTTATAATTTTAATTTAACTTCACCAATGTGGACTATTTTGTGTATGTCCATTATATGAAATCCAAATAAAAATCAATTTAAATTACAGGTTGTATTGCATCAAAATAGGAAAAACGCCAAGGGGAATGAATACTTTGCAAGGCACTGTATATAGCCATTGAAGCACAGTGACATGGTGTATATATAGCCATAGAAGCACAGTGACATGGTGTATATACAGCCATAGAAGCACAGTGACATGGTGTATATACAGCCATCGAAGCACAGTGACATGGTGTATATACAGCCATAGAAGCACAGTGACATGGTGTATATATAGCCATAGAAGCACAGTGACATGGTGCATACATAGCCATAGAAGCACAGTGACATGGTGTATATATGGCCATAGAAGCACAGTGACATGGTGCATACATAGCCATAGAAGCACAGTGACATGGTGCATATATAGCCATAGAAGCACAGTGACATGGTGCATATATAGCCATAGAAGCACAGTGACATCTGCCTCAATGCAGTCATATTTGTGGCTTATTGGGGGTGTGGCTTTCAGTTAGTTATTTTTGGCCACCCAGAGTGAATATCCTTCCAGTTCATCTGTTCTGTTATATTTAATAAAATCTGACTAACCCAGTGCACAGCTTGCTATGAATTCTTTCAGATTGTGTTTGCATGTTTAGGTAAAAAATACGAATAATGTCCTGTTTGGAACACTGACAAGTAAAGAGCATAATAATGTATTTTTTGTAAAGGTTTTTGCTCAATCTGACTGGTGGGCCCATGACACAGACACACACTTTTCATTCCCACCCCCACAAGAACACAAACCGAGACGGACACAGTGTTCCCCATGTTCCATCAGCGCCACAACAACCCAGAGCTCTGCCCTCCTTCCGTACCTCAGCCAGCCCAGCGGCACTCTGGGAGATGGAATGTGATCTGATTACTGACCTCTGGCCCGCTGTAGAGCCACAGGGAGGCAGGGACCACAACACTGACTGACACCTCTGCTCTCTACCACAGGTACATGGACAGGGACAGGGGGGCGATGGGGGACGAGGTGGGGTTCTGTTATTGGCAACCGTGCTCTAGGGCTGAGAACACACATATATATACACAGAGACAAACACAAATGCACACACACACACACGATACTACTGCCAAATTAGAGGGTGCAGGTGTTAAGAAATATTTGGAGCAGGCACCGATAACACAGAAATCTATATCACACACACACACACAAAGTTATTGGTGAGTGTGCCCCGGGGGCGTGAGCACATAGATGGGTCGGAGATTGTTTCCTGTTTGGGATGGGTTGTGTCAACCCGCAGGGCTTTAATTGGCTGCAACTCCATCTGACCTCTGACCTATCGCACAATTGACTGCTCCGCCAGTGAGGGGGAAAGGAACGAGTGACAGAAAGAGAGTGGGAGAAAGATGGAGACAGACAGCGAGAGAGACGGAGATGAAAGGAGACAGAGTGAGAGGATATCAGGACAAATTGAAGAGAAACCAAGTACAAAAGATTATTGTGACTGATTTCCGTTCTAGGTTCAAATGGTCAGCCCATTGGAGAATGGTTGCCATTTACCAACGGATTGAAATATTGGATTTCTATGGCATGTACTCCTACGTCTTTTACTATGATGAATGTTGGCAATGTATCCCATTCATATAGATGTCCCTGTGTATTCGCCTGTCTTATAGTCATCATCTGTCATATAGGTTATTCTATTCATTAGAAAAATACAGTGTATTATTATATCCACAAGGAAGAATTGAAACGTAGTTGAAACAGGGACAGAGTGAAAAGGAAATAGATATAGAAAGATGTATGCTTAGAAAGAGAGGGGGAAATGAAAGGGGAGGAGAAAAGCACAGCGCGTCAGAGAGAGAGAGGAAAAAGAGAGGGGGAGAGAGATGGGAATAGTGTGTAAAAGAGTCTGTCTGGCAGTCTGGCACCACTCCAAACAGGAAGTGAAAGTTAACACACTTCCCGTTGAAGCATCATGCCAAAGCTCTATTTTCAACCCCCAACCAACGGCACAGAGAACCATAGAGATACAGTGGGGAGAACAAGTCTTTGATACACTGCCGATTTTGCAGGTTTTCCTACTTACAAAGCATGTAGAGGTCTGTAATGTTTATCATAGGTACACTTCAACTGTGAGAGACGGAATCTAAAACAAAAATACAGAAAATCACATTGTATGATTTTTAAGTAATTATTTTTGCATTTTATTGCATGACATAAGTAGTTGATACATCAGAAAAGCAGAACTTAATATTTGGTACAGAAACCTTTGTTTGCAATTACAGAGATCATACGTTTCCTGTAGGTCTTGACCAGGTTTGCACACACTGCAGCAGGGATTTTGGCCCACTCCTCCATACAGACCTTCTCCAGATCCTTCAGGTTTCGGGGCTGTCTCTGGACAATACGGACTTTCAGCTCCCTCCAAAGATTTTCTATTGGGTTCAGGTCTGGAGACTGGCTAGGCCACTCCAGGACCTTGAGATGCTTCTTACGGAGCCACTCCTTAGTTGCCCTGGCTGTGTGTTTCGGGTCGTTGTCATGCTGGAAGACCCAGCCACGACCCATCTACAATGCTCTTACTGAGGGAAGGAGGTTGTTGGCCAAAATCTCGCGATACATGGCCCCATCCATCCTCCCCTCAATACGGTGCAGTCGTCCTGTCCCCTTTGCAGAAAAGCATCCCCAAAGAATGATGTTTTCACCTCCATGCTTCACGGTTGGGATGGTGTTCTTGGGGTTGTACTCATCATTCTTCCTCCAAACACGGCGAGTGGAGTTTAGACCAAAAAGCTATATTTTTTGTCTCATCAGACCACATGACCTTCTCCCATTCCTCCTCTGAATCATCCAGATGGTCATTGGCAAACTTCCGACGGGCCTGGACATGCGCTGGCTTGAGCAGGGGAACCTTGCGTGCTCTGCAGGATTTTAATCCATGACGGCGTAGTGTGTTACTAATGGTTTTCTTTGAGACTGTGGTCCCAGCTCTCTTCAGGTCATTGACCAGGTCCTGCCGTGTAGTTCTGGGCTGATCCCTCACCTTCCTCATGATCTATGCAGACAATAATAATAATAATTGATTGGATTTATATAGCGCCTTTCTACTAACTGAAGTACTCAAGTCAAAGTGGTTTACATAGTAAGGGGGAAACTCATCCACTACCAATGTGTGGCACCCACCTGGGTGATGCACAGCAAACATGTTTGTGCCAGAACGCTTACCACAGATCCGTTAGCATAGTGGAAAGTTGAGGAGTGATATATGCCAATTAGGAATGAAAGAAAACCGGTTTACGGGATGTCACCTGGTCTGACAAACACCGCTGTAGCTCTGCCACCTTCCACCGCAGATGCGGAAGGCAGACCTCGGTGGATGCAGTGGATTTGTGTATTATGCTAATTCGATTCTCACGGGGACATCGACTCTAGGGGGTAAGGAATGAGGGGAATTATTAGGTGGCCATTAATAAAATGGGGCCAGGTTGGGAATTTAGCCAAGACAGATACTCTTGCGATAAGTGCCATGGGATTTTTAATGACCACAGATAGTCAGGACACCCGTAAAACGTCCCATTCGAAAGACAGCACCCTACGCAGGGCAATATCCCCTTCACTGCCCTGGGGCATTGGGATTAGATCTTAAGACCAGAGGGAAGAGTGCCCCCTATTGGCCCTCCAACACCACTTCCAGACAACACCATGTGGAGAGGAGAAAAACATCAAGATTACGTTGAAACTATCAGTTAGACAGGTGGGAGGGACCAAAGGCAAAAAGTATAGATATGAAGCACAGTAGATACAGTATTCTACCTATCACTCACAGGAGGTTGGTGGCACATTAATTGGGGAGAACGGGCTCGTGGTAATGACTGGAGTGGAATCAGTGGAATGGTTTCAAATACTGTACATCAAACACATGGTTTCCAAGTGTTTGATGCCATTCCATTTGCTCCGTTCCGGCCATTATTATGAGCAGCCTCCTGTGCTATCACTGTATATCACATCCAGTGATAGGCTACCACATACAATGAAAACAAAATGTCCTCTCTCCTCACCCTCTCTCTTTGTCTTTTCTTTACTCTTCCACACCCACCCCCAACACCTCCCTTTCCACTTCTCCTCCCATCATCATCCCATCCACCCCACCCCCCCCTTCCCCCCCAACCTCATCATCCAATCACACCTGCAACCCACCCACACACCCTCTCCCAAACCCCCCATCTGGTGATCATTACATATTGATCTCCAGATCACGCAATTGTTTAGTCAATGCTCTAATTGCATTTCTCTCTGTGTGGGCCACACAAAGCACTGATCGATCACTGTCTAATGAGAGAGGGAGGGAGAGAGAGATGAAGGAAGAAAGAAGGAAGAATAATTGACAATTGTTACAGTGAGGTATTACATCTCTCCCATCATAAATGCTCTCCGTTCAATCACTCCCACCGGTCCGCTCTCATTAGATTCACATTGTATTGGGTGTCAGTCGTCAATATTCATATTACTGTACCTATGTGTGTAGAGTACCCACAAACAGATGTGCTGTTCTCTGCCTGTAGATTATCAATAGATGACTTGAGAATATACTGGGCTTGTGGATAACAACCATGTGTTTTTCCCACAAATTACAAGACTGGATATTCGTTGAAAACAACGATGAAATAGGGCATTTGTTTTTCTTCCCTTATCTCTCTCTCTCTCTCTCTCTCTCTCTCTCACTCACACACACACACACACACACACAGAGTGCGGAATGCTTTTAGTATCTGAGTGGGTTGCATATTGATTTTTTAGTGTTGAACTTGTGTCGCTCTCTCTGCCTCGCACCTCCACAGACACATTCTGACAGAGGAGTTGATTAGGAACAGCTCTAAATATGTCCCTCCATCGCTTCCCTCTCTCTCTCCCACTCTCGCTCTATCCTTCATTCTCTTCTTTTCTCTTCCTGAATCTCTCTCGCTCTCTTGTCCCTCGTTCCCTCCTATCCTCTGTCACCTAAATGTAGCTTTCCCTCTCTTCTTTCCTAAATAATGATACTGCACCTGTCCTTTTCTATTACCAGTTAAATAGCGAACCTTATAATAACCTTCTTACCTTAATAACTCTGAAACCTTCTCTCTCTTTTTCATTGTGTCTTCTTAAACCTACACTCATCCAGGATAGCTCATTTACAGTCAGCTCTTATAACAGTTTCCTATACACTCTTTCACTACCCAGGCAACCATTCTATAGAGCAGCGTTTCCCAAACTCGGTCCTCGGGCCCCCAAGTTGTGCACGTTTTGGTTTTTGCCCTAACACTACACAGCTGAATCAAATGTTCAAAGCTTGGTGATTAGTTGATTATTTGAATTAACTGTGTAGTGTTAGGGCAAAAAACAAAACTTGGATCCCTTGGGGTCCCGTGGACCGAGTTTGGGAAACCCTGCTATTGAGGATCTGCACTTGTCGTCTGTTTACTCTAGGGATGATTAGACACAAGTGTGTGAATGATGTGAGAGAGGGGTAGGCATTGTGTGAGAATTGTCACAAAAAACGTGCACAACTTGGGGGCCCGAGGACCGAGTTTGGGAAACGCTGCTATTGAGGATCTGCACTTGTCGTCTGTTTACTCTAGGGATGATTAGACACAAGTGTGTGAAGGATGTGAGAGAGGGGTAGGCTCCCCGTGGCAAACTGACACCTTTCAATCCAGACTGACTGGCTCAGACTCACCTGTGTGTTGGAACACTATAGGTGTAAGACTCAACCTCACACCTGTCTCCGCTCCACCACTCTCCACTGGATACACCTGATGTTTCTCCTTCCTTTTTCAACTCTGTATCGGTAGCATACAGGCAAACACACTCACTGTAGTACGGCACACCCTCCCTGATAACTGTGCCTCCGACAGAGTGAGATGGAAATATAGATACGCAGATGACAGATGGGGAAAAGTTGCTATTTATTCTATATCTGTGGCATCCAGTAGGTAAACACTAGATAAGAAGCCTCACTATCTCGCTCCCTCTCTGCCCACAATTGAGCGTTCCCTGATTGTGGGGTAGAACAAATAAAGAAACAAACATGTTTATTGGGGCATTCTCTTGTGTGTGTGACTGTTTGTGAGTGAGCCATTTGCGTTAGATTTAAATCTAATTTGCGTCTCCCTGGATTTTATCTCTGGCATCCTGATTCGGAAGGCTGTAGCTCTGAAGCAGCTCAGCCAACTGTTCCCTTATTGTTTTGAAGGGAATGATTCTCATAAATGGAGCCTTTTCAGACAATGTGCATGTGGGTGTATGGCTTTAGGCATATTTGACAGGATCAAATGGCTTACACAGAAAAGGAAACACTGTCGTTTATTAAATAATCCCCCCATATATATTTCATCCACATCCGTTTCCCTTCTTTCCGCCCCCCCAAATGAATTGAGGTAAAATGGGAATCTATATTCCGTGGGTGGTTTGGCGATGCAGCCACTTTGTTTAGATTTGAATTGCACATCAAATATGTTTGATGTCATAAACCTCAGGCTTCTCTCTTTGAACCAACAACCTTTCGGTTACTGGCCCAACACTCTAACCTCTAGGCTACCTGCCGCTGTGTGTGTGTGTGTGTGTGTGTGTGTGTGTGCTTGCGCGTTAGTGTCAGACTTTAGACACGTGAACATCTAAGACGTCAGGCCCACTAACATCATTATATGCAGAAATTAAAACCGTGCTGGGAAGAGCCAACCTGATCGATCTATTGCTGTGTGTGTGTGTATGGGTGTGTGTGCATGTGTGCATGTGTGCATGCATGTGATAGAGAGAGAGGGACCGAGCGAGCGAGAAAGATAGAGAGATAGGGAGAGAGAGCGAGAGAGATGCTGTCAACTCTTCCTCCTCCTCCCGGAGTCTGAAGTCTGCAGATGTCCAATTCAGTCTATTTAAAGCATCAGCTCTCTCGCTGGTGAAAGAGGGAGGCTGTAGGTTTGGATTACTGTTATGTCTTTACCTTGAGAACACAGCTTTGCTATTCTACCCTATTGGAGAGAGTGTGTATGTTATTCACAATTACATACAGTACATGGGCTACATAACCACTCCAAGATGTGCAAGGTTAAAGAACCACAGACATCTGAAGTTTAAAATGAAAACAGTTTAGGTAGGTCATTTAGCGGACATATACCCAGAGGGATAGATTGTATTAGTGGATGCATGTATGTGCAGTATGAATGCACATAATAACACACATTACAATGGAAATGTGTGTCTTTCCTCTGTAGATCTGAAAGACCATGGTGGGAACTCCTCCTAGCCAACCAGGCGCCTCGTTGGAGCTATTACCATATTGCTAAGTTACACCTATTTGATCATTCAGACCTGCAAGTGTATGTCTTGGAACTGAGTAATTATATTGCATGTGTTTTCACATGATGAAAGACAACCATGGTGCCTTTCCATATCCTTACTCCCTTGTGAAGAAATATATCCATTGAATCAAGTCTTTGATAAAGCTATAGCTCAATGTACACTCTTAGAAAAAAGGTGCTATCTAGAACTTAAAAGGGTTCTTCGGATGTGCCCATCGGATAACCATTTGAAGAACCCTTTTTGGTTCCAGGCAGAACACTTTTGGGTTCCATGTAGAGCCCATGGGGTTCTACATGGAACCCAAAATGGTTCTGCCTGGAACCAAAAAAGGTTCTACCTGTAACCAAAAACGGTTCTCCTTAGAACCAAAAAGGGTTCTCCTATGAGGACAGCCGACAAACCCCTTTGGAACCCTTTTTTCTACGTGTAGTGGTATTTTGGGATATAAAAAAAGTACACAACAAAAAAATACCAACAACCAAAATGCTGTGTTGTACTGGGATGATATCTGTGTCAGGGTCTTACCAGACATCCACGTTGTGTCATAACCAATTATGTAGCTAGAGACAAAAACCTGACACACTTTTTTCTCTTTGCACATTGGGTCTTTGCCATGTTGCAGCCTATTGTCATACCGTGCTGCAGCGTCACATCTGCTGAGAGGGGAGAGAGGAGAGGGGAAAGAAAGTTGACTTTCATCAACAGGATGTGGTTGTGTCAGAGATAGGAAGTGAGCAATGACAGTGTTTTGGCCTAATGAAAATAGATGGAGATGGCCTAACGCAGTATATTTTCTCTGCTCCATTAGATAAGCAGTCTACTACTGAACAGAACGTATAGATGCAGTGTCTACCTCTCTGAATATTTGCGATGAAAGCCTTTTGGGACACCTGTAATAACAAGTCATGACATTTATTATCTGTTTATGGCCAATGTTATGTCAGACCTATCATTTGTGCATTGAGGATAAGATTTTGTTTCGATGACATTGTTTTGCCTGGCATGAATTTGCACATTGATTTGAATGTAAAACAAGTCTAGCAGGACAGATGATACAGGCAAGTCTACCACAGCTACCAATTGAAATAGGACACATTCAATAACAAATTGTGTGATCTAATTGTATCCCTGTCGATAATCATTAGGCTAAGTGAACCTGACCTATTTAAAATAACGACTTGAACAGGATGTGCTGTGTTCATATGTCATGTTGTTTCTGGGCAAATCTAATTATAAGTTATAGCGTAGGTGATTATTGTAAAGACACCATTTCCGGTGCTTTGGAGGAAAGGTGCTCTTGAATAAATAGTCAATAATTTGATCGGTATAGAATTATAATATTGTTTTATGAGGCTTTGGGGACGGCTGGAGAAGTGGAGAAATCGGTCGATGTGTGTAGCGGTAGAGCGCAGGCTGGCTTCAGCAGGGGGCGGAGGGAGAGCGCTATGACAGCGCTTATCACACAGCCAAGAAGTAGGACGAGTTGCATCCTAGCGCTACTGTCATTTGCAGACGGAGTACAGCTCTCGCCACTTTTGTTCAGCTATCGCGCCCCGTGCTGTTAGCTAGTCAACAATGGTTTCTATAATTTCAGACCTGGACCCACTGAAAAACTGGAACGTGTTAAGGTAAGTCCAAGTCCCGTTTTCTAGCTCACCTTATGAATGGAGCAGAAATTATAGGAGGAAATTGTTGTGATAGCCTACGTGCGGTGCTGGGTGGCAAAGGGGTTATCGCTGGTGAATGGATGTAGCGACTTGTACCGCGGACGTGCCCCACTTGCATTACATTGGCAGTGATTGTAGGATTAAAGGGATACTGCGATATTCTGGCATTTTGCCCCTTTTATACTTACCCAGAGTCAAATGAACTCGTGAATACTATTTTTATGCCTTTGCATGCAGTAGGCCTATGAAGGAAGTTAGCGGTAGTTTTGCAAGCCAATGTTAACAATGACTGGAAGTCTACAGGTACATTAGCAATGCTACCTACAGTACAGCAGCAATATTGCGCCCTCCGCAGGATTTTTGCCGATTTCGGGTCCTGTTTCGGTAAAGCTCCGTTGAGAACAATGTAAAAAAAAAAAAAAAAGTGCTGTAGGCTACTTTTGGAGATCTCTTTTCTCCCCCTCTCTCTGCTGTCATGTGTCTGACGCATGCAAGCTGCTCATCAGCCCTTCATCTTTTTAACCCTTGGTGATCCTCCCTCTCGCACCGTGGACCACAAAGTTCCTCAACAATTTACATTTGCAGATACCTACTGTAGACTATGGGCACCATCCTCATCATCATCCTCACCGACCCGTCTAGCCTGGACTACTGTCTTTGTGAGCTGCGTTGTCACAACGCCCTGGAGTCATATACGCTACGCATTTATTGCAAGTTGTATCCCCTTCACTTAGCTCTCTTTTGTTTATGAGAAACTGTAATTTACAGTTTAGCCTAAAACATGCCATGATTTTAAAAACACAACATGGTTAGCTTACTGCTCCTGAAGGAATAACAACTTTTTTCACATCACATTTTCAGCGCAATGTAGCCTATTTTCATTTATAGTGCTCAGCCGGGTCATTTCGTCAAAGAATGTAGAGAAGCTAGCTGAGAAAATAACCTACGTGTGGTCATAGCCCCTGAAAAAAATCACAATAAAAAGAAATATATATATATATATATATATATATATGAAGAAAATATTTTTTCACAAAAGTGGTGCACTGGGGCTTCAATAGTCCAGTATTAGCAGGACCCCCACCCCCAAACTACTTCCAGAAGCTATGCCTGCGCCTGTGGTCCTCTGCTCGGTACCTCTCTGTTTCTCTCCTCCAGATAGCATCTCATTTCAGAACAACTGTCTTACCGCTACACCACTATAGGCTACACCAATATATATGGCTCTGGGCTACACTAACGCTCTACCCTAACACTTCACATTACCATCTATAAAAACAGAATAGCCTACACCTGCAAAATGTGTATTAATGCATTCCTTGTCATTTAACATTTTAGTCTGCATTTTGTGCATTTTAAATGCTGGAATTTAAAAGCCTGTTCCTGAATATTGAATACTTTTGATACTAAATAAGTCATGATAATTCCCTCGAAGGACTCCTCATCAGCGGAGATGGTCTAGTTCTGATTCTGAAATTCTATTTTCAGTTTGAGAAGCCACAGTGACGATGGAGCACAAGGCTCCAAAAATCTCACGCAGAGCTTAAAAAGACCTCTTTTAATGCTGCTTTTCATCATTCCCTATTTAAATATTCCTTACTAGAAATTCCTTATCAATAAATCAGGATTATTATATTTTTTCCCCACAGGAACCCTAAAGAACATTCTTATTGCTGCTGTGACTGTGAGCCTGTGAAGACGGAATGATGTCAGTATAGCCTTATAGTGATGGCCATATGGAGCCTGGGGCATGAAATGGCTTGTGCCACTGACCCGTACACACTCACATAAATAGAGGTGGAGATGGGGAGGATGACACACTGTTTCTCTACGGAGGCTATTTCCTGTCATTCTTATTCCACTGATCTGTTTGGTTAACCAGGACGCCTCTCTGGGTGATAGAGAATCTTCGTAATATGTAGGCAGTTGGTACTTCTGATGAGTATATCGGGAAAGGAATTCTTGGCCTTTCAGTCAACTTTTGCACGTGTATGAAATAGTCTCTCTTCTCTAAGTGGACATACACACACACACACGCACACACACACACGCACACACACACACTGCGCTGGTAAGCGGAGGGTGGGCCCCGATCATAGAGGGATGTCATCTGTTGTTGAAGGACAGGATGAGAGAGGGGTGATGAAGGGAAAGGAGGAGGGGAGAGGATGAGGAGGAGAGTGATGGAGGGGTATTTGTCTCACTCTCTCTTTATTAAACCTCTGCTGCTTTAGATTAGCTGCAGGAGCAGCTGTCCCTCTCTCAAGACTGAGCATCTTAATAAAGACCAGCTTAGGGCTGGCCCTCCACACACAAACACATCCTCTTCTCTCTCCCCCCTTCTCTTTTTCTCCCTCGCTCTTTCTCTTTCTCTGTTATCTTAGTGCATTATAATGAAGCAACTCTGTGCTTCTTCTCCGAGGCACAGCCGCATCTCCCTAATGAGGATCACCTCCGACAACAGACACACACACACACACACACACATACACATACCATTAAGACACCGGCAGTCCCAAACACCTCCGTCACATACAATTAGCAGCACTCCCTGTGGCGTGGTATATTTTGTGCATGGTGTTATTGTCTGGTTGGATAATATGCAGGACCAAAACCCTCTGGGTTTACCTAAAGAAGTACAGTCTCTCCGTGATCTTGGATGTTGTGTACACTGTCGCTTCTGATTTTTGTTTGTTGAGATGATTATGTGGTCTCGCATTTATATCATTTTGCTCTCATTCAGGATATGACCGTCCATCGTGCCAACTGCACTGTACGGAACGTGGGTTCATTTTGATATGATATATCTGATTTGTGATCTGTCCGATACATGTGGTTGTGTGGAGGTGAGTGGTGCTGAGGGATTTGATAATAACATTTCGATGTGTACTGAATGTACCTATTCCAACCGAAAGAGAGTATAATTTATAAGGTTCTCTATCTGTGTCTTATCTATAATCTGCCTGCTGCTCCAGATGGATGTGAACACCTGCACCCTCCTCTATTCCTCTGGATCTCTAGTCCTCTGGTCCTCTGGTCCTCTGGTCCTCTGGTCCTCTAGTCCTCTGGTCCTCTAGTCCTCTGGTCCTCTAGTCCTCTGGTCCTCTAGTCCTCTGGACCTCTAGTCCTCTGGACCTCTAGTCCTCTGGTCCTCTAGTCCTCTGGACCTCTAGTCCTCTGGTCCTCTAGTCCTCTGGACCTCTAGTCCTCTGGACCTCTAGTCCTCTAGTCCTCTAGTCCTCTGGCTGGAGCCCAGTTTACTTTATCCTTATTTGATCAACACCAGGGTGTGACTGACTGCTGCAGCCTTTCACCAGCTCCACCTAACTATCATACATTTATATCACACACACACACACACAGGTATCGCATCCAGACAAAAATACACCATATACGCAGATATGTATGTACGTACATACATACGCACGTATTTTTTTTTTTTTCACAGCTCAGTTTATCTGTGTAACAAAGCGTTGTTGTGGGTATAAAGCCTGTCTGTTGCTCTCCCAGTCAGCCTCTCGTATTCTGATGAGCAGTTCAGTTATTCCATAATGAGAACAGCATGCTTATTAATTCCACCTGATTACATCCGGAATTACACTTAGCACACACACACACACAAAGCAATGACAAGGTAGGTCTGTTATTAGATTAGGGAGCGAGGAGAAGTTAGGTTTTTATTCTATTACAGGGCTGGTTAAATAACTGCTGGATGTGAACTCTGATGCCTGCGACGACAGGAAAAATTGAAAGAGAAGGCGACAGTGAAGGAGGGATTGGGAGAGCGAGTGCTTTAACGATAAACAATGAATGTCCTCATGTAGAAACCCTTTGGAGTGTAATGTAAAGATGTAGGACCGGAGTCTCACTAGCTTGAGATGTGTGTGACGCACTGCCGCTCCAAGCAGCGTTGCGTAAATCATGCATTAACGTCAATGGGAAGGAGATTTGCATGAAAGTTTAAATTACCCACACACACAGATCTCAAGTCTGGATTATTCAGACATGATAAATCATAAATGGATGTTCATTCAATCACACAGTGAGCCCTATGGGCCCTGGTCTAAATAGTGCACTATGTAAGGAATAGGGTGCTATTTGGGGCACAGACAATAAGAGCATCTCTAAGCCAAAGGGTTTTTTCACCTGTGGCCAATCATGTAAATAATGTATTATCTATATCCCTCATCGCTTGCTACTGTTCGCCCACATAAGTGCCTCGGTCTGGAAATGTAAGTGTATATGGAGTGGCATTGTCACTAGGGGATTTGGGTATAGATGAAGGAGTAGGAGGATTGGGGGTGGGGGGTGGGGGTTGGGGGATTGGGAGGGTCATTGAGCATTTGACCCAGTGTTAGTTTTAATTAATCCAGTTAACTGTGGATCCGACTCACTGTGGCTTTATCCCCGAGACACAAATCTATCTACCTAATTACAGAGGACAGTGTCTGTCTGATGTGGTTTAAATCTGCAGTGTGTGTGTGTGTAGCCATAGCCTGCTAACCCCTGCAGGTCATAGGATTACACACACTGACTTTAAATCCACCCTTTGCGGTTGAACAGTGGCAGTGGCAGCTGTGGTCCTGGCTTGGGGCTTTTCATCTGCACCCCAATGGATGTGCATTGTGTGGCCTGAGGAGGGTGACACCAGGCTGGGTAGAGATGGGGAGTGAAGCCCCTAAACTGGATCTAGTGGTTCTGGTTTGGAAATTGACATTATGTGCTCAGCATTATTCTGTTTTAAGAGAGCCTCTCTGAAACAAAACATCAACTGTAAGGCTGGGTAATGCAATGACGTTTATTTTTGTGCGACAGGGTTGTTGTTAAAGTGAATGTGTTGAATGGAGCAATGGGGAGAGTGATAAAGCCACCCTGACCCGTGGAGTTAAAAAGGAAAGACGGTTAGATGAAAGAACGTTGAAGAAAGTGCACAGAAAGTGTGTGAGAGAGAAAGAAAGAGGTGAAGAGCAAACCAGGCAGGGTGGTAGACGGAGAGAGAGTGGGAGGGAGAGGTCGGTTGGCCTGCTCGTCTGTGATGGACTCCGGTCGCCACGGCGATTCACTCTTCGGCTGGACCCCTGTCAATCAAAGCATATTGTGCCACGGCAACGAAGCGAACAATAGAGCGTTCAGTGTTTCTGTGTGAATGGCTCAGACGAGGGGGTGCGGGGAGAGGGGGAGGAATTCTTCCACGTCAAACCCCCGGAATCAGTTGAAGATAATTACATATTTTAGCTCAGCAAGCTGGATTAAATTGTGAGAGAGACGGAGGAGGGAGAGGAAGAGCGAGAGAGAGAATGCGAACAGGAGACAAAAAGAGGGGGTTGGGGGGTGGGGGGAGAGAGATGAGAGATGGGAGTCGTTCCATGTCATTTCAGCAAGCCATGACACCCACCACCTCAGATTGTTCTGAAATCGTTTTGTAGTTAGAAACAGATCAAATTAACATTCCAGCAACATTATTTTGTTAAAATGTAACTTTAAAATTAGGCTAATTGATTGCACCCAATTTGGCCCCTTTAATTTATAGGATTCAAAAGCCTTGGGTGGTTTTTGACAATTTAATTGGTTTCCTCATGTCTTACTCATTGTTAGGAAAAATTATGGTCCAAATCAGATGTTAGGTACTATATTTATTGAAGATTATATGAGTCCTATTTTAAATTGAAATGGCCAATTTGGGTGCAATCAATTAGCTTAATTTGTCATATATCATTATGTTTCAACAAAATAATGTTTTAGGAATGCTAATCTTATCTGTTAGAGAAACTACAGCTAACGATTGCACCCAAACAGAAAGGATTTCAGCACAATCTGAGATGGTGGGTGTCAATCCTCTTTCTTGTGCTTCTTGAGGTGGAACGACCCATAGGGCAGCAAGAGAAAAGAGAGGAGGATTGTGATGCCTTTCACACACATACCAGATGTGCGTCTAACAGAGGGAATCTAGTAGGCTTTGTTTAAACCCCAGTGCTTGTTCTACTCCGCTTGACTGAAACAGAGAGGTGCCCCTGGAGGGAGGGAGGGAGGGAGAGAGAGAGGGAGGGAGAGAGAGAGGGAGGGAGAGAGAGAGGGAGGGAGAGGGAGGGAGAGGGAGGGAGGGAGGGAGAGAGAGAGAGAGAGAGAGAGAGAGAGAGAGAGAGAGAGAGAGAGAGAGAGAGAGAGAGAGAGAGAGAGAGAGAGAGAGAGAGAGAGAGAGAGAGAGAGAGAGAGAGAGAGAGAGAGAGAGAGAGAGAGAGCTAAAACATAATCATAATATGATAGTGTTAGTAATACCGCTACCTCCAATTTACCATGTTACACAGTCCCACCTATTTGTCTTTGTATATGACTGACAATGCGACATGAGTCCTCTACCCCTCTCTCTCCCCCTCCGTCTCTCCCCATAGGCAGATCAGTGTGTATAAGACCTGCTATATCTGTGGTATGGTGACTGTGATGTGTTCTCTATTCCTTCACTGAGAGGTTAAACTCTGAGTGTCAGCCAAAGACTGGGGAACATACTGGTTTCAAAGCCTCTGTGGCGCTGTCTCATACATGTCTCTCTCTGTGTGTGTGTGCAACACAGAACTGTGACAGGATAAGAAACACACACCACACACTGAGACATGCATGAGACAGCGCCACAGAGGCTTTGAAACCAGTATGTTCCCCAGTATATGGCTGACACAGTCTCTCTTTAACCTCACACACATTGTTTCTGGGTGTTGTGCACGGACGTGCTCACTTTTAGACATTCTCACATTCCTATCTTTTCATGCAGTGGCACACACATTCTCACACCCCACGGCTGTGTCAGGACCACTCTCTATGTGTCATATCCCAGTGTTTTGACTGACTGAGGGTTGTAGCATGTGGCTGGTATAGCAGCCATCTCAGTGGCACTAGACTAGAGTAGATAAGCTTAGTCATCCATCGTCAGCCCTGGGTGTCGAGTCAGTCGACTACTTAAAACACACACACACACCTTCTGTGACTGCCTCCAGGAGAGCAGGTTAGTGTGTGGGTGTGTAGGTTTGATATGTAGGCCTGAGGTGAAGTTTTGTGGGGATAAATGTGCCGTGAGAACAGGAGATGTTCAATATCCAGGGTCTCTCGCACAGGCTGGCTTACCTACTGTACATTGCACAGGGAGTACGACAGACACGTATGCACGCACACACAACCACCGGGCAGGAATGACAAATCTGTTTAATAATGCAGACTCATAAACATACATGCACCCACACGCACACACTGTTTATTCCTGGCTCTGTTTTACTGCCGAGCTTTGCTATTGCTTTGTTTGTCTTTAGTCTCTCAGAGGCATCAGAGTACGGCTTAGAAAAGCTGAGAAACCAGGGAGGGCTCTGGTTTCTCTCTCGCTCTCTCTCTCTCCGTTTCTCTCTCTTCCGCTCTCTTTGTCTCTCTCTCTCCATTTCTCTCTCTTCCTCTCCCTCTGGCTCTACCGTTCTGTCTCTGTCTTTTCTTTCTTCCTGTCTCTCTTCTCTTTCCCTCTCTGACTGTTTATCTGTCTTTCCTTCTTTCTCGTTTCAGTACATCGTCCTCTTTTCGACTCTCTTTCTCTCCTTCCCATGTCAGTCTCTCTTTCTCTCCCTCCTCCTTTTCTCAGCGATCCGCTACAAGCGTGTAAAAGCAAAAGAGAGCAGGAAAAAAGAGAGGAAAAAAAGATCTTGTCTGAATAAATAAACAGCTTTTGCTTGAAACCCGAAGCGGAAAGCTTAGTGGGGGTCGGAGGGAAGAGAAGGATGGGAGGAGAGGGGGATAGTTAGTGAAGGAAAGAAAAACATTGGCTCTCTGCCCATTAAAAAAAAACAGTGAGATCTCTTAGCCTGTGTGTGAATAATGAGTTTTGGGAATGCCCTGGAGATGGGCAATAACCTGGTAGAGAATTGACCAATTGTAATAAAGATGACTGCTTAATAGGCGTGATCCAATAGGTGACCATGCCCATGTCACAACTGCCAGGAAGAGATGACGTTACAGCAGAACACACACACGCAGTCAGCTCGGCCAAACTGCCCTCTACCTCCCGCTGTTTGTTCCTCTCTCTTTTTTTCTCTCAATTTCTCTCTCTCTTCTATCCCTCACTCTGTTTTTCCTTTTGTTATGCTCCAGCGTCACTGTCTGCATAGCAACACCCAGCGTGAGCCTTCTGTACCCCAGGGGCAGCAGAGAGCAGCAGAGCAGGGACCTCACTCTCTACTGTATCTCTCCACTATCTACTATCTTTACTGTATCTATCTACTATCTACTATCTCTCTACTGTATCTATCTACTATCTCTCTACTGTATCTCTATCTCTCTACTGTATCTCTCTACTGTATCTATCTACTATCTCTCTACTGTATCTCTATCTCTCTACTGTATCTCTCTACTGTATCTATCTACTATCTCTCTACTGTATCTATCTACTAACTCTCTATTGTATCTCTATCTCTCTATTGTATCTCTCTATTGTATCTCTACTGTATCTATCTACTATCTACTATCTCTCCTGTATCTCTCCTGTATCTCTACTGTATCTCTACTGTATCTCTACTGTATCTCTATCTCTACTGTATCTCTCCCTATCTCTCTCTCTCTCTCTCTCTCTCTGTCCTCCTCTCTCTCTGGCCTGTAGCCCTGTAGGAGGTCTGTAGCAGGTCTGTGGCACTGGGTGTGAGGGGACAGTGGTTTGGAGCTGACTGTATCAGATCACTAGATAACAGAACAGGCCTGGTAGTGAGAAGACCCAGCAGAAATATAGGACATAGGCTTTTATCAGCAACAGTCTCTATTCCACAGCCCTGTTGTGTGTGAGCAGAGGAAATATAGGACAGGCTACACGCACACACACACCGAGAGAGATTAAGTCCAGCTTGTGATAGAAATAGATGAAGAGAGATAGGGAAGGACAGATGGGGAGAACTACAGCGGACCAGAATGCTTTGGGTAGTTTATTTATTTATTCTACAGCTTGCTTTTTCATGTCAGTTTGAAGCCTGTTTGAGCAGAAGAATATTGGCTGACTGTCGGTCTTTTCATTGTTGCTTCACTGAAATAGAAGGAGAACCTAATGCAGAGAGATGAAGAAAATGACAGAGTAAAGGAGAGAAGGAAGAAAGGGAATGATAGAGGAGGGGGAGAGAGAGAAATGGGTGAAAATTGAGAACGCGAGGGAGGCGGCGAGAGAAACCGAGAGAGAGAGATGTACTGTTTTTGCAGCTGCAGATGGTGTAAAGTAGAGTTCTCTGGGAGTTGACTGTTGCTTCATGTTCTCATTAAAGTCAGATGACTCTGACTGGAGGAGTGTGGGGCCTGCAGGAATGGCTTATGTTACGTAGTTCGCTTTTGGCTCTGTGTGTGTGTGTTGTTTCCCTGCATATGACAGGAAACAGAGCCCGGCTCTTCCTGTGAAAGTGCAGAAAGTGTGTCAGCACACAGACACACACACATAGACTGACCCACAATCACAGCCGTCCTAGAACCAGAGGTCTACAATCTCACCCCGTTGTATCTCTCCATATTTTACACTGTTCATTCCACTGCTATATTTTTATTCTTGAGCTCAGACTCTCACAACACCTTTTTATAGTTTAAAACAAAGCATTGTGGGTTATCTTGTGTTGCTCTCTCTGACAATCCTAGAGTCTGTTGCTGTTGTTAGACTGTAGTCTTAATGTGGTATTGAAGTGACTGTATGTCACTTTAACTCTACCCACATGTACATATTACCTCAATTACCTCGACTAACCGGTACCCCCGCACATTGACTCAGTACCGGTACCCCCCTATATATAGCCTCCCTACTGTTATTTTATTTTACTGCTGCTCTTTAATTATTTGCTATTTTATTTTTATTTTTTACTTATCAATTTTTTACTTAACACTTTTTTATCTTTTTTTTTTATCTTACAACTGCATTGTTGGTTAAGGGCTTGCATTTCACTGTAATGTCTACACCTGTTGTATTCGGCGCATGTGGCAAATAAAATTTATTTTGATTTGTATTAAAAGCACAGCAGAGACGCATCGGTGGCTCGATCAATCTTTAGAGAAATGTGTTTCTTAAAAAAAAATTATGTTCGGTATCCTTCTCTTTTGTCTGGTCATGTTTCCTGCTCTATGTTTCTCTGTGGCAGACATGGTGGAGGACATGAAAGACTGTGTGTGTGTGTGTGTGTGTCTTGTTACCCAATTTCCTTCCGATCTGCTGATAATCCCTGCCATAGGCATTCAATAATGGAGTTAAGCCATGAGCTCCAAACATCGCAGAGACGTTGTGACAATGTTACAGCAGCATATCCCTGTACTCTACTAAACAGAAATGATGGTAATTTGACGGAGATGTTGCAAGAAGTTGGTTTGAGTTTATTCCTCCACTAATACGGAGACGGTATGCTGTCGAAGGCAACATTACCAAGAGACTCGAGCGTGAACGCACGCAACGCAATGCTATTAAACGGCAATCACACACACAGAAGAGCTCTTTTATGGACGAACACATTTCTGCCTAATGGCTTTCAGTGCAGGATCATCCAAATATGACATTTCAAATGAAAGCCCTCCGATATCGGATCCTATTACAATCTCATCGGAAATCCTTAAAACCTCTCAGAAAATCATGTGCATCAATTTGACGTGGATCGTTCCTGATCAAATCTATATTGCCTAAAATTCTTTCCATATTACATATTTGATTTCATCTGCTTCTGATGATAGCCAAGTGTCTAAGCTGATAAGTCTTAGCTGAAATGGCTAAACTCTTTCTCTTCTTCTGGTATCCACTATCTTGCTCAGACACTCGTTCCTCCCTCCAGCTCCAGGACCCAGGGCCCCAGGGCCCTTGGTGACCTCCCGTAGCCCAACGAGAGTGCTGTGATCGGGGCCAGAGCTAAGGAGACGTCCCCTTGCGCCCTGCAATTACCGGAGCCTCTGGTATCCTAATGGCAGCTGCAGGGAGACGATAATGTGATTGCTGGCCAGGAGGGGGGTGTCTCTCACCCCTCGCTCCTCTCCCCCCTGGGGGGGTCCCGCTTCACTCTGCCACATTAATTCGGAGAGCGACTCATCTCCCCTCATATCCCTGGCCGTCTTTACTCTCTCTGTGGACACTCACCCTTCTCTGTCCCTTCTCCCTCCTCTCACCGGCGCGCTCCCAGCACAATCTCGGTCGTCTCCAGATTCATTTTGGCCTGTAATTGGACTGGGGTCCCAGAGGACGGTCGTTGGCATGCCCCAGCGCCTCAGGGTGGAAATGCGCCCCTCCACAGTCGATAAGCACGACTCTATGGTCATTTCCGATCCTCTCATTACTGCGGTTAGTCTACTCTTAGTGTTGATCAGACCATGGTCAGGGACTGAGGTCCGCTGTGGTCACTTATTAGCATGTGTGTGTCCATTCACGTGTGTGCACGTGCGCATGCCAGCAGTCCCTTATAAGCGAGTATATTGGGTGCGCAAAGCAGATCTTTGGTCTACTCATGCCAGAAAGACACACAGCGAGAGTGGTCTGTCCAATGATGGCGCAGTGGGATCTTTCCATCGCCAGGTTCTTCAGGACAGCATTTGTCTGTGTAATCTGTTGCATTAGCTGGTCTCAGCCGTGTGCAGATGGAGAGTAGAGGGGCATTTGGAGCTCCACAGAACCTGGAACCAGGGATAAGGCTCTAAAACCTGTTTACGCTCTCCAATCATCTCAAATGGCTTCTCTCCCTTATCTCTTCTCCTTTATTACCAGATGTCTGAGAAACACTTGACAGGTGAAAACAGAATGGTACATCCCGGGCCAATTACACTCCCACGGTGTAAGGTTAGGAGGCCCTGTCTGTAGTTCCCCCTGCGTGGCAGATGGTTTGGCCCACTCAGGTTACACCATGCTGCTCTACAGCTCAGGGTCAGTCTGTCCATCTGGGCCTGACTGTGCTGAGGAGAACAAGAACGAGAGAGAAAAAATATTTTTTTTTCTCATCAAACCAGACGAGACAATCACACCCAATACTTCACCCACCCTCTCTCTCCCTCTCCATCCCTCTCTCTCCCTCTCCATCCCTCTCTCCATGCTAATAGTGTATTGTTTCTGAGGCTCTCTATAATATTATATAGGGTTTTATGTAATCATTATCGTGGCTGACCTGCCTAGTGCCTACTCACCTGCACAGGGCTCTGGAACAATGCAGACTAAAGAGTCCTTACAGTCCTGTCTGTGGACGCACACATGTGCAAGTACAGTACTCATGTGTAGGTGTGGGTGTTGTACACGCGGTGCAATGTGTGTGTCCTACTTGTGTCGTGCTCACACTAGCGGATGAAAGCGACTGTATTGATTGAAATAATCCTTAAAGATGGGAGCGCTGCCCTCGCAAGAAAACCTTTAATAATGAGGAAGGTTTTTTTATTTTCTGCTTCTCCTCTTCCACCGCTCCACTCCTTCCTCATCCCCCTCTTCTTCAGTCAGTCTTAGCTCTATTCATGGGAGCATAGGCCTTCTACTGAAGCAGCATCTGCCGGCACTTTTCAAAGAGAGAAGAAAAGTGTGTGTCTGGTTTGGAGTGTGTGAGTGTGATGGAATGACACTGTGCCTCTCTCACATTGAATTGACAGCCCGTGTTGTTTGTTAGTGTATTCACGATTTGCTTTCTCTCTCTACCCTCTCTCTCTCTCTTTCTCTCTCTCTGTGTCTCCCTTTCAGTCTCTCTCTCTCTCTCTCTCGCTCTCTCTCTCTCTCTCTCTCTCTCTCTCTCTCTCTCTCTCTCTCTCTCTCTCTCTCTCTCTCTCTCTCTCTCTCTCTCTCTCTCTCTCTCTCTCTCTCTCTCTCTCTCTCTCTCTCTCTCTCTCTCTCGTCTTTCTTGAAAGATATGTGTTTGTTTATGAAAGCTCTTCTCTTAATGTGTTCGCCATTCGCCCAAAGGAAGCCTCATTAATTTGCTTGATGGTCTTTGATTTGCCGGGCATCACTAAGTCACATTAAGAAATGTATTTCTAAGCTTTTACTTAATGGCTCTTCCAGAACCAACGCAATTAAAGACACATTTGAATGCTAAAAGGTTTTGCTGGGAAAAAAAAGTCTGATTAACACCACCCAGAAAATGTAACATGAAAAAGTGAAACTTGCGGAACGACGTTGAACTGTGCTGCAACTTATTTTGTGAATGTGACAGCAAAACGCATAATTATAAGGTTGTACTTGTCTGACATTTTAGCTCCTTGTTCCTATTGAAATGATGCTATGATATTATGTTCCTCCAACGTTGTGGCCATGTTTTCCTAATGGACTGACTTAGTTAAATGTCTTTTTTTTTTTTTTCGGACATTTTAACATCAATCTCCAAGTAATGTTAAATGAACGTGTCTCTAACATTATAGCTATGGTATTTCAGTGGACTTGATGATGGTCTGTCCTGGGTAACAGCTCATGTATCCCATGTCTTGAGGAGACCACTCTCTTTAACACTTTAAATTAGAAAAACAACCTAACACTCAGCACAGCTTTTGAACAGCTGACTCCAGTGCAGTATTTTAGCATGTGTAACATGTAACTTTGTGGCATGTGTGATACGTATGCAACAACAGACAACATGTAGGCTATGTTATGTATGTAGTCTGTCTGCTCTGGATTCCCTTCAGCTCAAGCCATCACCTACATAAAAAAAGAAAATGTTTTGGTTTTTATAAATATGCAAAATAGATTATTTAATTTGTATTAATTAACTAATTCATCTATCCATTAATTCATGCATGCATTTATTCAATCTTACATTAGTGCATTCATGTCATGTCCTAATTTATTAATTTTTATTTATCCATTTCTCTCAAGCTCCTTCATTCATTCAAGCTCATTTAAACATTCATCAAATTAATCTAATTGGTCCATTCTTTCATGAAATTGTTTGATTCATTTTCCTATCTTTTTATTATTTCTGTTGTTCATTCTGCTTTTTGTTCAGCCCGTTCCTCTGTAGACCCAGATGGCTGCTGGGGCAGACGGAGGGAGAGCGAGCGAGAGACTGAGACAGACGACCATTACCAGTGAGAGTGATCATCACCATATACGCTTTTTCCATAAAAAGGCAACAAGTGAAGCCTAATGGGAAATATGCAGATGTATGCAAATAGGGTTTGGAAGGGGAGCCCAGAGGCCTATGCGAGATTAAAGCTCTCCTGGCCGGAGAGGC
Source organism: Coregonus lavaretus (assembly GCF_964263955.1). Taxonomy (NCBI): domain Eukaryota; kingdom Metazoa; phylum Chordata; class Actinopteri; order Salmoniformes; family Salmonidae; genus Coregonus; species Coregonus lavaretus. The sequence continues at coordinate 43,260,273 of NC_140000.1, forward strand.
TCTGTAGAAGAAGACTGCTATCATACTGTTTCAGTGTCTCAGTACAGCACTATAATAGAATAATAATAATATGCCATTTAGCAGACGCTTTCATCCAAAGCGACTTACAGTCATGTGCGCATAAATATTTACGTATGGGTGGTCCCGGGGATCGAACCCACTACCCTGGCGTTACAAGCGCCATGCTCTACCAATTGAGCTACAGAGGACCACTATAGACTGCTATCACTATCTAACTGTCATACTATTGGGGAGGGGAACAGACGCTACCGTTGACGTCTTCATTCTATTCAGTCATTTTTGCCATAACATTATCAACAATTGGCCATAACTCTGCATTGATGTGTCATTTGCCATTGACCTTTGTCAGACAATAAAGAATATATATTGAATGTCATATATTGAATTGAATGTATTGATTTGTGTATATTTGACTGGCTGTCACAATGTCCTGAGGTGGGGCACAAGGTTTTCCCTCAGTGACACCAGGAGCATTAGAATGTGTTCCGCTGCCTCCAGAGCCCACTCATGTGATGTGATGGATGTGATTCAGAGAGCCAGTCTTTCACAGCCTCTCCCAGGTTGATATGTGTCTGTCAGTGAGTTACTGTAGAGGATCAGTTCCAGATCTGTAAGACTATCCCCTCCAGCCCTCCACCATTCACGGTCCACTTACACACTTTATCCCCTCCACTCTGACTCTCTCTAACCTGAGCCCAGCCAGCGGGATGGAGATGTCACCGAGACGGTTACAGATGTATCACACATCCAGGAGGCTTTATCACGGAAACCCAGCGGCCATGATTGCTACAATCCATGGCTGTAGGAGAGTAAATGGATACCATTACGACTCTGGCCGTATGTGGCAACCATGATGAGAGTATAGCTCAGTTGGTAGAGCATGGCGTTTGTGGGTTTGATTCCCGGGGGGGACCAGTACGAAAAAAAATAGAAATTGTATGCACTCGCTACTGTATGTCGCTCTGGTAAAGACTGTCTGCTAAATGACTAAAATGTAAAACCATTTTGGCTCCAACCACAACAGTTTACAGGTCAACGTCGGCTCTACAGTGCATTCGGAAAGTATTCAGACCCCTTGACATTTTCCACATTTTGTTACGTTAAATCAATCAATCAATCAATTTTATTTTATATAGCCCTTCTTACATCAGCTAATATCTCGAAGTGCTGTACAGAAACCCAGCCTAAAACCCCAAACAGCTAGTAATGCAGGTGTAGAAGCACGGTGGCTAGGAAAAACTCCCTAGAAAGGCCAAAACCTAGGAAGAAACCTAGAGAGGAACCAGGCTATGAGGGGTGGCCAGTCCTCTTCTGGCTGTGCCGGAAGAGGACTGGCCTTATTCTGAAAAAGCCTTATTCTGAAATTGATTTTTAAACAAATATCCTCATCAATCTACATACAATAACCCATAATGACAAAGCAAAAACAGGTTTTTAGAAATGTTTGCAAATGTATTAAAAATGTAAAACTGAAATATCAGATTTACATAAGTATTCACACCCTTTACTCAGTACTTTGTTGAAGCACCTTTGGCAGTGATTACAGCCTCAAGTCTTCTTGGGTATGACACTACCAGCTTGGCACACCTGTATTTGGGGAGTTTCTCCATTCTTCTCTGCAGATCCTCTCAAGCTCTGTCAGGTTGGATGGGGAGCGTCGCTGCACAGCTATTTTCAGGTCTCTCCAGAGATGTTCGATCAAGTTCAAGTCGGAGCTCTGGCTGGGCCACTCAAGGACATTCAGAGACTTGTCCCGAAGCCACTCCTGCATTGTCTTGGATGTGTGCTTAGGGTTGTTGTCCTGTTGGAAGGTGAACCTTCGCCCCCAGTCTGAGGTCCTGAGCGCTCTGGAGCAGGTTTTCATCAAGGATCTCTCTGTACTTTGCTCCGTTCATCTTTCCCTCGATCCTGACTAGTCTCCCAGTCCCTGCCGCTGAAAAATATCCCCACAGCATGATGCTGCCACCACCATGCTTCACCGTAGGGATGGTGCCAGGTTTCCTCCAGACATGACGCTTGGCATTCAGGCCAAAGAGTTCATTCTTGGTTTCATCAGACCAGAGAATCTTATTTCTCATGGTCTGAGAGTCCTTTAGGTGCCTTTTGGCAAACTCCAAGCAGGCTGTCATGTGCTTTTTACTGAGGAGTGGCTTCCATTTGGCCACTCTACCATAAAGGCCTGATTGGTGGAGTGCTGCAGAGATGGTTGTCCTTCTGGAAGGTTCTCCCATCTCCACAGAGGAACTCTGGAGCTCAGTCAGAGTGACCATCGGGTTCTTGGTCACCTCCCTGGCCAAGGCCCTTCTCCCCCGATTGCTCAGTTTGGCCGGGCAGCCAGCTCTAGGAAGAGTCTTGGTGGTTCCAAACTTTTTCCATTTAAGAATGATGGAGGCTGCTGTGTTCTTGGGGACCTTCAATGCTGCAGAAATGTTTTGGTACCCTTCCCCAGAACTGTGCCTCGACACAATCCTGTCTCAGAGCTCTACGGACAATTCCTTTGACTTAATGGCTTGGTTTTTGCTCTGACATGCACTGTCAACTGTGGGACCTTATATAGACAGGTGTGTTCCTTTCCAAATCATGTCCAATCAATTGCATTTACCACAGGTGGACTCCAATCAAGTTGTAGAAACATCTCAAGGATGATCAATGGAAACAGGATGCACCTGAGCTCAATTTCGAGTCTCATAGCAAAGGGTCTGAATCCTTATGTAAATAAGGTATTTCTGTTTTTATATTTATACATTTGCAAACATATCTAAAAACCTGTTTTCACTTTGTCATTATGGGGTATTGTGTGTAGATTGATGAGGAAAACAATTAATTTAATCCATTTTAGAATAAGGCTGTAATGTAACAAAATGTGGAAAAAGGGAAGGAGTCTGAATACTTTCCGAATGCACTGTAACTCTACTGATATTCACATACTGGGCTGGTCAGCTCTGCTTTTAGTGGCATTAGATATAGCCTTCTCGCAAAATAGTCTTCTTGGGCAGGTGTTGAGTTTCATGTTGCCACATTCACCCAGTGGCCATGTGTCTCCATCGTAAATCAACAACACTCTGGAAAAGATAAGAGCCCCACCCATACAACACACAGCCTCCAGAGAGACTATTCAATATTTAGTCAGCCAAGTTCATTGTTGTTTTCTTAAACTTTCGGTCCCTCAGCAGGCCAGTATCTAGCAGCGTAGAAGTGTTGAATCTTTAAATCTTAAGTTCACATCGGAGAGGCTGTTAGGCCGTTCGTCTTGCCTTGGCTGGGCTCTAAATGGACTGGTCCATAAACGGGGCCGTGTGGGTTACTCTGTGGGTTACACGTCAACATGGTTTACATCTCTATCAGGATCAGGGAGGGAAGGAGCCGCTCTGAGCGCCGGGCCGAGACGGGACAGCACAGCTGGGTTTTAACACTGCAGTAAATTACCTTTATGCCCCAGCACAAATTACTACCTCTCCCTCCCTCCCATCCTCCCTCCCTCCCATCCTCCCTCCCTTCCATCCTCCAGCCGCTCCGTAAGAGAACAAAATGGACGAGAGGGAGCGAATATCCCTCCTTCTGGGGCGATTTGGTAGATGGGACTGGCTCTACTGGGAGGTTTAAACATGTCTGTCTATAGAAGATAGGATCATCCTGAAAAAGGATTTGGTCTATGATCTGTAGTGCTTGTGGTTCTGTCATTCTCTTGTTCTCATACATAGTCGACAACATGAGATTCTGTGACTAGCGCGTTTCATTACATAACATCATTCCGGACTCGTGAAACAATAGTCCTGTTTTTCACGTTTTTGGGAATCATGTCAGGAGAAAGTGGGAGTCGGTGGGTATGTTTTTTGAGATCTGTCTTCCGTTGCCATGGATAAAAGTAAACAGGGATTGGGTGCTGTGGCCCGGGGTGGAGGCGGAGTGCCAGTTTCTGATTAGGCTTATTATTACAGATGAGCCCCAGGGCATGCTGGGAGTTAGCGTAGCTCACTTAAATCGAGTCAAGATTCTCTGAGCAGGGCTAACACTAAGGTTTTAGGATGCCAGAGCAACTGTGTTCTAGGGTATCTTTCATTGTTTCCTCTAGATGTCTTCAGTGTGGTCCACCATCCGGTGTATGACACACCAGCGTGTCTCTGTGATGGCTGGCTCTCTGTCAGTCTGTCACCTTGTCCCTGGGCTTTGGGTCATTCAGTCTAAAATCTGGACGTGCTTTCATACCACTCCCTCCATCCACTTCCATTATGCCGCCGCACATCTCCTTCACGTCCATCTTCCTCTATCCCTCTCTTTTCCTCTTATCACCCTGTCTTTCTAATGGAGGGGAGAGGGATTCTTTCACAGCTCTGTGTGGTTTCAATCTGTAATCAATCTAGAGGCCCTGGTGATAGAGAAGTGATTTGTACCCAGCATCCAGAATGACCATTCTTACCATTTTCTTCTTGTGTCTTCCATCTCTCCCTCTCTCTCTCCCTGTGTCTGAATCCCAATCATCAAGGTTGACCCCCTCCTATTTTATTTATTTATTCTTAAATTCCTCACTTACCCTCTGACCCCTGTAGTAAAATACTCTGCCATCATAAATCCCCTCCACATTCTCCTGCCTTTGCCTAGTTGACTCTCTCTCTCTCTCCCTCTCTCCTCTCTCTCTATCTTCTCTCTCTTTTCTCTCTTCTCTCTCTTCTCTCTCTCTCTCTCTCTCTGTCTCTCCTCTCTCTTTTCTCTCTTCTCTCTCTCTTCTCTTCTTTCTCGTGGAGAGCTAGGTCCGTGTGGCGAAGGCCATATCCTATACACCCTAAAGCCAGCTAGTGAGCGCACTCACAAGAGTAGCTCTCATTCTGTCTGTAATGGGACTTCTCCACAGAGTGGGGATAATTATGCAAATCCCTGCCTCATCCTCATTGGCTCGGGCCGAGGCCGTGACATTAACGAACAGCATGGAGCGTAGAGAGAGGGAAGGAGAGAAAAGGGGATAATGAAAGGAGAGGATATGAGGATGGGGCTCTTCTACAGCTACATGTGAAGTGCATACATACTGTAACTAGACACACACACATTACTCTACTTCACTAATCTAGATTTACCTCAAATCTAAGCCCTCTAGCATCTCTGTGAAACTATGAAACTGTTACCCTCATTGTAGACTTTTAAGAGAATGTGTGTGTGTGTGCCCCCTCTTTTAAGCTTTTCCATGTTCAGCCTTGCCGGGAATTGATCAGTGGGGAAAATAATCAAGCCCTTTATCTCTCAGCACTCACCACTTCCGTTTCCACGGAGACACACTGGTGCGTTTTCGTGGCATCTGGGTCGTATCTGGGCGACCCCGGAACCCTGACAGGGCCTAATCCCCACCCACTGTTACATACACACACGTCTGTGCACGCATTTACACGTCTGTTTGTGTGCGGGAATGCACTTTCTCATTATAATATAATATGCCATTTCGCAGACGCTTTTATCCAAAGCGAATTACAGTCATGTGTGCATTCATTTTTACGTATGGGTGGTCCCGGGGATCGAACCCACTACCCTGGCGTTACAAGCGCCATGCTCTACCAATTGAGCTACAGAGGACCACTATTATGACACCGATGGTATGTTAGGGTCCTCTTAACGACTGTATAATGACGTTTAGTACGGCCAGCTCTAATGTGTCAGTATTGGGCCTGTGAGTTAGTGCAGTTAGAGCAGTTAGCCAGCAGCTGGTGAAATAGGAGCGTCTCCCAGAGAGTATCACCCAACCCTAGAGAGGGGAAACACAGCCAAATACAGAACAGGCCTTGGCCAAACCCTCCTCTCCCTCTATCCCCCTCTCGTCTCCTCCCATCCCCCCCGTTTTGTTCCCCAAGCACGAGCAATTCACAGTTAAACTAATTCAATTTTCCTCCCGGCCAGGCCCACATGGGACGGCATTGGAATTCTGGTTTGTCATGATAAAATGATTACACGGCATTGTGTTTCTGCCGGGCAGCTCCTGACGCATTTATTAGAATCTGTCAGGGCCCATGTAGATCGGCCGGCTCTCTCTCCTCTGCCGCCGTCGCCGCTCGCCCCGCTGACACCACACACACACACACACACACACACACACTCCCTCCCCAGCCGAATAGGATATTCCTTATGAGATACGTCGCTCCTGGCAGACGCATAATCTGATTACATCCGCTAGATTAAAAATATATTGAATTTTTCTTCCTCCTCTCTCCTTCGCTCCTCTCCTCACACTCTTGCACTATCTCTCTCTTTTTTCTCTCCATCTCCCTCGTCCTCTCTCCCATTCTCTCCTTACTCCTGCGATGGAGAGATACTCATTGAATCTTTCACTCTATATCTCTCTCTCTCATTCCCCCTCTCTCAGGGTTATATTACACCTTATTCTTTTTCAAATTGGCTCTCCCTCGCTCCTCCCTTCTCCCGTCCTGTCAGCTATCTGTCAAGTGTGATTTTGGGCTGCCTGTCAATCAGGGGGGGGGGGGGCTTGCACACACACACACTGCACTCAGGAAATATTCTGACGTGAGAGAGAGGGGTTATGGGTAATGGGCAATGGCCGTCACTTAGAGCCACTGGGCGGTGTTTGGGTGTAGCGTGTAGAAGTGTGTCCCCGTCCGATCCATCTTTCCATCAGCCAACCAATCCCTGTTCTGATTCCATAGTTGTCGACACCACTGTCCCCTCTTTCCCCTTCATCCGTCATCCCCCCCATCCTCTCTTCTTCACGTCTTCCCTCTCATCTGATAGGAGAGTCAGGGGAGAGTCAAAGCCCAGAGGCATGGTTCCAGAAGAAGTCATTAAACCGCTGTGGCACACACACACACACACACACACTCCTGTCTCGATCTCTCTGTACCCCTAGAGCCTTCCAGCTGGTCTATGCCCCACTCTATTTGTCACTCCACTGACCCCTCTATCTGTCACTGACAGCTACACAGCTGGCCCTAAGTCAATGGGGTGACAGAGTTTAGAACACACTAATAGATATGCAATGTGAGCTGACACTGTTCTTTAATTCTGAGTGGTCTCTTCTACACTGTGTATTTCTATCTAAGCATTATGTAAAGTTGTTCATTGCAACATATAATAATGTTATGTCTGTCAGTAGAAGACTCTGTAGCCAGACAATGAGTCTATCACTATCACTTTTACTCCTTTGGACAGCTTTGCTCTCTCTCCCCACTCTCTCGATCATTGTTATACATACCAGATTGTATTGTTTATTGCTCTCTTTCACCACTGTGTGTGTGCGCGTGCATGCGTGTGCAAGATTTCCCTCAGACACCAGCATTAATCAGAGTATTCATTAGACTCTAATTATTTACTTTCCCTAAGGCTGTACTACGTAAGGTTGTCGGCCTCCCTGTAACCAGTCTGTAACTGTTGTGAGAAACATAGTTACATATTAATCCCAGGTAGGTGGGATTTGATCTGTCATTTCCAGTGGTGGGACGTGTTGCCAGGAAATTTGGGGAGGTAGATTGATAGTCTTACAGCTCGGAAATTCCACTACTGGATATTGGATGAAGAAACAAGTTCTGGTTTTGATCAGGTTCCTGACAGAAATGAATTGAAGAGATGTAGGTTAGTGAGAGACTGCACTGAGTGTACAAAACATTAAGAACACCTTCCTAATAGTGAGTTGCACCCCCTTTTGCCCTCAAAACAGCCTCAATTCTTCAGGGCATGGACTCTACAAGGTCTCGAAAGCATTCCACAGGGATGCTGGCCCATGTTGACTCCTATGTTTCCCACAGTTGTGTCAAGTTGGCTGGATGTCCTTTGGGTGGTGGACCATTCTTGATACAAACGGGAAACTGTTGAGAGTGAATAACCCAGCAGCGTTGCAGTTCTTGACACACTCAAACCGGTGCGCCTGGCACCTACTACCATACCCCGTTCAAAGCCACTTAAATATTTTGTCTTGCCCATTCACCCTCTGAATGGCCCACATACACAATCCATGTCTTTATTGTCTCAAGGCTTAATAATCCTTCTTTAACCGGTCTCTTAACCTGTCTCCTCCCCTTCATCTACACTGATTGAAGTGGATTTAACAAGTGACATCAATAAGGGATCACAGCTTTCACCTGGTCAGTCTGTCATGGAAATGTTTTGTAAACTGTATATGTTTTATAGTGCAGAGAGTATCTGTCAGTTGTGTTTCCTACACTGTGGTTGCATCTGAAATAACACCTTATTCCCTACTACCCAAAGCAGTGCACTATATAAGAAATAGGGTGTCATTTACAGGTGGTGTCATGTGTAGTCCAGACCTGTCAGGGCATGTTTGGAGTCCTCCCCAGAGCCTGACCTTAGCTTAGTGAGACCATGCACCTCACAGGAAGTGGCTGACAAACGGATGGCAGTTCGGCTTATCTCACACATATCCTCACCTGCAGTGTGTGTGTGTGTGTGTGTGTGTGTGTGTGTGTGTGTGTGTGTGTGTGTGTGTGTTGTGAAACAGAGAGAGACCCAGAGGAACATCAATATGGATGCTCCAACATAGGCCTAAAGGTGCTCCGGGGCACATCAAATCCCACAAACATACACATCTACACTACATGCCTTCATACAATAAACATACTTATGTACAAACCCACGTCACAAACGAGCACACTTCATGCAAATGAATCGTACTCACACAGCATGCCACATCACAAATAGCGGGATTTAAACATCAACACCATGAAACATTCATGTTTCAGTCGCCCAGGCAGAACTAACACCAAAGGGATTTGCCTTCAGATCTGAAGATGCTACTTTCTCCGTGCCTGTTCCCTGTTTTGTTCTCCTCAAAGCCTCCTCCCGTCAGAACAATTCCAATGTCGCAGTGCTGTTATGTTACAGAATTCCATTGTGTTGCTCTGAACATTCCACATATTGTTCTGGAATTCCACTATATTGCTGTAGCATTTCAGTATAGGCTGTTATGATATTCCATGGCCTTGCTAGTGGTTTCAAATCACTTAGTACAAGTTTTACTCACACCACAGAGAGAAAGGGAGAGGATTGAGGAATGGAGGGAGGGAGGGGAGGGACAGTGAGATGAAATATTTACTGGGCATGAAGTGAGAGTGAAAGAAGGAATCTGAGAGAGTAAAAGAGAGAAATAGTAAAGCAGAAGATAGAGCCAGAGGGAGGAGTAGGAGAAGGATGGAGGTGGGAAAGATGGTTATCAGAATGAAGGAGAGGGAGCACATAAAGCCAGAGAGAGGGATGAGGGAAGGAGAGAGGAGCCAGGGGGAGTTTTTAGGGCAGGAGGCCCAGGGGTCTGGATCTCATTTCTCCTTCCCTGTGTGTGCTTACATCATGTATGCATGTTTCTGTGGAAACCATGTTTAACCCTTAACAATGACCTGAGCACAACCCTTAGCACCCCCTCCCCTGGCCCCCCACAGTAACCTCCCACTATAACACTCCCACCCTACCTCCGCCTTTGGGGCCAACTTTAGATGGATTTGTGTGGGTTGTGAGGGGGCGTCCATAAAAATATGGAATGGAGGGAGAGAGTGGAGGAGAGTGGGGAGATGTGGTGAAGCGGGGAGGGGTTGAAGAGAGAAGAGGTGAAAGTGAGGATATGATAAGTAGGGCCGGGACGACACCAGTGTCGCGATACTCGTTAGTGTTGTGGCAAGGAAGCAAAACACGAAGCAGAGTTAACTTCTTTAGGAAAACCACTCTAATATTAAAAATAAACATCATTATGTTGTCATCCAGAGTCACATTTATTTATTTTACAAGCTACAGCACCCAATATTTTACATACAGCAAAGAGTTTGGTCTGCTTGGTGTTTTTATTTTTGCTATGGAAAAAATATTGCGATACTGGTATCGTCACTGTCCTAATGATGAGGGTGTAAAGTAGAGAAGGAGAGTGATAAAGGAAGAAGAGAGGAGAGATACGAGGGGCGAGGAGAGGAAAGGAAAGAGGCTAGAGGAGAGGAGAGAGGGTTAAGAGGAGAGAGGTTTAGGAGGGGAGAGGTTCAGGAGGGGAGAGGGTTAGGAGGGGAGAGGAGAAAGGGTTAGGAAGGGAGAGGGTTAGGAGGGGAGAGGAGAGAGGGTTAGGAGGGGAGAGGAGAGAGGGTTAGAAGGGGAGAGGAGAGAGGGTTAGGAGGAGAGAGGGTTAGGAGGGGAGAGGACAGGGGGTTAGGAGGGGAGAGGGTTAGGAGGGGAGAGGAGAGAGGGTTAGGAGGGGAGAGGAGAGAGTGTTAGAAGGGGATAGGAGAGAGGGTTAGGAGGAGAGAGGGTTAGGAGGAGAGAGGAGAGAGGGTTAGGAGAGGAGAGGGTTAGGAGGGGAGAGGAGAGAGGGTTAGGAGGGGAGAGGAGAGAGGGTTAGAAGGGGAGAGGGGAGGTGCAGTAAGGGTAGTAATGTGATCCTCTCTCTGTTTCCTCTGTCTGTTTGTCATTCTGATGGCACGTTATGCAGATGAGGAGCTAATATGATATCTCTGCTGAGCTGATGGATGTTTCAAATCATATGTGTGTGTGTGTGTGTGTGTGTGTGTGTGTGTGTGTGTGTGTGTGTGTGTGTGTGTGTGTGTGTGTGTGTGTGTGTGTGTGTGTGTGTGTGTGTGTGTGTGTGTGTGTGTGTGTGTGTGTGTGTGTGTGTGTGTGTGTGTGTGGTACTATATTACTATGTGTTATTCCCTCCATGCTGACATGTGTTTTTTCATATAAACAACATGTTCAATCTCACTGTAATATTTTCTATCTTTGAGTAACACGGATCTGTTGATTTGATGATGCAAAAAAAGTGTGTGTGTGTGTACGTGCCCCTCCCCGTTGTTGGGCTGGTAGCCATAATAACAACGGGGGGAAATCAGAAGGATTCTCTGCAGACTTCATTAGTTAAAACAAAGCCACTTGTCCATTTGGGCTTGTCTGCAGCCTAATTGATATAGATTTTAGTGATTTGCTCAGGGGTGGTGAAAAGCATGTTGGGTGTCATCGTCAATGTTGCTTTTCCTCTGTGGAGCGCGCTCACTAGCGCTCTCTCTTTTTCTCTCTTTCTCTCTCTAAAGCATTAACAACACTCTCCCTGATTTAAAAGCAATAGAAGCAGCAATAGTCTTTTCTCGCTAATTGTTACCAGAAAGTGGGCTTACCTTTTCAAAGGCACTTTACCAAAGCCTTAGCAGTGGCTAACAGCCAACATTTTCCTCTTCTAATTGCTCAAATGTGTTTCCACAAGAAATAGAGGTTACATTAGCGTTAAAATGGTATTGACTCTGCCTAACTCAGACTTTTGCCCTCCTGATTTATGGTTTAACAGTGAAGTTAAGGTTAGCCTAGTGCAGGTCTTTGGCCTTCTGATGCAATGGTATATTCTAACAGTAAAGTTAGCGTTAGCCCATGCCTAGGATTTCTGATGGTATTTTATCAGTAAAGCTAGAGTTAGCCTTCTGATGGTATTCTAACAGTAAAGTTAGCATTAGCCTAGCTTAGCTAAGCCTTTTATCAGGTTGATTGATGACAGTCCTCTCTTTAATGTGACACATTATGATCATATCAATTTATACTCTGTTCTCATCGACATCACTTTATAGCTCCTCCATCTCACACAGTCCATCGAGCCGGACAGTAAATCCTGCCTCTAAATGATGCCCCGCCACTACGCTTCATAAACCAACCAACCATCTCTCTCTCTCTCTCTCGCTCTCTCTCTCTCTCTCTCTCTCTCTCTCTCTCTCTCTCTCTCTCTTACTGACTGTCTCTCTCCCTCTCTGTCTGTCTCTCATTCTCTCTCCCTGTTTCCTTCTCTCTCCCTCTCTCTCTGTCTGTCTCTCACACACTTTCTTTCTCTCTCTCTCTCCCTTCTCTCTCTCCCTTGTCCTCGATCCCTCTCCCTCCCAGTAGACAGTGTGGATGTGAGTGTTTGAATCAGGGTGGGATTAAAATGTAATATCAGACTATTTAAGAGATTAGCGATTGACATTTCACCGGCTGAGTCTCTACAATCTGATGAACTGGCATTCATATATTGATTTATTTTCAGCTTGTTTTTTTTCAAGCTTTATTCATATGGGAAAAAATAGATGTGATATCAATGTCCCTTTATGAGCTGTCTTGTCATAGGCTTTGGAGCTAAGTCACTCTGAATTGGTTGTCAGGGATATTTGTTGAGGGGTGAAATATAGCCTTTAAAAATGGAGACTCAATAAGGTGAAGAAGACGAGAGCAATAGACAAGGAAATGAACGATTTTGTCACATTGGCTTTAACAGACTAAAAGCAAGCTCTGCATGGTTGGCATTGACCCTGGTGATTAAAGCTTGAGATGGAATGGCATAGTTAGAAAAGAGCGCTAATTGTTTGTAATTATAACAAACGTTAATTCTGCTCAATTATGTTGCGCATCAGTCAGGTTTAACAAGGTAGCGGAACGTGAAGTTTAATACGAGTCGTTCTATAGTTTGTCAAGTATGTTTGATCTATGAAACAGAGTCTGCATAACAATTGTTGAAAATGTATGTATGAAATGCATGATGTACATATGGCTCAGAATGGGTTAATCATGCAAACCATGTTTTGTGTGTGATAAATATACTGAATGACACATGTTAACATGACAATTCATTTCACTGCTATGTGTAGAACAGCATACTACGTAGACCAGTATCTATCTATCTATCTATCTATCACGTTCTTTCTCCATCCACCCTTCCCATCTCCCTTTTTTACTATTTTCCTCTGCACAATCCGGTGCTGGGGGCTGGTGCCTTGAGGGGGAAAGGGAGAGAGAGGGATGGGGGAGGGGAGACTGGAGTCTTTCATTCTCTCACTCTGTCACGTACCATCTTCTCTCTCTTCTCTCATTCTCTCTCTCCCTGCCATCCATCCCTGCCATCCATCCCTATAAGAAATTAAAAGGAATCAAACTATTCATATGCTAATATCATTTCGATTTGTACAGAATGGATTATAAATTAAATGTGGAATTTACCATTGTATGTTCACCATCATTACATCTGGTATTAGTATAGAAAGTGATATGAAAGGGTTAACAGTGCCCCTTTAAGATGAGAAGACCATGATGTCACTCAGCACTAGGGCTCGCCCAATCCCAACCCCCTGTTGTGCTTGGCATGATGTCATAGAGAATAATCATCCAATGGGAGTATCGTATGAATGTTGGGGGTGGGCCCCATCTGACATCATACTTTCAACACAGCTGGCCTGACTTAAGACCTGGCACAGTCTCGGAGTTTGTCACCAACCATTACACACACACAACACACACACGTTCACACCTGTTGAAGTGGATCATGAGAGATTTGGTAGTGTACATGCATGCCTATATGTGTGTGTTATGTGTGCACATGCATGTGTGAGAACAAGGCAGGCATGGAAAGAAGTGTGAAAGACAGATGGGCTGAGAGAGAGAGAGAGAGAGAAAATCCAAAAACCACATTCCGAGATTCAAGAGAATGACAAATACACACAGTACCCAGAGTGTGTCTCTGTGGGAGGGATACATCTTGGAGTGTGTCTCTGTGAGGACCATGTAAACAGGGTAACCAGGGAGGGATGTATCTTAGTGTGTTGGCAGCTGGCTCCTTGTTTCTCCAGTGATGCAGCAGCCCCAGTGACTGTGTGTCAAATTGCCAAATATGCCCGTCTGAATGCCTGCCTGATCATAGCATGGTCCTGCCACCTGCAGACACCCACAGCACGACCACAACACTAACATAACGCTAAAGAACCATTCAATCAACATTCACTTCTACTCCCAGGGAGGGTTCATGTCTTTGGTCTTTATTTCATCCACCATAGTGGTGTAATATCTGGTCTGTTGGTGCATTTTGGCTAGTGACTGTATTATTATAAGCTATGTTGATGCACAGCAGACTTCTGTTATTATGGAGTCCGAATGGGGCTATGTACTGTACAGGAACATGATCTAACATTGCTGTCAAGCTCTGATATTCCTTTCATGCCAGAACTGGCGTTGTCATTAAGTTATACAGTGGAGCTTTGAAATATGTCTTTTTTTAAACATTTTGATGCATTGTTGGCAGGGTACCAGGGAAAGGGAACGGGGGATACCTAGTCAGTTGTACAACTGAATACATTCAACTGAAATGTGTCTTCCGCATTTAACCCAACCCCGCCTTAATCCCCCGGTGGACCATTCTTGATACATACGGAAAATTGTTATGTGAAAAAACCCGCAACGTTGCAGTTCTTGACACAAACCGGTGCGCCTGGCACCTACTACCATACCCTGTTCAAAGGCACGTCAATCTTTTCTTGCCCATTCACCCCCTGAATGGCACACATACACAATCCATGTCTCAATTGTCTCAAGGCGTAAAAATCCTTCTTTAACCTGTCTCCTCCCCTTCATCTACACTGATTTGAAGTGGATTTAACAAGTGACATCAATAAGGGATCATAGCTTTCACCTGGATTCACCTGGTCAGTCCATGTCATGGAAAGAGCAGGTGTTCTTAATGTTTATACACTCACCGTACATCTTCTCATGTATCGGTTGCCTGTCTTTGTGTGTGTGTGTGTGTGTGTGTGTGTGTGTGTGTGTACGTGCCTGTGTGTGTGTGTGTGGGTAGTTGAATAATGGGTGGGTTAGTTAGCATCATGGTCTGAGATGAAACGGACAAAACGTAAGCCTTTGAAATGCAAAATGCAGAAAGACTGCCGATTGGCCACTGTGCTGGGGAGCGGATGGCCGTCTTTGTGTTTCCCCCACATTTCATCATAACACACACACACACACACACACACACACACACACACACATTATTAAAAAGGGAATAGCTAATGCTTTATTATTTTATTCATCTATGTGACACAAAGCACACTAATAGGCTGCAGCTTGCTGGAGGAGACGAAGTGTGACAAGCGTGTGTGTGTGCACATGCATGTGTGTGTGTGTGCACAATTGTGTGGACACACAAACAGGAGAGTTGAGTCTCCACTGGCAGGGCCCAGGGACCAATTTATTTCCACGCAGTAGGAAGAACAGAGGGATAGAAAGGGGGTGGAGACCCAGTGGAACAGGAAATAGAGATGGGCCCCACTGTTCACTCAGATTACTTGGGACAGAATGAAACCATTTGTGTTTGGTGTGTGTGTGAGTGAAGTGGGGAGATGATTGTATGTGTGTGTTGTTCTCCTGAGTCAAGGATTACTGAACTTTATTTATTTCAGGTCTTTTATCTGTGGAGACGTTTATTGCCGCAGTGGACTAAAAGCATTTATAGACACACACACACACCTATACACACAAGTAATGTACACCTCACACAAACGTGCACTATACACACAAGTAATGTACACCTCACACAAACGTGCACATGCATTTTATATAACGGAACCTTTTAACTGAACTCATCCCATCTATCTCTCTCTCTCTCTCTCTCTCTCTCTCTCTCTCTCTCTCTCTCTCTCTCTCTCTCTCTCTCTCTCTCTCTCTCTCTCTCTCTCTCTCTCTCTCTCTCTCTCTCTCTCTCTCTCTCTCTCTCTCTCTCTCTCTCTCTCTCTCTCTCTCTAACAGGCAGGAAGCCAGTGACCTCTCTGGACCCATACAGAGGTAAGGACCCGTTTCTATTCTCTCGTTTCATGTTTCTCTCCTCTCTTCTCATCTTTGATCAGCTTTTATGTGTGTGATGGGTTAGCAACAGTACTGTACCACCACCACACAGCTCTCATCTCCCAGACCAGAAGTACTCTACTAGCTAGTGTGGCCCCAGCAGAATGTCTCCCATCTCTGAGCTGTTGTCTGTAAGCCTGAGAGAACAGGGAAGAAAACGAAAGACACAACAGAAACAGAGGGATGGAAAAAGATTCACTGGGGAGGTAGAGATAAAGAGGGAAGGAGGAAAAAGACAGAGGGTGAATTGAGGGTGTATATAGGGAGAGAGAACAGAGAGAGGGAGCTAAAAGGAGAGACGCGAGAGAGCGGGTGGGAGATGTGACGAGGCTCAGATCTATGGCCGTGCAGGGTCATTAAACCCAAACCCCATGGCGACAGAACGAGACAACCAAGGAGAGGGAGGAAGAGAGAGGTTTAAATAAAGGGCCCATCTTAAAATAGACACACCTATTCCTCATTTGGGATTGAGTTAGCAGGGAGGATAGGCCCTTTCGGAAAGCCTGTCTCTCCTCTCTGAACACACCAAAGATCTGACTAATCAGCCTTCCACCTTTTCAAGGACACTTAGGCCTGTTCACACACACACACACACTACACACCACTAGGCCTTGTACAGGGAACATCTGTAGCTGCACAAAATAGATATTACAAAACACACTAATCATTTATCTGTCAGACGCAGTTAAGGGGGCCTTGGCCATTGTAGGAGATTCTGTGTGCGTGTGATAGAGAGAGGGTTAATGGTGTTGCATTTACCCAGGGAAGAGCAGGGACAGCAAACGACATGCATATGCAGATTATCTGCTAACGAAGCAGAGCGAGACTGACTTCAAAAGGCATCCGGCACGAGAGAGAAGCAGAGGGGGAGAGAGAGAGAGAGAGAGAGAGAGAGAGAGACTGAAGGAGAAAGGGAAAGAGAAAGATTTAGGTTGTAAATAATTAGGCAAGAATACTTTGGTTTTGTTTTCCTCTCTGTTTGAGAAAAATAAAGCTGTGGGACACAAACACACACACACACACACTGTTATCCACAGTAATCCGCCACACAGCTGTGTCGTTCCGGAATGTGTGTTTACTTCCTTTACCCCTCCCCCCCGCGTTCCTCCTCCCAACACACACACACACTCACAAAGAGAGCTTGGTATATACTTTTATCCTGAGTGTTTTTGCTCCCCTAACGTTCTCTGGTGGTTTGATTGACACTGGGCTCGTTATTCAGCAGACATTCTGCAGCGTGACTGAGACTCAGAGCAAGGTGTGAGAGACGGGGAGGGGTGTGGGGAGGTAGAGAAAGAGGGCGATGAAGGGAAGGGAGGAACAAAGGAGGAGAGGGATGGAGGGGAGGACACGGTGCAATGAGGGGATATTAGGAGGTGGGGAAGTAGAGAGGGGTGAGGGGTGATTGATAGAACATGGGGGAAATAAGGGGGGGGTGATATTATTATTATTATTATTATTATTATTATTATTATTATTATTAGCTCTGGGCTAATTACAAATCTGAGATGGTGATTATGGACAATAAGAGAGACCAGCTGATAATTAGTAGAGGCTACTGAACACTGTAACACACAGCCTACCTGGACCTGACCCTACTTCCTGACACACACACACTGGGATGTTTTGTATTGTAGTAGTGGTGCAGTAGTGTAGGACAGGTCGCTGTCCCTCACTGCTAGCAGCATGTGTTAGTGCAGGTATTTTACTTTATAGCTCCAGGCCTTCAATTATTCTCTGTAATTATGAGTAGAGCAGCATAAAGAGAGAAACAAACACACACACAGAGAGACACACACACACACACACACACACACACACAGTAGAGTGTATAATTACTGGGGGGCCACACAATGCCCCGTCTCAGTGTGCTGCGTCTGTTATTGTCTCTACGGCCACCGCACGGCAACGGGCATCTCACCGCGGCAACAGCGTTAAACTATAACGGTGGACACGGTGGCCCCAGCCTCGGCGCCACTGAATATTCATGAGAGGGGCAGTCTCACTAGATGGCAGTGCAGCCAGCGCCTGGCATGGCTATGCAGATGGACTCACTGGGGAGTGTGTGTGTATGTTTGTGTGTGTGTGTGTGTGTGTGTGTGTTGGCAGCATTGAGGATGACTGGGGTTCATACGTAGACTGCAGACTGTGTGAGCTCACTACACAGCATTCTCTGAGACTCAAATGATGGAAGAAGAAAGCTAGAGGCTTATACCATCTCTCTCTCTCTCTCTCTCTCTCTCTCTCTCTCTCGCTCTCTCTGCCACTCTCTGCCTCTCTCTGCTTTTCGCTCTCTCTCTGCCTCGCTCTTTCTACAGTAGTTTGTGTGGTTATCAGTGTTTCAGGCTCTTTGCTGAGTTTCTTATGTATTCCCTGGTGATTGGCAGCAGATAGAAGCCTTCACAACAGCCAGCTTCACAAAATACAGGAACACACACACACCACTCACTCTGACGCTTCAAACACACTCGTCACACACATCCCAACTACCATCCCAAAGCCACAGATGAACACATCACAAATCCCCCCCAAACATATAAAGTACACACACACACAAGCCATGTAAAAGATGGTACTGTATTAGGTGTGCTGGTGAGTGTTGAGCTGAGATGTAGGTGGGGAAACAATACCATCAGCAGGTCACATTCACTTAGCGTTTGCACCAGGGTCTTGCACGTGTTATTTCACACAGGGGAACATACAGCCACTCTGAAAATATCAGGTACATGAGCACAGGTACAAAGATTTGAGATAGTATGTATTTAGTATGATGATGATGGGGACGATACCATAGATATTTTCCGAAATAGTAAATGATTTCCTAGCTACTCTTTAAACCGATGCATCCTCATTGTTTGTGGGAGATATCTACTCCGCCCATTCTAGCACAATCACTGTATGTCTGTCTGTATGACTGACTGTCTGTGTGACTGTGGGATTAAATTCTTATTGGGTTTTAATTGCAGAAGGCTTTTCTGGTGTCATGTTCGGTGTTCATCCATTTTTCATCGAAACACATGAATTATGAAGAGACTAACAACAGGGAGGGGCAGAGAGATGGAGGGAGAGAGATGAAGAGGAAGGAGAATAGACATGTTGAATTCAGTTGGGAGTCTAGTTCTCTCTCTCTGTCTCTCTCCCTCCCCCTCTCTTTCTTTCTCTCTCTGTCTGTCTCTCTCTCTCTCTCTCTCTCTCTCCCTCCCACTCTCTTTCTTTCTTTCTCTCTCTCTCTCTGTCTCTCTCTCTCCCTCCCCCCTCTTTCTTTCTCTGTCTCTCTCTCTCCCTCCCCCTCTTTCTTTCTCTCTCTCTGTCTCTCTCCCTCCCCTTCTCTTTCTTTCTTTCTCTCTCTTTTTCTCCCTCCCCCTCTTTCTCTCTCTCTTTCTCCCTCCCTCCCCCTCTCTTTCTCTCTCTTTCTCCCTCCCTCCCTCCCTCCCCCTCTCTTTCTCTCTCTTTCTCCCTCCCTCCCTCTCCCCCTCTCTTTCTCTCTCTCTCTTTCTACCTCCCTCCCTCCCCCTCTCTTTCTTTCTCTCTCTCTCCCTCCCCCTCTCTTTCTTTCTTTCTCTCTCTTTCTCCCTCCCCCTCTCTTTCTTTCTCTCTCTCTATCTCCCTCCCCCTCTCTTTCTTTCTCTCTCTCTTTCTCCCTCCCCCTCTCTTTCTCTCTCTCTCGCTCCCTCTGGAACATTCCCTCTCTTTAGTAGACACACAGACAGAGAGACAAGGTGTACACTGCACAGACGGGTCCATCAATCTTCACACAGTCCTGTAGGGATCATCACACACACCTACTCACTCAAACACACACACACACACACACACACTCTACAGGATGCCATTACAGTGCAAACAGGACAGAGGTATGTTGGGTAAAACTGATCCCTGGAAAAACAAATTAACTGCACACTAGCGAGGGGTGGGTGTGTGTGTGTGTGTGTGTGTGTGTGTGTGTGTGAGTGAGTGAGTGAGTAAGGCCAGTGAGAGGTGATAGTCAGACCAGATTCAGATCAGTGACCTGGAACACATTGGGTACTGAGAACTGATTCTCACACACGCGCACACACACACACCACACAGTCAGACAGAGGTAGACATCCATACCGTCTCCTTATAGCAAGATGTCAACAGACCGACGCCAGACACAGACAGACAGACACATTTTCTATACACTTTGTCTGTGGAGGAATGCCAATATATAATCAGCTAATCAGAAACCTATGTGAGAATGCATTTATCAGTTACCTAATCAACCATGATATACATGGAAACCTATATCACAGTAGGGAGGGAAGGTGTGAGAGGTTAGAGGTCAGAGGTTCTAGCATAGTGGTGCACAGTGGGTAGTCAATACCCCCAGCTGTTGTCAGTTATACAGTACACCCACCCACGCCACCTCACACACACACTCATCCCCCTTATCTTACCATCCCACCCTCCCCCCTCATATTGGGCTGATGAACCAGTCCAGACATGAGAGCAGGTTTGACAGGCTATCCCTAGCCCCCGTCCCCCTGCTCATCCTCCCTGCCCCAGGGTTCTCTGGGATAGCGGAATGTTTTCCTACCAGCTGATGCTCTCTGTGAGGGGAGGACAAGCTTAATATCTGTACCAACACTGTCGGAGAGAGACGGAGGGACGGAGGGAGGGTGGTAGAGACTGAGGGAGGGAGGTAGGTAGAGAGGGAGGGACGGAGGGAGGGTGGGAGAGACTGAGGGAGGGAGGTAGGTAGAGAGGGAGGGACGGAGGGAGGGTGGGAGAGACTGAGGGAGGGAGGTAGGTAGAGAGGGAGGGACGGAGGGAGGGTGGGAGAGACTGAGGGAGGGAGGTAGGTAGGTAGAGAGGGAGGGACGGAGGGAGGGTGGGAGAGACGGAGGGAGGGAGGTAGGTAGAGAGGGAGGGAGGGTGGGAGAGACGGAGGGAGGGAGGTAGGTAGAGAGGGAGGGACGGAGGGAGGGTGGGAGAGACTGAGGGAGGGAGGTAGGTAGAGAGGGAGGGACGGAGGGAGGGTGGGAGAGACTGAGGGAGGGAGGGAGGTAGGTAGAGAGGGAGGGACGGAGGGAGGGTGGGAGAGACGGAGGGAGGGAGGGAGGTAGGTAGAGAGGGAGGGACGGAGGGAGGGTGGGAGAGACGGAGGGAGGGAGGTAGGTAGAGAGGGAGGGACGGAGGGAGGGTGGGAGAGACTGAGGGAGGGAGGTAGGTAGAGAGGGAGGGACGGAGGGAGGGTGGGAGAGACTGAGGGAGGGAGGTAGGTAGAGAGGGAGGGAGGGTGGGAGAGACGGAGGGAGGGAGGTAGGTAGAGAGGGAGGGTGGGCGAGACGGAGGGAGGGAGGTAGGTAGAGAGGGAGGGACGGTGGGAGAGACTGAGGGAGGGAGGTAGGTAGAGAGGGAGAGAGGGTGGTGGGGGTCTATTTAAGTCCAGATACTGTAAGCCTCTCTGTTTGGCCTCTGGCCCTAACTGAGCTGTCTGCTGGATACATTGTAAGTGTAGTATAGCATTTCTGGATCCAGTAGACCTTCAGTATACAGTATACCTTCAGTATACAGTATACCTTCAGTATACAGTAGACCTTCAGTATACATTAGATCTTCAGTAGACCTTCAGTATACATTAGATCTTCAGTATACAGTAGATCTTCAGTATACAGTAGACCTTCAGTATACATTAGATCTTCAGTATACAGTATACCTTCAGTATACAGTAGACCTTCAGTATACAGTAGATCTTCAGTATACAGTAGACCTTCAGTATACAGTAGACCTTCAGTATACATTAGATCTTCAGTATACAGTATACCTTCAGTATACAGTAGACCTTCAGTATACAGTAGATCTTCAGTATACAGTAGACCTTCAGTATACAGTAGACCTTCAGTATACATTAGATCTTCAGTATACAGTAGACCTTCAGTATACAGTAGATCTTCAGTATACAGTAGACCTTCAGGATACAGTAGACCTTCAGTATACAGTAGACCTTCAGGATACAGTAGATTTTCAGTATACAGTAGACCTTCAGGATACAGTAGATTTTCAGTATACAGTATGGGTATTTAAATTTTTGTGTGTATCATAATTTCTTTCTTTCTGTGTGTGTGTGTGTGTATGTACACTGAGTATACAGAACATTAAGAACACCTTCCTAATATTGAGTTGCACCCCCGCCTTTTGCCCTCAGAACAGCCTCAATTTGTCGGGGAATGGACTCTACAAGGTCTCGAAAGCATTCCACAGGGATGCTGGCCCATGTTGACTCCAATGCTTCCCACAGTTGTGTCAAGTTGGCTGGATGTCCTTTGGGTGGTGGACCATTCTTGATACACACAGGAAACTGTTGAGCGTGAAAAACCCAACAGCGTTGCAGTTCTTGACACACTCAAACCGGTGCGCCTGGCACCTACTACATACCCCGTTCAAAGGCCCTTAAATATTTTGTCTTGCCCATTCACCGTCTGAATGGCACACATACACAATCCATGTCTCAATTGTCTGAAGGCTTGAAAATCCTTATTTAACCTGGATTTGTTTTGTACACTCAGTGTATGTGTTTGTGCGCGTGTGTGTGTGTGTGTGTGTGTGTAATGTTGGGAGGGAAGCTGGGTGTGAAGTTTTTAGCAGAGCTCCAGATGGCTGAGAGACAGGTGAGCCAATTAGAGAGTCTCACTACACGGCAACATCATCACAACCACTGGAACGTTACTGCAGCACATTCACAACACTCACACAACGTTACAGGAACACCATCACTACACCATAACATTACTGCAACATTAAGGTCATACACTTTACCTTACTATAACATTTACATCAACCCTCTTAAACGGTATGTCCACTACTACACCTCAACAATACAGCTGTACACTCTGTTACATGACAGCAATGTTGACATCAACACCGTCCTACTGTACATCGATATAGAAACTTTACAGCCATACATTTTAACTTTCGGGAACATTCTGTACTTACAGTATAATTAAGCAATAAGGCACGAGGAGGTGTGGTATATGGCCAATATACCACGTCTAAGGGCTGTTCTTATACACGACGCAACGCGGAGTGCCTGGATACAGCCCTTAGCCGTGGTATATTGGCCATATACCACAAACCCCTGAGGTGCCTTATTGATATTATAAACTGTTTACCAATGTAATTAGAGCAGTAAAAATACATATTTTGTCATACCCGTGGTATACGGTCTGATATACCACGGATGTCAGCCAATCAGCATTCAGGGCTCGAACCACCCAGTTTATAATCCAATAAGTTTTTTCTCTCTCTTTCTAGACACGGTACACAGAATGTGCCAGTCTGCTACTTCACACAGAGAGAGCGATATGAGCAGATTTTTTTTGTGCGTCCCAAAATAAATCTGTCCAACATAGCTGATATTCATTATCATTCTAATGATGTGGAAATGTTCCGCGAGAAAGAGTGAGGGAGGAGAAAGAGAGAATTTTTGAAGACCGACGGCAGAATCTAAACACAATACTACTGTCTCTCTCTCTCTGTCACATTACTATAAACGGACCAAGGGCAACTATATCGCAAAAATTAAACTCCAAAATAATGAAGGAATTTACTAGTAATGAGCCTTCTCTCGAACATTGTCACACTCACATATGCACATACTCATGCACTCAGGCATACACAGATATACACACCAACACACACGCGGGCACACACACAACCTCTTACATTCACATACACACACTATCTATTCACACAAACACCCTCCAACTCGGGGCAGGCGACCTGTTGTGTGTTTTCTCCACTGTTAAGAGATAATTGACAAGCCACGAGGGCTGCTTTCCCCTTAATGGAAGGTGACAAATTCATTTCTGTGTGCTAATGCCTGTAAATGGAACAGCCCCGCTTTCCCCTGCTTTCCAATGCACAACCACAGGCACCTGTCTGCGTGGGGGGGGTAGTGTTTGTGGGTAAAGTGTATGGGTGGGTGTCCGTGTATATTTTTCATTCCCTTTTTTTCTTGTGTAGGCCTATATACCAGAGCTTTAAGTCCTAGTTGACCTTTAGGGAAGATATTATTATTATTATTATTGTGGTCCTCTGTAGCTCAGCTGGTAGAGCACGGCGCTTGTAACGCCAAGGTAGTGGGTTCGATCCCCGGGACCACCCATACACAAAAAATGTATGCACGCATGACTGTAAGTCGCTTTGGATAAAAGCGTCTGCTAAATGGCATATTATTATATTATATTATTATTATTATTACCCATGGTTCTCGGTAGTAAAGAGGAGTTGATTAGCCTTGTTGATCCTTCCTTTCTCTTAGTTTTTTTCTTCTTTTTGATCCATCCCTTTGTTTGCTGCATATGGATGTCCTTGGCTTTGGAGTGGGGAGAAGAGAGGAAGAGCGGTTTATCTCTCCCTTGGGTCCTTCGTCCATCCATCCTTCCATCCTTCCTTTCATTCTAGATTGTCTCTCTGACCCTGCTGTCCTTCTCGGTTCGTCTGAACCACACAGCCGTTTGTTTACTAACCCGTAAGGACGTTGTCAGGGCGACAAAAGAGCTGTTATCTGTTACGATGTAAGACTTGAGATGCCACAATGGATGAAAACATCCCATAATAGGTTCTCTTGTACTCCGCTGCGTGCGTGGGGAAGATAAGATGAATTCTTCATACCCCGGCCTGATTGCAGAATCTTGCATCTAATGCAAGTTTTATTGCTTTCTCCTTTCTTACATTCAAACTGCAGAGTCAAGCTTTTTTCTTTCTTTGGGAAAAAAACTAAATAATTTATTATTGTTGCATTTTTCTTGCTAGGAAACAGAGGGGAAAGACTGAGAGAAAGGAAGAGAGAGAGGAGGATGAGAGGATTTCTTGAATGGATGAACACGGGCAGAATGCTTAAGGGGATGTGAGGGGAGTAAGTGCTGAGAAAGGGGGGAGAGGAGGAGTGCGGATGTGTACTCTTGTTCTCTACTTGGTCCGAGTGAGGCCTGAGGAGATAAAGGTAGAGCGGGAGAAATAAGAAAAATAAGTGCCTGCAGACTTTGGTAATCCCTCTTTTATGAATAGGAAGCCAAGCTCAGCATAATGGTGACTCACAGACATAACATAACTTACCCCCCACCTCCCCTTCTACTCCTCTGCCACTCTCCCTCACACATTCAAAATCAAACTTTATTGGCACAACTGTTAAAGGTACAATAACGTTGCCAAATAACTTAATACTAAGACTTTTTGGTTGCTAATCTCTCTCTTGACTCATTCAGTGTGTGTAGTGGTCATAGATTGGCCCAGGCTTGATCTTAGTCCAGGTCTGGCTCTGGTTTGGCATGGTTAGTATAAAGGTCCCTGCCCTCCCTGTGTCTGGCTAGAAGAGTATACCGCCTGTCATACGTTACCGTGACAACGCTCTTACATCAGATAGTGCCCCCCATGCAGCCAATGGGCATTGACCTTTCACTGTCAGACTGAGTTAGGAAGAGGGAGAGAGAGGGTAAGAGGGAAAGAGAGGGTAAGAGGGAAAGAGAGGGTAAGAGGGAGAGAGAGGGTAAGAGGGAAAGAGAGGGTAAGAGGGAGAGAGAGGGTAAGAGGGAAAGAGAGGGTAAGAGGGAAAGAGAGGGTAAGAGGGAGAGAGAGGGTAAGAGGGAAAGAGAGGGTAAGAGGGAGAGAGAGGGTAAGAGGGAAAGAGAGGGTAAGAGGGAAAGAGAGGGTAAGAGGGAGAGAGAGGGTAAGAGGGAAAGAGAGGGTAAGAGGGAAAGAGAGGGTAAGAGGGAGCGAGTGGGAGAGAGATAGAGGGAGAGAGAAAAGAGGGAGAGAGAAACAACATCCATAAGTAGGTCATTTCATTAAACTGTAAACACCATAGGAAAACAAGGCAGTGACAGGTGCTGTATATTTGTGCAGTGGCCTGAAGTTACTATGATGTCACACTACAATGTGTGTGTGTGTGTTTGTGTGTGTGTGTGCGTGCGTGTATGAGAGAAGAGGAAAACAAGCAAAAATGAGATAGGATTGGGTTAGTTGGGGTGAGGGCGGCATGCAATCATGCTAAAATCCGCAGCAAATGAGAATTGATCCAGGATTCTAATTTGGCATTTCCTCAGGTCTGTATGTGTGCGCTGGCCTCTCACCCCTGTCTCAGACATGACCATATGTTCAGGGCCCCTCCAGGACTGATCCTAGAGCAGCAGATGAGATTTACAGAAGGAGATTGGCACTTACAGCAGGAAATATCCAGATTTAAAGTTTAGGATGGCATCAGGGTCTCCTGTGTTGAGATATGGATAGAATACATTTAGAATTTAGAGCTGAGTAAGAAGTAGGATAGTGAATATGACCCTCAGATTTGCAATGAAAAACCAACAGACGGACTAAATTCTGCAATTAGGGTTTGGAGTTTGAAGCTCAGCTGTGTACTGCATCTTAACTATGAATATACTATATATAAAGTCTTGTTTTGGTCCCTTGCAGGTGTTTTAGAGGATATTTATTATTTTGCACATTATTGCAAACATTCTAATAAAGCTCCCAGACAATCCATAACTTTAACAACCCTCCTCTATCCTCCTTGCATGCACACACACACACACACACTGAGACACTAATGAAACCATAGGCTTCTCTTTTTTTGTTCCTGGCTCAGTGAAAAATTATAATAAACAGAAGGATGAATATTTTATCAGCAGCTTCCTGAGTCTTCTGTCTCCGTCTCCTGTGAGTAGGACAGGCTCTGATGTGACAGATATCACATTTGGTGTGTGTGTGTGTGTGTGTGTGTGTGTGCCCTGCCAACAGCTACAGTCCACTATCTGGCAGACATGCACATGCGCACACGTACGAGTGTGTGTGACAGGTAGTGGACTGTAGCTGTTGTTGCTTGCAGGGCCCCCTTAGGGAGGGCCACTAGCTGAGACAAGTCTGTCTTTTAGCTGGGAAAGAACATGGAATGAATGGGTCATATCCATAGCTCCATTCACTGGGGATTGGACTGGACTGGTCTGAGCTAGGCTAGCCAATGCTCGGCTGGGCTGAACTAGGTTTAAAACTGGGCTGTGCTGGGCTAGAATAAACTGAGTTGGACTAGATCAGAGTTGGACTGCACTGGGCTGGGTCAGGCTGGTCTGCTCAGAGCGCTAGTATTAAAGTAAAATAGGCAACAACATGAGCTGAGCTGTCAGGGGGGATTACTTCAGCCAGGCAAGCCAGCAGGGTCTCCTCCGCTCTACCGCTCCACCAGAGAGAGAGAGAAGGAGGGAGGGGTAGAGAGAGAGCGAGCGGGAGACAGCGGGGACGAGAGAACGTGTGTTTCTGTAGTGCGAACAGGAACGAGAGAGAGCAAGGAACGAGACAGGGAGCAGAAAGCCGCCGCTTGTTGTGAAATAGAAAAAGAGGGTGAACATAAAAGGAGAGATCGGAGGAGAGAAACAAAACCTGTTCGGAGCAGAGCAGAGATGTTGGAGCTCTCGTCCGAGCTGGGCTTTGTGCAGAGTGTGTGTGTCGACGGCATATGCGGCCCCCCCTCTGCACCCCACCCCACCGCCGGATCCATGAGGGCCGACGAGCTGCTGCTGAGGTACGCACACACACACATATACACACACACACACACATATAGGTCCGAACCTTACCCATACACTCTCTCATGTGATCTCCTGTTTTAGTGTGTGTTTTGTGTTCTGGTTCAGTCTGTGTTTCTGTCATATCTCACTGCAATGTCTGTCAGTGTCTGCTCCTCTCTCTCTGCCTCTCTCTCTGCCTCTCTCTCTCTTTCCCGCTTGTTGTTCTTTTTTCGGGATCCCTCCTTTCTGTCCTGCGACTGTTCATTTGTTCAACTGTAAAATCCAATACTTGTACCTCTCTTGTGCTCTTTTCCTCTCCAACCCATCCTCCTTTTTCATGCCCCCTCTCTCTGTATGTGAGTCATGGAGGGGTAGCGGAGGGTTAGAAAAGGGTTAGTAGGGGCTCTATCCCTCTCTAGGGGCCAGGGAACAGGGCAGTGGATCAGGAGAGTGTTTATACTACTCACTGTAATCCAGAGAGGAGAGAGGGAAGGAGGAGAGGAGGGGAGGGGAGGGTGGGGCGGGGTACAGGAGAATAGAGAGAAAGAGGGTAGACTAGACTCCATATTTGGATTTTGGGTGCAAAATGTTTCTGTTTCGTTCCGCCGTCTTATTTAGCAAAAACCGACAACCTTTTCATGTTTGATCAACAGAATCTCCAACCTCTCCTTCTCTGTATATCTCTCTTTTTCCATATCTCTTATCCCTCTCTCTCTCGTTTCCGGACAATTCTTTGGGTTGTTGAAAGATGTCTGCTTTGTTTATTTGGATCTCAGTCACCCGGATAGAGAGAGCAAGGGGGGAAAAGGAGGGCGAGGGGGGAGAATGGGGCGGGTACAGAAACATCCAGCTCTAACGAGACGGACACAGACAAACAATAAGTCAGCCAGCTAGCCAGCCACTTCAGTCTGCTGTACTATCTCTCTCTCTCTCTCTCTCTCTCTCTCTCTCTCTCCTCCACATTTAATCTATCTCTCTCTCTCTCTCTCTCTCCTCCACATTTAATCTATCTCTCTCTCTCGCTCTCTCTCTCCTCCACATTTAATCTCTCTCTCTATCTCTCTCTCCTCCACATTTAATCTATCTATCTCTCTCTCTCTCGCTCTCTCTCCTCCACATTTAATATATCTCTCTCTCCTCCACATTTTATCATTACTCCCCGATTGATAGAGATTTATTTTTGCAATATACACCACATGTACCTTTTGAGAGTTAAAACATGGCTTAGCCTCATACCTATGAACACAGGACAGACATGGTAAAACAATAATAAATCACACATCACCCTTGTGTATTAATGCTTTATTATGGGACAATAAAACCAAGACAGGGATGGATGGGCCTCCTCTATAAGCCCAGTCAGCATTAAACCAAGCGCTCCCTTCTAAGTGTGCTTCTCTAAGTGTGCCTCCCTAATGGCCTATGGGGTATAAGTCTCCTTTTAGAGCCCTTGCTGTTGGTTTAGCGAGCACATTATGGCACCTCTCTCTCTCATTACCCAGGGAACAGAGAAGGTGGAGGCAATGGGCTCTAAAATAGTCCCCGGCCCCTCATGAAAATGCCCAACCACCCGCTACAGCAAAGTGAAAGGAGCACGTCAGAATCACTACGCCTATTTAATCGACGGTCCACCTTTTCAATAAGGAGAGTCAGGCTGGGTCAGTTAGAACATGGTGGTTATGAAGGTATGCTTTACACACACACACACACACACACACACACACACCTACACCTAGGTCGGTCCCCTAGCACAGTCCTGCTTTGTATACAAACCCTCTCTCTTCTCTGGATCAATAGTTGTTAGTTCATCAGTAGTCATTAGTTCCCTCAGTCTAATAAGATTATGCTTAATAAGAGCTGGCCCATCTGGAAGTAACACCCAGTATCAACACACTCTCACACACACACACACACACACACACACACACACACACACACACACACACACACCAGAGAGAGGGTGAGAGTGCATGTGTTGGAGAAAGGGAATGCATGAACTGGGGCTGTGAGCTTGTAGGTATGTGAAATGTGTGCGTTAAATGAAATATGTGTGTGTCTGCTAGTGCATCAGTGTGTGTTTGTCTGTGTGTGTATTTGTGTGTGTGCACACCTGTGTGTGTATTTGTGTGTGTGTGTGTGCGTGCGTGCACACCTGTGTGTGTGTGTGTGTGTGTGTGTGTGTGTGTGTGTGTGTGTGTGTGTGTGTGTGTGTGTGTGTGTGTGTGTGTGTGTGTGTGTGTGTGTGTGTGTGTGTGTGTGTGTGTGTGTGTGTGTGTGTGTGTGTGTGTGTGTGTGTGGTGGGTGGTTGTTATCCTCAGCCCCAGAGGATCAGTGGAGCTGCACCAGTTTCAAATGAAAATAAATGAGAGGCAGTGACCGCTACTGCCTGGGTCCTACTTTAATGAGGAAAATAGCAGAGGGGAGGGCGAGAGGTAGAGGGGGAGGCAGGATTGAGGGAGGGGTGCAGGGAGAAGGTGGTTAGGGGAGGGGGAGAGTGTGAAAGCGAGAGGGAGTGAGAGAAATAGGGCAGCGCAGATAGATTGGATGGAGATGGAGGGAGGGAGAGAGGGATGTGTAATGAATGGAGGGCCCACAGCCAGCCGGCTTTATTTTAACTCCTCTCTGTCACCGTGGCGATGGCCAATTACAGCCGGAGCGCGCTCTGTTGCACTGCAGCTGGACTGGACAGTGTTTTGGCCAGCATCTATCCCCTACACCCATACAGGAAACTGTACTACTGAATGTGTACCTATGTGGGTGTGTGTTTTTGGGGAGAGGTGTGTACAGACAGTGTTTTACATGACTCAAACCCCTCCTAGTGATTTCTGACAGTGCGCGGCTTCTTCTTCTTCCCAAAACATGCACACGTCTCTGTGTGTCCAGACCTTTATTAATAGTATTAGTCCTGTCTGGGAAATGACAACAGAAACACTAAGGGTCTTGTTAATACAGGATGGATTATACCATAGTTATCCCAGATTACTACCAACATGGGACTACAGGTCTATGGCTAACACAACACAGGACAGTCTGGCTAGCCAAACACACAGCAGTATAGCATAGCAAGGAACAGCCAAGGCCTTTACTGTGAAGTTCCATGCTGTATTGTTGTTTTGAACAGTTTATTGTGACTCAACAATGCACAGTGTTTTCTGGTATGATACAGTCCAGAAAGTTGAGGAAGTGCAGTAAGGGGACAGGGTCAAGTTAGACAGGCTACTCTTCTCTCTCGGTCTCCCAGTACAGTTTAAAGGCATGTAGACCAGACCACCAGACCCATGAGGCAGGCGCTACAGTTCAGTCATCAGGGTATGAGGGTCACCCCTCGAGTCACGTGCTATTTGCTTAACAGCCAGAGACTTGTTTGGAATGTTCTAGAAACCCCAGTGTGTGTGTGTGTGTGTGTGGTGTGTCAGACCATGTGTGTTAAACAGGTCACAGAGCATTTATTAATATAGGGAAGTAGCTTCACAGGTCGGCCTACTGTACCGTACCAACCATCAGACCAGCCAATCAGATTGAAGGCGAGGGCCTGAACACTCTAGAACACTATGTTCCAAACATGAACCAGACCAATATAGATGGCTGACAGAGAGAGCGAGGGGGGGCAGGGTCTTCTCTGTTTCCTTTGGGTCTGTGTTTGAAGAGCAGAAATACCTCTATTATTATTATTTAAGTTGGCTTACACACACACAGGACCTTATTCACACAATATGACAATGTCCTGTCTGTGAGAGTGATCCTGTTGAGGCATCATGTGTAGTATTTGAGTGGAGATAAACAGTAGCAATCAGTGTCTGTCTGTCTGTCTGTCTGTCTGTCTGTAGCTGGCCTGTAGCAGGTTCCTCCCATGTCCACTTAGGCTCAGTCACAGCTGCTTGCTCTCCTGCTTTATTCATGAGCTCACATTAAATATTCACGTGTAAAAAACAGACACTCATCACGAGTGGAGCACGGCGCTACCCACAATCCTTTGGGTGAGAGAAAGAAGCAGAGCAGGAAGCTTCAGAGGAAGCATGACGATGATTATTTTGGGAGTGTCTCACTTTGATGATGTAACGGTAGTGATTATTCTCTCTTATGGAGGTGTTTTGAACTGTCTGAACTCCTGCTGCCAGGCAAGTTAGAGAGGTTGGTTCAGAGCTATGTTAGTCCTGCGTGGTGTGTTCTCCATTTCTTTCTCTCTCTCTCGCTCTCTCTCACTCTGTCTTACATGAAGTGATCGATCTGTGTTGTTGGGCAGCTGTACCCCAGCCTGAGGAGAGAGAGAGAGTTAGGAGAGAAGGGTTGGGGAGAGAGAGAGGAAGGGAGACCTTGCCCTGAGCAGGCGCTCAAAGAACACACAACCCCAATCAAAATCATATCAAATGTATTCATCACGTACACGGTTTACAGCTAACCAAACAATCAGACCTAGCTTGCTATTATGAAAATCAAATTAAACAATACCAATACTGTTTTCAATTCGACTGTTGCTTTCAAAAGCAGCTCAAACAAAACATGTAAACATGTAAAAATGAACTATACCATTCAATTCTACCGTGCAAATATACCGTGCGTTATAGGAAAATAATGCACGCTCTAGAATGCCCTTCAAGACAATCAGAAAGGAGTATTCAACAATGCCATGGTAAAACAGACTGTATACCACGGGTTTGACCAAAACATTTTCTTACTGTTTTAATTACATTGGTAACCAGTTTATAATAGCAATAAGGCACCTCTGGGGTTTGTGGTATATGGCCAATATACTGTCCCATGGCTAATGGCTGTATCCAGGCACTCCATGTTTCGTTGTGCATAAGAACAGCCCTTAGCTGTAGTATATTGGCCATATACCACACCTCCTCTGGCCTTATTGATGAAATATAAAGTGGGTAGTGGAATCAATAGTATATAATAGAACAGCAGCGTTGACAGTGAGTGTGTGTATGAGTTCTGAGTGTGTGTGTGTCCTTGTGTGTGTCTTTATGGGTGTTCGTTTGTATGTAAGGGTTGGATGTGTGGGTGTGTTGGTAGTCAATAATTTCACCTTTGACTTTTTGTCCCACTTTCCTTTGAGTAAGACACGGTTTTATGACAACAGAGAATGAGAAGGAGAAAACATGGAAAAAGAGCACAAGGTGAGACACTTCAATAAAAGGTGGTTAGCTGCTCCTGCAGAGAACATGGCAATTCTATCGACAATTAAACATTTCATAGTCTGTGATAATTGTGGATATTATTACATCGTTGACTCCTAACAGGCAGTTGAACACTTATTCGTTTAGGTTTCTGTAAAGGCCCTAAATAGTGAGGTCATAGGTCACGGCCTGCTCACCACAGGGCATCAGAGAGAGTGTCATACTGTTACATTACAGACAAAGGGTCACAACACACACACACACACACATACACATGCAGTGAGGGAAAAAAGTATTTGATCCCCTGCTGATTTTGTACGTTTGCCCACTGACAAAGACATGATCCGTCTATCATTTTAATGGTAGGTTTATTTGAACAGTGAGAGACAGAATAACAACAACAAAAATCCAGAAAAATGCATGTCAAAAATGTTATAAATTGATTTGCATTTTAATGAGGGAAATAAGTATTTGACCCCTCTGCAAAACATGACTTAGTACTTGGTGGCAAAACCCTTGTTGGCAATCACAGAGGTCAGACGTTTCTTGTAGTTGGCCACCAGGTTTGCACACATCTCAGGAGGGATTTTGTTCCACTCCTCTTTGCAGATCTTCCCTAAGTCATTAAGGTTTCGTTGCTGACGTTTGGCAACTCGAACCTTCAGCTCCCTCCACAGATTTTCTATGGGATTACGGTCTGGAAACTGGCTAGGCCACTCCCGGACCTTAATGTGCTTCTTCTTGAGCCACTCCTTTGTTGCCTTGGCCGTGTGTTTTGGGTCATTGTCATGCTGGAATACCTATCCACGACCCATTTTCAATGCCCTGGCTGAGGGAAGGAGATTATCACCCAAGATTTGATGGTACATGGCACCGTCCATCGTCCCTTTGATGCGGTGAAGTTGTCCTGTCCCCTTAGCAGAAAAACACCCCCAAAGCATAATGTTTCCACCTCAATGTTTGACAGTGGGGATGGTGTTCTTGGGGTCATAGGCAGCATTCCTCCTCCTCCAAACACGGCGAGTTGAGTTGATGCCAAAGAGCTCGATTTTGGTCTCATCTGACCACAACACTTTCACCCAGTTCTCCTCTGAATCATTCAGATGTTCATTGGCAAACTTCAGACGGCCCTGTATATGTGCTTTCTTGAGCAGGGGGACCTTGCGGGCGCTGCAGGATTTCAGTCCTTCACGGTGTAGTGTGTTACCAATTGTTTTCTTGGTGACTATGGTCCCAGCTGCCTTGAGATCATTGACAAGATCCTCCCGTGTAGTTCTGGGCAGATTCCTCACCGTTCTCATGTTCATTGCAACTCCACGAGGTGAAATCTTGCATGGAGCCCCAGGCCGAGGGAGATTGACAGTTCTTTTGTGTTTCTTCAATTTGCGAATAATCGCACCAACTGTTGTCACCTTCTCACCAAGCTGCTTGGCGATGGTCTTGTAGCCCATTCCAGCCTTGTGTAGGTCTACAATCTTGTCCCTGACATCCTTGGAGAGGTCTTTGGTCTTGGCCATGGTGGAGAGTTTGGAATCTGATTGATTGATTGCTTCTGTGGACAGGTGTCTTTTATACAGGTAACAAGCTGAGATTAGGAGCACTCCCTTTAAGAGTGTGCTCCTAATCTCAGCCCGTTACCTGTATAAAAGACACCTGGGAGCCAGAAATCTTTCTGATTGAGAGGGGGTCAAATACTTATTTCCCTCATTAAAATGCAAATCAATTTATAAAATTTTTGACATGCGTTTTTCTGGATTTTCTTGTTGTTATTCTGTCTCTCACTGTTCAAATAAACCTACCATTAAAATTATAGACTGATCATTTCTTTGTCAGTGGGCAAACGTACAAAATCACCAGGGGATCAAATACTTTTTTCCCTCACTGTACATACACGAACATACACACAAACTCATGTGACCCCTCATTTAACCTGGAGCTGCTATATCTCCGCAGTGTCCTTACTTGTGGGAGATTACCTGTGTCTTTCGCTGACACTGTTCCTGAATCAGGGTTTAGGAGGGAGTATGAGAGTATTAGGCTCTGTCTTGTCTCTGATACTGTTCCTTGATCATGGTTTAAGGAATAAGTGTGAGTTTAATAAACTTGCTCGTTGTGTTTTCTAAAGCAGTATATTCATTTAATGTGAATATTGGTTTGTTAACACTATGTTCATGTGCTGTGTTACAGGGAAGAACACATTATGTTAAACTAACTTCATTACAGAAAAGGAGGTATGACTGCAAAATGTGTGTGAGAGTGTGTGTGAATGCCAATGTGGTTGGTGAAGTCTTCCGTGCACCTGTTTCTCTTAGACTAGCACTGGCATCTCAGCTGTGGACGTGAAAAAGCATCTGATTTAGCAGTCACTTCTTCTAAACCTGTAAAGGGACTATTTCTAAGTGAGCGGTCGAAATGTACACAATTGTTACCCGGAGGAAAACGGAGGAGGGTCATGCTTTTTCAATTTCAATCAGGTGGAGGGTTAAGTATATTTTTTATTTAATCCAGGGGAGGGCCATGTAATTTGTAATCGATTAAATGTCATATTGCTGTGTTTGAGAATGAGTTTCTTATTATATCTCAATGTGTGCCTGATGCTGCCCCTCATCCATGTTTCTCTGCTGGGGGGTACGCAATATCAAGTGTGCCTATTGTGGTCTCAATCAAATGATCCATAGCCTATACTATAGGCAACACGCAGATTCCTATCCAGTTAATTTCATCCACACCCATACTATTGACTCATCCGTTAATGAACCATAAATACCATGGGCATTACATTTTTTACATTTTAGTCATTTAGCAGACGCTCTATCCAGAGCGACATACAGGAGCAATTAGGGTTAAGTGCCTTTCTCATCTAGTCGGCTCAGGGATTCGAACCAGTGACCTTTCGGCTACTGGCCCTATGCTCTTAATCGCTAGGCTACCTGACGCCCTAGTTGCATTAAACAATATAATTTGTATGGCCCATGTTAAGTGCCAACATTATTGAGTGAAGAGAAATATAAAATGTGGTTTTCTTGAGTGTGCTTGGCCACGTCTCCTCGCGCATTCGATCATATAAATCGATTACAGCTGGGCCATGGAGTTGTTAACGCCTCATGGAAAAGAGGTCACCAAACCGAAGCATTCTTTCGGGCAGAAAATATCGGGTTATGTTGTTTAGCCTCCTACAATTCAATATTGCATTGGCGCACATTTGAGGCTTTTATTACTGCACTTATTAGGCTATCATTCGTTTTGTGGTATGATGACCACAATTAAATTACCGTGAAGAATAGCCACTGACTGCTAATGTTCCCATATGCACGGGAATAACCGGTATAATGGTATCTACCAGATAACGGTATCTAATGGTTAAAGATTAGCTGCAGCGCGGGGCCGCCACGCCTCCCGACTCGACACCTGCATTCCACAGCCCGACAGTTGCCTGAACAGAGCGGGATTTTCAGACCAGATTAGATGAGAAGGAAAAAAAACGAATGTGGGTGAAGAAGAGAATGTGACAACTGCCGAGTGTGTGGCTACTGCCTTGGGGAGGCCCTGGCACTTGCACCTGTCCCTCTCCGTCTCCGAGGAAAGTCGCAGTTGTCGAACTGGGAGAGCTGAGAGAGCAGAGCGACGCACTTTATATTTGTCTGGCAGAGCAGAGAGGAGAGCACGGAGAGCGGCGGATCCTCAGCCTGTACACGGAGGGACACAGAGCCAGGGCAACATGACTTCATCCTACAATCTGGATTTCCTGCCCGATATGATGGTGGAGAGCCGCTTGCTGGTTCCGGGCGATAGAATGTGAGTCATTTGCCTGTTCTCCTCCCGGTTGCCGACTCTCCCTTTTCGAATATGGTTGTGGTTATGAAAAACAGCTGTCCAATGTGGAAATGTTTGCGCTTGTGTTTAGGGACACTGGAATTGGGTCAGAATTACGCTATTCGCTGGTGTTAGTTTGTGTTTGTGGGGGCATTTGTTATCGATGGAGACGTTGATTAAAACGAGACAGCTGCGAGACCGACAGTAAAGCACAAGATAATACTGTCTAATAGACAGACAGGGCAATGATGAATGAACGGCATTATGAGGATTATAATGATATCCTGGTGAATAACGGCGTCTTTAAAACGGTCCTTTATCAGCTGTCGTCAAATTGTTGTTCATGTAGCCTATCTAGTGTATCTCCTCGCCTGCTGCTGCTATCGACTACATGCACGGAATAACGGGGGAACTTCTTTGATATTTGCGGCAGCCGCCCATTAAAATGTCACAGGGTCTCGCTCGGGTAGGCTAAGCGGTGGGGAGCGGGGTTGCTTGGACAGGGTGAGTGCACATGTTGCGGGACAGAGTGGCTCCTATTCCCCCTCTGATCATCCCTAAATACAGTGGTGTGTGTCAGATGCTGGTGATTTAACTCGCATGCCACACCTCTGCTGTCTTGTGCATTGTTTTGTCATTCTCCACATCTTTGTTTGCAAATATGAGAATAATTAATTTATGGACTAGCTCTATGCTACTTCTATGTGAAAGGGAATATTGACAGCAGCTTTGCACTGCATACTGTGTATTTTATTGCATGGCATGAATGCATAGTGGAATAGATCAGAGCATAGGTGAAATTGTGGGGACATGCCCCCCCCAATATTTAGAAGAGGTAGATTGCATATGAACATGCCATAAGCAATGGCAAAATGGGTATAATTGCAGGAAATTAGCTTTAACGGTCGACTTTGGCCGCAAAAAACGGTCCAACTCCTCCTCTTTCCCAATTTTCAAACAGAAATGGGATGTGCCTTTGGTTCATGGATGTGTCATTCTGGTCATGCGCACCCGTGACCGACTAACTAGTTTGTTAGCTAAGCTAGCCACTTGT
The DNA here is from genome assembly GCF_964263955.1 of Coregonus lavaretus. Taxonomy (NCBI): domain Eukaryota; kingdom Metazoa; phylum Chordata; class Actinopteri; order Salmoniformes; family Salmonidae; genus Coregonus; species Coregonus lavaretus. The sequence continues at coordinate 43,297,397 of NC_140000.1, forward strand.
AGCTAGCCAGTAACCCCTCCAGTATGCATTGACTTCATTTCACAGGATTTGTTTTTGGAAGGAAGCTGTAGAGATCAGTAACCCCCCCCCACCCCCCCCAAAAAAGCATTAAAAGAATAGCATTATAAAACTGCACATTTTCTCTCTGCCTCATGGCTCATGGCTAAATGTATTAAAATGCAGGAAGTTAGCTGTTTTGCCCCTCCACTTATCCTTCCACTTATACTGTGTTTTCAAAATGCCTCTCCATATACCCCTCAAGAGAGGCATAACAAGTTATGTCAAACTGTGTAGAATTGCAGGAAATGCGTTTTTAAAATGTCCCCCAAAAAAACCTGGGGGATAAAACACACAAGGTTATTCAAACCATATCGGAATGCGGAGTGACTAACAACTCCCTGCTTGCTCAAATTCGATTTGGGGTCTGCGGCACGAGTTCTGCTATAAGAGAGACAGAAATCAGATTATACCATGTGCACAACAAGATACTTAATTCACTTAAGTCCAGAATTCCTAGAACGGGGACAAATGGAGGTTTTCAGGCTGACATAATGATTGCCGTCTGTTATTCCGTGCGCACAGCTGACCCGCGCTCCCCGTGCCTGTCCCATTTACGAGCCGTTTCCCTCCACTGACTTGTCCATTATAGTCAGATTTGTGTGATCACACCGCCCTCTCATTTATCAGTGTCCATGCCTTTATGCACGCCCCCTGCTCTCA
>NC_140000.1:43300816-43355816 GCF_964263955.1 Coregonus lavaretus
CTCTCTCTCTCTCTCTCTCTCACAGCTTGACTTCACTCAACAGTAATGCACCTACAGTTTCCAACACCATAACCCTCTATGTTTCACTAAACCAATTCCTCGCTGCAATAGGCCCTCGCGTTTGGCATTGTGCCAGGGGGAGCTTCTATGGGCTTGATAGATGTGTGTGTTAGAGATACTGTAGTGATCGATGTGTGTATTGTGGAGCGCCACAGAGTAGTGTTATTGTGTTTTGGAGGGGTGGGTGAGGGGGGGGAGTTGACGGCTTTATTGAGAACTGTGATTTAGTGCAGTGCCCCGGGACACTTTGATGCAGTTAGAGAAAGAGTGAACGAAAGAGGAGGAGAGGAAGGGGAGAGAGGAGAGAAAGAGGAAAGAGAGGAAAGCTATGTAAAGAAGGAGAGTAGGCTGGAGAGAAACGGATCACTTCACATCTATTCTATTCCCCTCCATTCCCCCTCTCCTCTCTTTCACCATCTCTTCCTGTCACCATCTCCTTTTCTCTCTCTTCCTCTCTGTCGCTCCCTTTCTCGCCACCCTACTCTAAGACCAAGAGAGGTGAGGGAGGGATGAGATGGTGACAGGAAGAGATGGTGAAAGAGAGGAGAGGGGGGAATAGATGTGAGGTGATCCGTTTATGTTTATCTCCTGTGTGTCCTGAGGGCGTGTGCAGTCATAACACTGATCTAATCTGCACCTCTAGAGGATTCTTCCCTCTCCCCATCCAATTACACACACGCACACACGCCACTACTCTATCCTTCCACTCATCCATGTATCCCTCCGTCATTCCATCCCTCTATCCATCCATCCATCCCCCCAGCTGTCCATCCCTCCATGCCCTCCTCCCTATAGGGCTATGGGCCTAAATGCACCATGTATCTCCTCCTTCCTCGTTTGTCCTCCTCCTCTTATCTTAGAAGTTGTGTGTTCAGCGTGTGTTGTGTGTTTTATACTATGTATGACAGTATATGTCTTAAATATGTAGCTACTGCCTCTGGTGTTGCACATAGAGAGGGAGGAGGTATGTAACGGGAACATCAGCACTGAATGGGGGAGAAGGAGGGAGAGAGAGGTGGAGAAGGGAGGGGAACGGTAATTGTGTATTTCCCACTGTCAGCAAATCTTCATCTAGGGATGTGTGTTTCCCATGGAGGGAGGGAGGGAGAGAGGGAGGAAGGGAGGAAGGGAGGGAGAGAGGGAGAGAGGGAGAGAGGAGAGAGAGAGAGAGAGAGAGAGAGAGAGAGAGAGAGAGGGAGGGAGACCGAATTGTGCAGTGCTGAGTAGCACTGGATCGAATAAAGCATTTCTCAGTGTGGAAATTGTGTGTGTGCATGACCTCCAGCACTTCACACACATCCATTGGTATCCATTGGTATGTGGTACAGAGGCTCACCTCACAGGGTGAAAATGGCCCCTGCATTCTAAAGCTGCCACTTCTTCTGATTCCAGCCAACAGCGAGTGATTTGAAAGGAGAGGGAGAGATTTCCCCCTTTTCAAACGGCACAGCTCAGGAAAGGGCCACTGTAATTTGCCACAGAGACATGAGGGATTGTTAAAGCCATTGATTCCTCATTGCTCTGCGCTTTTTCCACACGCCTCATGGAGAAAGGGAGAGAGGGGAAAAATAAGGAAAACAGTCCCCCAGATGAAACGCAAACATCTGGTGCATGTTAGACCCTTAGCTGCCCTTGGAGAGATGTAATGTGTATGTGTGTGTGTAGATGTAATGTGTACGTGTATATGTGTGTAGCTGTAATTGTGTCCAGCGGTGTTGAATGTCTGATTCCCCTCTAGCGTAGAGAAACAGAGAGCAGCCTCTCTCTCCCTGCAGTCAGGTCATATTGATGTGTTACTACCATTGTTTCATTACTCCAAGCTGGTTCTGATCAAGCTGCTTGGATGGCTCTGGACAGAGAGGGAAACTTTAGGCCAGGATTCTTCAATTCTGGTCCTGGAGGGCCGAAACACCTCTGTTTTTCATCCTCTCCTTCTAATCAGGGGCTAATTCAGACCTGGGACACCAGGTGAGTGCAATTAACTACCAGGTAGAAATAAAAAGTGTTTCGGCCCTCCAGGACCGGAATTGAAGAACCCTGCTTTAGGCACTGTAGCAGAGCCAGTGGCAAAACGAGAAACACACTTCAGAATACCTTTTCAGTCAGGTATTACCTAGTTATTTAGTTCAGTCATCAGTTAGAATCAAGTGTATCGTTCAATACTGATACAGCATGGTATGTTAATACAATTAACGTTTGACTGGTGTTCTGTGTATTGTGTTTCCATTATTTAATAATTATTAGATGCAGCTGGCTTAGTTTGCCATCGCAATCCTGGGGATTAAAAAAAAATGTTTACACAGCTTTTTAAAATGACTAGGTAGCTCTCGCTGTGTGTGTGGCAGCCTCTGGGCTGACTGCGATGGTGATTTGGACCGTTGCCCTCATTCTGTTGTAGCTATCGACTGGCCGGCCTACATGACAGCTCTAGTGCTGTTTCACAGCCTCGGGCTAACACACACACACACACACACACACACACAGTGGCCAGTGCAGATTATTCCATCAGTGTTAGTAGATGTTCTTACGGGATTTTCAGATTACCATGTTGATTTAATCCACAACACTGATACAGTCAGTTATCCCCTGTCTCTCTTAGGGCAGGGCAGCAGTGTGGATAGTTGCGCTGGATTCACACTGAATAGCATTGACTAGCTTGGGCTTACTGGCAATGAGAAATGAAAGCAGTACGCTCTCTCTCCATCTCTCTCACTTGCCCTCTTTATTTATATTCTGCATCCTCTTTGTCTGTCCTTCTCTGCTCCCATCCCTGTTTTTCCTCTCTCCCTCTTCCTCTCTCCCTAATTCTCCCCCTGCTCCCCTAACAGATAGAATGGTTATTACTGTTAGAAGTGCTTGCTGACGGCGAGTTGGGGCCCATTATGCCGGTTATGAGTGGCCTGTGTGTGTGTGCTGTAAAACACTGGTCTGATGGCTCCCACGGGTGTCTCCTCTCGCAGAGGCTGCCACCGCTCCTCTAAAGTTCAGGCAATTACATTTTCCGATTGGGTGCATAAACAATCACTGCAATCTCTCTGAGGGTGTGGGTGCGTGTGTAGCTGTGTTTGTGTGTTTATCAAAGCCATACATTTTTACATTTTACATTTTAGTCATTTAGCAGACGCTCTTATACAGAGCGACTTACAGGAGCAATTAGGGTTAAGTGCCTTGCTTAAGGGCACATCGACAGATTTTTCACCTAGTCGGCTCGGGTATTAGAACCAGCGACCTTTCAGTTACTGGCACAACGCTCTTAACCACTAAGCTACCTGCCGCCCCATACACCTTTTTCCCAGACAACCACTCAACCACACCATTTCTGAGTAATTCTGCGCAATTGTTGAGTAATGTCACATACAATACTGAGCTCTTCAGAGTTGAATCACTCTTGATACAATACTCTTTCCTAGAACATATGTGTATGCTCCAGAACCTGTCTGTGTTCCTACAGACTAGTCAATCAATCAACAAAATATATTTTATATAGCCCTTTTTACATCTGTTAGACATAGCCTTAAACCCCAAAGAGCAACGCAGAGGCAGAAGCACGGTGGCTAGGAAAAACGTCCTAGAAGGCAGGAACCTCGGAAGAAACCTAGGGAGGAACCAGGCTCCAAGGGGTTACCAGTCCACTTCTGGCTGTACCAGGTGACTAGTGGGTATTGTGTGTTCACTATAAGCCCCAGTGGAGTATTCCAGTGGGAATGGCAGAACAGACCAGGGTAGGGCAGGGCCATGTGTGAGTTTCATGCTGCCATAGACCTGACAGGATGACAGCTGTCACTGAGCAAATGGAGGGAGGATTGGAGAGACAGGGCCTCAGGGGAAAGAGATGCTGCTTCTAGTCCTCAGCCATAGACGGCCATGCAAAAACACACCGTCACTGGAACACGCCTTTCCTATAGGTCAGTACATAATGTATTGAAGCCTTTCCTCAGGTTCCCATACATGGGTCTTTGTTTACAAGAATTACAGTGTCTAGGTGTTCATGTGGGGGGGGGGGGGGGGGGGGGGTTGGGGTTCTCCGTAATGGGGACACTGGGGAGAGCCTCTAACATGGGGGGTGGTGGGGTGGACCCCCTTAAGTGACCTAAAAACCAGAGCCATCCATCAACCTCCTCTCTCTCCATCCCTCGCTTTCCTCTCTTCTATAGGACTATTACTGCAATCACCTGCTCTTAAAGCAGCACTAATCACTATGCACTAGCAGTGCAGTCGACTAAGCCACATTGTTGTGTATCCATAATGGGTTAGCAGGTAGTGGTTTGCCACTGTGAGCACCTGTGGTCGTAAAGGCCTGTTTTGTTATCCAGTGTTCAGGAAAAGGGTTGACCTCTTCAGTAATGGCCCATCAGCAAGACCACGGTCAGACTGCACTCAGTTTGTGTGTGTGTGTGTGTCTCCTCAATCTCTGAGTGGGGATCCTTAATAAATACAAATATATGTGTGTGTCCCTGCCTGCTTGCATGCGTGTGTTCGTTCTTCCGTGTGTGTGTGTGTGTGTGTGTGGCCCCTGGGTCTCATGTCTGTGTGTGCATTAATAAAGGCCTAGTGGTGTGTAGCCCCCTTCCTGACATATCCCCCTGTCCTCTCCCTGCAGTAGGGGGCAGGAGCAGAATACCGAGGGACCGTTCCTCTTCCCCCTCCTCCACTAATGGATCTGTTGGTTATGAAACAGGGTTGGTGTCAAATGGAACCATTTTCCTAATATAGTGCAGTACAAAAGTAGTGTGCTTTGTAGGGAAAAGGGAGCAATTTGGAACATAACCAGTCAGTCTGTTCAACTGTAATACCTGCCTCCTTGGGTAAGGGCATACACAGGCCTATTTGTCTCCTCACGGTAGAGTGTGGGAAGACAGGGAGAGAGAGAAGAGGAGAAGGTCATTCTTGGGGATATTGCATTTCTATTAGTCTGGCCCTCATGTGGGCCTCTGCAGCCTTGCTTCCACTGACAGACACTCAGGGAGAGAGAGAGAGGGATGTTGAGATGGAGCAGAGTGATAGAGAGATGGAAAGATAAATTGAGAACAAGCTAACCTATATGAATATGAATTGTTCTTATGTTGAAGGTCAGAATAAGTTTCAATGCCAGAAGAGAACGAGGGAGCGAGCGAAAAAAAGAGAGAGAGCGGTGTGTTATTAACTCCCCCTGCTCTTTCTGATTTGTTCCCGCTTGACATTAGCTTGAGAAAATGACATGCTTTTAGCGGCATTCAGCTCATCTAAAGAGAAGAGAGGAGAGGGAGGGTTACTCTTTAACTGTGTCATTAGGAGGGAGGAGCTGCTGGAAGCTGCCAGAACGCACCGCTCTCAGGGATACGCTAAGACGACAGGAGAGAGACCAGGCGAATAGACACCTCTCTCTCGCTCTCTGCCAGAAACACACACATTCTAACACGCATGCACACACACACAGACAGACACTCTGATTCGCTTCCTCTCAGTGGAATGCAGCACATACATGTAGCATGTTAAAGCAAACCATATCTGTCTGGTCTAACCTTATGTGTGTGTGTATTTGCATGCGTGTGCTTACGTCTGTGCACAAAGAGGTCAAACAAACCAGCCACTGTCCCAGTTCTCTCAACTAATTCCTCTCCGTTCTTCTTTATTCTCCACATCCCCTAGTGCATTCTGGGATAATTAGAGCCCGGCCTCACCTCTACACTGAGGCATGCTGGGAAGTTTACTGTAATGACTGGCCAGCCATATGAAAAGCTTATTGTAGAACGCACGCAAACACACACACACACACTCTTCAAAGCCTCCGTCCCATAGGACTGTTGATCTCTGACTCGGTGAAAGGCTTTAGGTTTGTTTATGTTCTGTTTGGTTTAGTCATTAGTGTTGTCACATTGGGCTAAATAAATGTCCCCGATATCAGCAGTGACATGTCGTTAATGGCGTTGTAATGGGTTTGTAACGTGATATGAACTAGTTTTGCTCTCTTGATGGGATGTATTAAGGTGACTTGACTTTCACTTAGAGCTGGGAGGCACGTTGTGGTGAGTTGGGGTTCAGATCTGGGTTCAAATACAATTTGAAATAATTTAAAATACTGTATCTGTGGTTGATTAAGTTTGCCTTGTTTAATGGACCAATAGAACAGTCCGTATACTGCAAACCCCATACATCTTGAACTCCAGGGATGCCAGAGCAAACGCTCAAAGTATTTGAACGTTTTTAAGTAGAACTTGAACCCAGGTCTGTTATGGTTAGGGTTGGTAGGGTGGTGATATATGGTTGTTGGTGGCAGGGGTTCTGTGTAATGAAGGGTTCTGATTAGTAGGTGGGACATGTAATGTGGTTTGATGATTGGAGATCAGTGGTGGTTAGCCGTGATTGGCAGGTGGTGGGCATGGTGGTTAAATCTGATTGGCAGACTGTGGGTGTGTGGTGGCTGTGATGGGCCCTGATTGGCAGGTAGATTCATGTAAACCTGTTCTGATTGGCAGGCTGAATGGCCTGTGTGGTTAGAGGTCAAAATTGGCTCTGTGTATAGGTGGCTACCCACAGACATAAATTCAATGTTGGTTCAACGTAATTTCATTGAAATGACGTGGAAACAACGTTGGTTCAACCAGGGTGTGCCCAGTGGGTAGTGTATATGTTTGTGTGGGGGGGGGGGTCCTGGCAGTGGTACAGGTCTGGAGGGAAGTTTCCTCTCGAACCCACAGGCGCACTCCAGTCAGGCACCCAGATGTTCACTCTATACACACACACACACACACCCACACTTCTGGTTGTGTTTACCTAGTCACGACCGTGTTTAAACTCTGTCTGGGCCAAACCACTCCTCGACCTGCACAGTTAGTGGTCAAACACAGCAGACTGAGATACAGACACACACACATACGTATGACATCTCATGCACAGGGTATAGCTCCAACACATTCCTCACAGTATGCATATACACACGCACGTATGCACACACACACACACACACACAGACACACACACACAGACAGACAGCACGTAGCTGGTCTCTCCTGCCCAACCCAGTCTGTGTTGGTGTGTAGACTGTCATGTTTCTACTCTACTGTTAAACACCAGTTATAACATTATTATAAATGTGCATTTTCTTTTTAGTCATTTAGCAGGCGTTGTTATCCAGAGCGACTTACAGTAGTGAGTGCGTACATTTTCATACTTTTTTCGTACTGGTCCCCCGTGGGAGTCGAACCCACAACCCTGTGTGTGTGTGTGTGTGTAAACTCTGCTATCTCTGAGTTGTTTGTTTCTTAAAGGTTCTATTCTGACCCCCTTCCTGTTTCTATGTGCTCTCCTTATTAAATAGTGCCTCTTTCTCTCCTCCGCTTTCTCAAACACACACTCATTTGTTGGCCGTCATATCAAACTGGTGTGGGGCATTCATGTGGTTTTGGTAACATGAGCAGGGGACGTAACCCATCTAAGATAAGTGTGTGTGTGTGTGTGTGTGTGTGTGTGTGTGTGTGTGTGTGTGTGTGTGTGTGTGTGTGTGTGTGTGTGTGTGTGTGTGTGTGTGTGTGTGTGTGTGTGTGTGTGTGTGTGTGTGTGTGTGTGTGTGTGTGTGTGTGTGTGTGTGTGTGTGTGTGTGTGTGTGTGTGTGTGTGTGTGTGTGTGTGTGTGTGTGCGCACGGTGTTAACATCTAACCTTTCCCCTGACACTTCTCCCTTTCCTTCTCGCGTTCTTTTTGGCCTGGTCGCCTCGTGACTCTGTGACCGGTAGATGCCCTTCACACACACTTCCATAAAGTATTGCTCTCCACAAACCAGAACTCTTGAAGTGTGGAAACATAACAACAAATCTAATTAAAGAGGCAGTTTGTTAGTGGGTAAGAGCAAGGGGGTGTTTTGGCAGCTAGCATTAGCCTATGCTGCAGAGGTTTACTTGCCATGGCTGTCAGTCTGTAGTTATCTTAGCGTCTTCATTTAAACAACATTAGCATGCAGTGCAAGCCCAGCTCATCTCTCTCTCGCTTTCTCGCTCTCCTCTCTCTTGGTGTCTCTCTCTCTCTCTCTCTCTCGGTCTCTCTGTCTCGGTCTCTCTCTCTCTGTGTCTCTCTCTCTGTATCTCTCTCTCTCGGTCTCTCTCTCTCTCTCTCTCTCGGTGTCTCTCTCTCGGTCTCTCTGTGTCTCTCTCTCTCCTTCCCCTGCTTCATCATCATGTCTTTCTAATGCCTGTGGGTGCTGGGGGTGTTAAACCGATGTTAAGTGACTGCAGCCCAGGCCAGTCAAAGACAGAACAGACTTTAAACAGTCTATGCTAGTACAACAGACACGACACAACCCAACCTTGCTTTGTTATTGGGTGTTTTCCTTTGTTGTTGTCCCATTCAGACATCTTAAGCAATGGTCTGGGTCTGGAGAGAAAAGGGGTTGTGGTCCCTATGGACTTGGGTATGAAAGGGAACAGTGGTTGTTGGGGTGGGGGGGATGTTGTCGTGGAAACAGGAGATTAGACTGTCTTGGAGGACAGAGGGTCCCCAGGGAGGGTAATCGCTATCCTAGACGTTTCAGCAGCCCCTCGGTAAAAGGAAGCACTAAAGCCCCCCTGGGTGCTCATTACTGAAAACACTGTTACTGTTCTCCTTGTTGGATAAATTGAGCACACACACACACATTCAGAGACGCACACATTCAGAGCTCTCAATCATGACCATGGCCTTGTGTCTGCAGTGTAAAGTATATCTACATGCTGGCTGGCTTTTGTTGGTCCAGGGTAGCATTGCTTTATGTAGGCTCCATGCCTGCCTACAGTACACATCCATAATGACAGATCTGTCTAATGCAGCCCCAGGCTCACTTATTTGAACTGGGACAAGGCCCATCTGGCAGTTTTGCGGCACTGGAGACCCTAGAGGGAGGGAGGGATCCTCTGGAAGGATTCAGGTGTTTCTCCCAGTCACCACAGCCCAGGGATAGGATGTGTACAACACAAAGAATGTGAAGGCGGGTGTGTTCAGCTTTCAATCTGTGTGAGAGAGATGTGGAGTTATAAAAAAATATATATTCTTATTTTTAAACTGCATCGTTGGGAAGGGCTCATAAGCAAGCATTTCACGGTAAAGTCTACACCAGTTGTATTCGGCACGTGACAAATAACATTTGATTTGAGATACAGAGGAGAGTGATGGAGGGAAAGAAAGAGATAGACGGAGAGAAAGGGAGAGAGAGACGGAGAGCGACACGGGGTATAGGGATGTTGTGGCGGCTCCCAGGGTGGCAGCAGCACGTCGTGTCTTGGTGGTGTGTGTCATGGAGATGAGTAATGGCATCTGACGTATAGGCCTATCTCTCGCTCTCGTCGCTCCCTCCATCTATTTAATCATTACAAGCCATCAATCTCTCTCTCTCAATCTCTCCGTCTGTCTAATCTTTCCTTCCCCTCTATCTGCCCCGCTACTCTTTTTCTTATTCTCGCTCACTGTCTTGTCTTTCTTCCTCCCTCTCTCCATCCCTCCCTCTCTCCATCCCTCCCCCTCTCCTTCTTTCTGTGAGATGTGAACTGATTTTCTACAGGAGTCCTGTATTCTCTGAGGTTAAAATCCAGATATATGTGATTCTCTCTCCCTCTGTCTCTCTCTGTCTCTCTCTGTCTCTCTCTGTCTCTCTCTATCTCTCTCTGTCTCCCTCTCTCTCTGTCTCTCTCTGTCTCTCTCTATCTCTCTCTGTCTCCCTCTCTCTCTCTATCTCTCTCTGTCTCCCTCTCTCTCTGTCTCTCTCTGTCTCTCTCTGTCTCTCCAATAGCGATGCACTCCTCTGTTCTACACCTAGGCCCCAGTTTAATTTGACTGTGAGAACACCACTCATTTACACACAGCCACTCACTCACATGTCAATTCCCCCATGCCATCACACCTCGCTCACCGGCAGACCAAATGCAGAGCTGTCAGAGAAGATGGAGTTGTCTTTAATGTTACAACCCACTGGGCACACACAGGTTGAATCAACGTCCTTTCCACTTCATTTCAATGAAATTACGTTGACCCAATGTGGAATAATGTCTGTGCCCAGTGGAAACCTTCAGATAAGATCATCTGCTTGCTAGTTTCTACATAAACCTTTATCTTGCTGTCATTATTGAAATGGTATAATGGTTTTAATGGGGTAATTTATCTTCAGCACATACAGTACAGCAGTGTAATATCAATACAAAGTGTCTGGTAGAGGGATGCCTGTTTGCTGGGAGAAATAGGCTTTATACAAGCGGACTAGTTCTGTAAACCTCCCTTTTTAAAATCCATGCCAATTACTCTTAACAAACCACCGTGGATCCATTTTATTGATTTGTTGGTGGGCACACACACTCCTGTACATTCACAAACACACACACACACACACATCACCCCTTCTCATAGTCTGGGGCCCACATAATCTGTTTCAAGTCTCTATCTATTCCTCCCTTTACCCTCCCTTTCTTTCTTTCTTTCCTTCTTTCTTTCTTTCTTTCTTCTTGCCCTCCCTGTTGCTAGGTGCCTGTATGATTTAATAATTGACTCTGTAGAATGTTCTTTATCTCATAGGTCATTAGTTCCCAAGTGATTGGTGCGTGTTCCCTAATCACTCTGACATCATCATCGTTGGACTCTCACACGTCTTCTCCAGCTTGCTCGCTTTTCCTCCAACTGCGTGATTGCATGCTCTCGCTTTCTCTTTCTCCAAAAACAGCCCCCTTCCTCCCTCCTCTCCTCCCTCTCTCCGTATTCACAGATGTGAGTCTGCCGGCTGCCAATATTGTATTTACATTGTGTGTAATTGAATAGACCCTGAGAAACAGATTGGCTTCCATCAATACTGCTGTACAGGTGTCTAACCTTGAAGCACTGAGCCCAGCACAGCTATTCATAGGCCATTAATTAGACCAACAATCCACTAATTACCTGCAGAACCAAGCCGAGGAGGAGTGTGGAGACACACACACCAAGGCTCCATTCCGGCATGCTCCAGCCTTCACATTGAAGTTGCTATTTAATACGCCCCGTTAGATTGCCCTAGTAAATTAATGAGCTTGGAAAGCACTCAAACATTCTGAAGTGTGTTTTTGGTTATGCCTCGGGATAATTCCAAGTCTGAAGTGTAGAAACACACACACACACAAGTGGGGATGGAGGGAGGGAGGGAGGGAGGGAGGGAGGGAGAGAGGGAGAGAGGGAGGGAGGGAGGGAGGGAGGGAGGGAGGGAGGGAGAGAGAGAGGGAGGGAGGGAGGGAGGGAGAGAGAGAGAGAGGGAGGGAGGGAGGGAGAGAGGGAGGGAGGGAGACTCTGTGGTTAGGGTCAGCAGCTGTTGTTGTCAAATCCACCTGTTCCCAAAGGTACACATAATGGGTTTGAAATGGAACAGCATGACTCTAAATATACACCCACCAGTCACACCGTATCACAGTGGCCTGGTACACACGCAAAACATGCATTAACCCTAAGCGCTAATCTAAGGTCAGTTTGGCTTTTTATCACCTAATGATTAAGGTTAGAACTTGGGGTGGGATAAACTGATCCTAAATCTGTGCTTAGGGGCAACTCTGAGCATAACCCCCTTGTCTAAGGCAGTTAACCTAGTATATTTATCCCTATACACTGTATTTACCTCAGTGTATTTACCCCTATGTACACCCCTGTGCGTCTCATTCTTGCATCCTGATAGCCCTAGAGACTCAGAGCTCCTCTCCTCTCTCTGTTATTTGTGTGAGAGACAGATCAATGGGCTTTGGGATTGCTACGCTAACGCGTTAGCGCGTCTCCATTCAAACCCACTGAGCCGTGGCTAACGTCGGCGCCACAACACTCGCTAGCCTAAAGCGCCCAATGGGGCGACGCACACCTGTACCCTCCCACACACACAGTTCACACACAACCCTATTCACTCTGTCTATCAACGTCGTCCTCTGTGTCTATCAATCTCCTCTACATTTCTATAGAAAGTGAGACGTGGAGAGATGGACAGATGGCAGAGCGGAAGAGAGAAGGAAGAAAAATGACTGCGTGTGTTTTCTGATGTGTAATTGCTTCTCCACTGTGTGCATCTATTGTCTGACAAATTGAGATGGTTGATTAGTACCACCACATTCATACAGTCAAGGTTAAAATATAGACCCATCTTTCAGCTCCACAGATCTGTGCAGTCTCTTCAGCACCATCACACACACATACTCCCCAGTTTACAGTCAGCATATGGTCCTCTCCTGAGAGAGAGTTTAGAGCAGCCTGTTCCTGGGCGGTTTCTCTGTAGGTCATGACCTGGGATGGGAGGAGACGTGATAGAGAAGGAGAGGAGAGGGGGATATAGGGAAGAGAGGAGAGAACCGGATAACAGGAGAGGAGAGCCGTTGCATCCTCTGCTTAATCAACTAGCCTCAGTTCTGTTCAGAGGGTTTAGTGTTGCTATTATTACTGCGTGCGTGCGTGCGTGTGAGTAAGGTTTTTGCTTTGTCTTTGCGGTGGTGTATACGGGTGTGTGCAGCTGTGTGTTTGACAAGGTTGTTGTTCTTGTGTGTGTTGAAATGTAGGCAGCGGCATACGCATTGAGCCATCTGTTCCTCTGTGCTAATTGGTATGCATGACAAAGTTTCCCCAGCCCATAAAGCCTAATGAAAACGTACACCCAGAGTGCACCCCGCCCTAATATCCACTAATGGCATCACCCTCTCAGCTCCGCCCCCAGCACCATTATAGGGATCATAAGGGAATAACAGGGATTAGCTCCCGCTCATGTTCCGGCGTTCCCAGGCAGGGAAGCGTGGCCATCACGGGATGGGAGTTTCCCTGGCGTTCGCGGCACCGTGGGCTATCATCCCGACGCTCCTTCCTTCCCAACCCCTCTGTCACCAGGACTGTTTTTATTGTATTTTTTTAAAACAATGTTTCTGGAAATCCACTGAAACAATGTGGAAGTAATTGTGGTCTAGATGTTGGTGGAACTCTGAGGAAATGAAACACGGAGAGAGAGAGGAGGAGGCAGAAGAGGAGGAGAGGGGAGAAAGTGAGGGAACAGAACAGCTGCACAGTGATGTGGTTTAAAGTATGAGTTAATCCACGTATAAAAGTGTTCATGCCTGAGAAATGTTGGACCAGGGCCTGAACACATTCTGTGACAAGACACTGGAGAATTAGACTGGGTGTGTATGGTGTGCTCTGTTCACGTGGACAAAATGCTACAGTGGTTAGGTCAGTGCTAGACCTCAAATACCCTTAAGCGCCCTCTAAAATACAGTATCTAAACAGAGACATGAACATATACGCTGAGTGTACAAAACATTATGAACACCTGCTCTTTCCATGACATGGACTGACCAGGTGAATCCAGGTGAAAGCTATGATCCCTTATTGATGTCACTTGTTAAATCCACTTCAATCAGTGTAGATGAAGGGGAGGAGACCGGTTAAAGAATGATTTTTAAGCCTTGAGACAATTGAGACATGGATTGTGTGTGTGCCATTCAGAGGGTGAATGGGCAAGACAAAATATTTAAGTGCCTTTTGACTGGGGTATGGTAGTAGGTGCCAGGCGCACAGATTTGTGTCAAGAACTGCAACACTACTGGGTGTTCCGTGTACATAACTCACTCAACCATACACCCTTGCAAGTGCCTTTTGAACTGGGGATGGTAGTATGTGTCAAGAACTGCAACGCTGTTGGGTTTTTCACGCTCAACAGTTTCCCGTGTGTATCAAGAATGGTCCACCACCCAAGTCAACATTGGCCAGCATCCTTGTGGAGCGCGTTCGAGACCTTGTAGAGTCCATGCCCCGAAGAATTGAGGCTGTTCTGAGGGCAAAAGGGGGTGCAACTCAATATTAGGAAGGTGTTCTTAATGTTTTGTACAGAGAAAACAAACACTCACTCTGGTCAGTGGTCATATTGATATATACTGAACAAAAATATAAACGCAACATTCAAAAATGTCAAAGATTTTACTGAGTTACAGTTCATATAAGGAAATCAGTCAGTTAAAATCCCCCCCCCCACAGACGATCCCGCAGGTAAAGAAGTCGGATGTGGAGGTCCTGGGCTGGCGTGCTTACATGTAGTCTGCGGTTGTGAGGCCGGTTCGACGTACTGCCAAATTCTCTAAAACGACGTTGGAGGCAGCTTATGGTAGAGAAATGAACATTAAATTAAATGGCACAGCTCTGGTGGACATTATTGCAGTCAGCATTCCAATTGCACACCCCCTCAAAACTTGAGACATCTGTGGCATTGTGTTGTGTGACAAAACTGCACATTTTAGAGTGGCCTTTTATTGTCCCCAGCACAAGGTGCACCTGTGTACTGATCATGCTGTTTAATCAGCTTCTTGATATCCTACACCTGTCAGGTGGATGGATTTTCTTGGCAAAGGAGAAATGCTCACCAACAGGGAATTTGTGCAAAAACATTTTTTTGTGGGATTCTTTTTATTTCAGCTCATGAAACATGGGACCAACACTTTACATGAAACGTTTATATTTTTGTTCAGTGTAGTTTCTCCTCTGGCCCTGTGTGCTCTGTAGGTGAGGTTAAAAGCAGAGAGGTAAACACTGTGTCTCAACACTCTGTTTACCCTCTTAGACTGACTGACCAACAAATGGCTTCCTTCCTTCCTGCTGTCTGTTTCACTCCTGTTCTCTGTCCACCTCTAGCCCTCACCCCCCTTTCTCTCGCTACAGTATCTACCATCTCTTGCTTCAATTTTACCCTCTCTCACTCTCTCTCTCTATCTCTACCCCTCTCTCGCTCCTCTTCTCTCTGTGTGTCTGTGGAAGTGGTGTTAGCAGTAATGGTGGTTTACTGTCAGCCAAGGTTTCTGCCTGTCCTCCACACAGGAACACCTGCAGCTTTCTCACAGAACAACACACTTACACAACCACAGGGACAGCCGGGGGAGGGAGGTGTGTGCTCGTGTCTGTATGTGTATACTCGTGTGTGTCCGCCCGTGCTTGCCGTATGTGTCAATTCCCCTTTAGTCTTAACACCGTGAGAAACATGGGCCATTTTCAAATCCACAGGCTTTATTGGCATGACAAGAGAAGAAACCTGCTTTGCCAATGTTAATAACGACGATAGCCACTTCATCCATCTATCCTTGGTATAGAGAGAACCTTAGTAGCAGCAGACAGTACTCAGTCTAAACGCCCCAAACCATTGTTCACAATGGGACATAATTGCGTTGTGAGGGCTACTGAACCCAATAGAATGCAAGGGATCATGTTCAATCAATACAGTTTGTAAACTGGATCCCGACGGTCTTCTCTCTGCGGCTTCCATTCCTTACAACACATGCCTGATAATCTATGATTCTGTTTCTCTCTCTCTCCCTCTCTCCCTTCCCTCTCTTTGTCTCCTCTCACCCCCTTTCTCCTCCTCCTCTTTGTCTGTGTTCTCCTCTCCACCTCTCCATAGTTCAGGAGTCACGACCAAGGTGTAGGAAAGTGCACGGGGGTTCTTGTTGAAGCAAGCCACACACAGCAGTCAAGGTGTTAACTGTTATTCTGTCCCCCGCCTACTCTCCTTTTCCCAGTAATACCACTATTATAGACCGCTCCAGATCAGGCATCATCACACACACAAAGGCCCCCTGACCTTGGGATGTAGTGTGAATGGAGTATTAACAGTCCGCTTGTGAACACAGGCACACACACACATTCCAGTAAGAGCACACACACACTCACACACCTTTCCCCAGAAGGCAGCTCTGAACATGTAACTGTTTTTGTATGATGGTACTTGGTTCTGATTATCAGTTATATACTCTATCCATAATAGCACAGTTCTACTTTAGCACTAAGTCTACATGACATAACATCCTAAACAGTACACTACCCTGCAGCCCTCTATCCAACCCCTAAATAGTAGATCAGGGCTAGTAGTGGTAGTTCTACTGTCTCTCTGTTCTCTGTGTCCTCTGCCCTGGTTCCTTGGCCCAGTGTGTGGTGCAGCATTATCCAAATGAGACGTTTTCACCGTCGTTGAGTCAGATGATGAGTTTTGGCAGAGCATTGGCCAGCTACGCCAGGCAATCACAGACATAGCCCCCCCCCCCACACACACACACACTAATTACAAGACACACACACAGGGCCTCTCATCTCTCAACCATGTGAGACATTCGAGAGAGAACAATGGGAGTTGATTATGAAAGAGAGTTAGGGTACTGTAAGTGTACCTATTAAGCCCACCAAAATCTAAGTTTAGACATTTCTAACATATACTGTCTTATTTTCTGTAAGAAAAGTGGAGATAAAATGAAATATGAATCTCACATGTGAAGTTTTATGGCTTTACCTACAATAATTATGTATATGTGAAGAGTCGGGACTGGGCTTAATGGGTACCCAATGTAAGCCCATGGGTGTTCCAAATAAGCTCACCTCTTAAATAATCTATTTTAATTCATTTCCAAATGTTCAAAACTTACAAACTGGGGGTCCAATTGTATCCACAGAGATCAATGTGGACTTAGGCTTTTGTTCTTGCCTACCTGTACACAGGGGTGTAAAGTACTTAAGTAAAAAATACTTAAGTCGTTTTTTGGGGTATATGTACTTTACTTTACTATTAATATGTTTGACAACTTTTACTTTTACTTCAATACATTCCTAAAGAAAATAATGTACCTTTTACTCCATACATTTTCCCTGACACCCAAAAGTACTTGTTACATTTTGAATGCTTAGCAGGACAGAAAAATGGTCCAATTCACACACTTATCAAGAGAACATCCCTGGTCATCCCTACTGCCTCTGATCTGGAGGACTCACTAAACACATGCTTTGTTTGTAAATGATGTCTGAGAATTGGAGCGTGCCCCTGGCTATCAGGTACACACCTGATTCAACTAATCATAGACTTCAATCAAGACATGATTAGTTTAATCAGGTGTGTTATTGCTTGGTTATATAACAAAAACCTGCACCCACACCGGCCCTCTGTGGATAAGAAGCCATGCACGAAGACCATAACAAACATACGTTTTGATGAATTATCTGAAACTTGATTCATATTTGCTGTACTGCTATTCTTGTTCATTAGTTCAACTTGTCTTCCTAAAGCCTGTCTGAAGACTGTTTCAAATCTCCCGCTCTACTGGTGTATTACAAAGGGACAGGTGGTGGACCAAAAAACAGAATCAGCTGGATGAATGAAGAACAACAATATGACAATGCCCCCACCCAAAGGTGCATGAGTAGTTGCCCAATAGTCATCTTCTTGTCCCTCTTTTGTTTGCATTTTTGTTCACCACTTGTAGGTCTTCTTTCCCAGATACCCCTTAACCCTGATCTTATTCTACTCTCTCTGCATTAACGACTTCCTGTCCACTCCAAACGTCTTGGAGAGAGTAGAGGTTTCTAATTGTTCATAATTGTTTCTAATCTTGGTAAATGCACCACGGCTAGATGCATAATATGCATAACTGTAGTTTTTGTGTGTTTGAATCAACTTAAATCTCCAGAAAAAATATATATACAGTACCAGTCAAAAGTTTGGACACACCTACTCTTTCAAGGGTTTTTCATTATTTTTACTATTTTCTACATTGTAGAATTATAGTGAAGACATCAAAACTATGAAAGAACACATATGGAATCATGTAGTAACCAAAAAAGTGTTAAATAAATCAAAATATATTTTATTTTTGAGATTCTTCAAAATAGCCACCCTTTGCCTTGATGACAGCTTTGCACACTCTTGGCAGCAGAGGTAACTCTGGGTCTTCCTTTAATGTGGCAGTCCTCATGAGAGCCAGTTTCATCATAGGGCTTGATGTTTTTTGCGACTGCACTTGAAGAAACTTTAAAAGTTCTTGACATTTTCCGGATTGACTGACCATGTCTTAAAGTAATGATGGACTGTCGTTTCTCTTTGCTTATTTGAGCTGTTCTTGCCATAATATGGACTTGGTCTTTTACCAAATAGGGCTATCTTCTGTATAGCACCCCTACCTTGTCACAACACAACTAATTGGCTGAAACACATTAACTTTTAACAAGGCACACCTGTTAATTTTAATGCATTCCAGGTGACTACCTCATGAAGCTGGTTGAGAGAATGCCAAGCGTGTGCAAAGCTGTCATCAAGGCAAAGGGTGGCTACTTTGAAGAATCTCAAATATAACATATATTTTGATTTGTTTTAACACTTTTCTGGTTACTACATGATTCCATATGTGTTATTTCATAGTTTTGATGTCTTCACTATTATTCTACAATGTAGAAAATAGTAAAAATTAAGAAAAACGCTTGAATGAGTAGGTGTGACAGAATAGCGTAGTCTACTCATAAAATAATTGGAAAACAATGGTTTGGCATATAAATATACAGTACACTATAGACTATTATGGAAAGTTAGTATGGATCATATTGAACAATATTTATGTATTGCCATTTACATTGTGTATAGAGGGAGTGCTTTTTGTGCTACTGTACTTTAAGGCCACCTGAGATAGATTACATTTTTGTACATTTAACATTTATGTATAACAATGCAAGGTTCATTTAACAGTAAAATAAGACAAAATGCATTTTAAAATGTAAACTGTGAATGCCTGAAATCTATTATGTTGTTGTAGTTGACCAAGTTATGTGCTACTGTGTGACTGTGACATGCAGGCATGACTGCTAGCATGAAAAACCCATATTTTCAATTGGCAAGAAATAGTAATTAATACCCATGAAATACACTCATGTGCATATATCAGTACATTCATCTCTTAGTTTTACATAAAGTATGATCACTTGTCTGAGAAGGTACTTTCAAAATTTCAAAAGAAAATATGTTTATCTTTGGGTCGCCTCAACACAATTTTCTTTGCATCAATTTTTTTATTTTTTATTTGAACATCTTGAGTATCAAATACAAAATATATAAATGATTCATTTGAATGAATATGACTTTCACCCTTTGAATCCTTTATAAATATGATTTCAAACAGAGGGTTCATGACATGAAGGATTATTTGTCTTATACTGTTCTATGGAGATGGGAGAAGGAAAGACAGGAAAGAAAGGGAGGAAGGGAGAAAGAAAGAGAGACAGAGAGGATTCACACACTGATCCCAAACATGCACAGGGTCAGGTGTGGGTGTGCGGTCAGGTGTGTGAGGTGACACGGTCAGGGTTCAGTGAACCGTCAGCGCCACGTTCACAACCACTCCCTCTGCTCCGGCTGTTCCTATGGTAACAGGGTTTGGGGGAGAGCGCGGGACGGGATGGTGGAGGAGGGAAAAGAGGGAGGAGGTTGTTAGACATTACAGAGTCACTTTGGTGTTGCTGGGATTTGGCCAATCCTGGCTCTGTGGTTTAAACTGCCCTAATTCCTCTAACCTTCTGAGGATTGCAGGCCTGGACCGTAATATCTGTGCATGTAGACTCAAAATCCCCTGCGTCTCCTGACACACATACACACACATATTTATGCTTTAAAAACCAAGCTGTCAAAGTTTGAATGTGCTTAAAGCACCATTCATGTACAAATCATTCAGAGCAGTGAGACAGGAAATAATGAGAGACTATGAAGCCGTTTGAAACCTATTGAGATGTACTCTTGGAGACCATGAAGGGGTTTATGACAGTTCTATTATGCTGGAACTGTTGGTTGAGTGATTATGTTTCTCAGGTTGGTGATTTCTCAAGGCTGTTGAGTCTGAAGCATACAGGGTGTGTGTGTGTGGGCGACAGCCGACAGCCATGAGCAACACTGAGCACATACTCAGCAACAACTTCTCTTCCCGACACACAGACAGAGTGTACGTGATAATGAGAACTCTCTGTGCGTTCCCATAATGTTTCTCTCATACTTGTTTTCCTTTCTTCTTCCAGTCGTGGGAGGTGGTCTTCACTGCATTGCAACGTCTCAATAGACCACAATGCACCACAGAATACCTTTCACTGTTCAACCGCGGCTCCTGAAAGCTTGTTCACATTATATAAGATGCTTTATTGACTTATTTTATTGTTGGATCAGTCCATTAATGGCCTACTTATTAGCCTACATTTGAGTCAAACTAAGCACAAACATTCCCATAGTTGTAGTAGTAGTAGCAGTAGCAGTAGTAGTAGCAGTAGTAATTTGGTCTGTGACTGAGCTGACTGTGGTCCACAGCCCCTGAGGGGAACTGATGTTTCTCACTCTTGTTGTCAACCAGATTAGTTCCCTATGTGGGATGGTTACACCACCTCCGAGCATGTTCCGATGACTAGTGTCTGAGGTGCCTACATGGGAGAACTCCATGGTCCAGGAGAGGAATGGAGGTGCGTGTGTTGGAGAGATGTTTGATTGATGTGGGTGGGTGTGTCGGTCTGTGTGTACGTGTGTGTGTGTGTGTGTGTGTGTGTGTGTGTGTGTTCAAGTGGAAACGAAAACAGAGGGAAAGAACAGCAGGGGGACCAGAGCAACCTTCCCCAAAACTCATCCATCCTAAACCACAGTGGGGGGCTGTGTGTGTGTGTGTGTTAGCGACTACGAGAGGCCATGCTGTGCTCAAAGCTGTGCTTACTGCTAGCCCCACTCATCTGCATCCATCTCTCGCTCTGTCTCTTTCTCTCTCGCTCTGTCTCTCTCTCTGCCTGTTTCTATCTCTCCCATGGGCGTCTGCCTCACTCCTCCCTGCATTGATGAGACTGAGACTGATTCCCTCCTACTGTGTACAGGATACAATAGGAATATTTAGGAACTAGAGCCAAGGTTTTTCCTAGTCAGCTCAAACTCATACAACTATATTACATAGGGAGAGAAGGTTATTGGTGGCCTTTCCTCCTGAAAAAAGTTCTCAAGACAGCACTTGATGTTGTTGTTATTGGTAAACACATCCTCATATAGAATGTTAGCTTTGTATATGCTACCTGCAGCCAATAACATACTGATCTACGCTACCGGTCAAAAGTTTTAGAACACATACTCATTCAAGGGTTTTTCTTTCTTTCTTTTTGCAATTTTCTACATTGTAGAATAATAGTGAAGAAATCAAAACGATGAAATAACACATATGGAATCATGTCGTAACCAAAAATGTGTTAAACAAATCAGAATATATTTTATATTTGAAATTCTTCAAATAGCCACCCTTTGCCTTGAAGACAGCTTTAGTAGCCACCCTTTGCCTTGAAGACAGCGGTAGTGTATATCCCTAATGGAACAGATCTGAGGTGTGAATAGCATTAATGTTAATGTGTTTCTCGCTTATCGATGCTTCACTGGTTCAGAGCCAGCTCAGCTATCTTCCTGCCACTGTCTGGTACTGCTGGGAAAGTTGAACTTTCTCTCTTGTGTTAAACCCCTAGTGCAGTTGAGATGGAGACAAACACACACTCTCACACACAACCAAATAGCTCAGCTGCTCTACTTTATGGAGAGGGGGGAAAGTCTCACAATGTTCCCTGCCAAGGAATGCACACACACACACACCTTGGCTAAGACTGTAGATCACCCCTCAGTCACGGCCCTGTGCTGCAGGGAGACTGGAGTGATGGAAGCAATAGTTATGCCATTAAGGCAGACAATTGGCTCAAATTGAGAGGG
Source organism: Coregonus lavaretus (assembly GCF_964263955.1). Lineage (NCBI taxonomy): Eukaryota > Metazoa > Chordata > Actinopteri > Salmoniformes > Salmonidae > Coregonus > Coregonus lavaretus. The sequence goes on from NC_140000.1 coordinate 43,322,351, forward strand.
AGAGAGAGGGGGGGAAGGAGGGAGAGAAGGAGAGGCTATGGCAGGAGTGGATCCACTCAATGACTTCATCAGTGCCCCAGGACACACTCATGCTGTTTCAGGCTCACACACTGACTGCAATAACACCTTGTCAGCCAGGGCTGCAGAGGTGAAGGGGAGAGAAGCTCATTCCTTTATTTTAATTTTATTTTTTTAATGTCATTTAGCAGACGCTCTTATCCAGAGCGACTTACATGAGCAATTAGGGTTAAGTGCCTTGCTTAAGGGCACATCGACAGATTTTTTTTTTCTTCACCTAGTCGGCTCGGAGATTAGAACCAGCAACCTTTTGGTTACTGGCACAACGCTCTTACCCACTAAGCTACCTGCCGCCTTTATACTGAACAGGGTCACTTTCTCATAGCCATCACCAACCCACAGAGACCAAAGACCTACACAGTCACTTATAACAGATTATCAAGCCTTATGAGCATTCATAGAGCCGTATTTCTGTGCATGGCTGTGTAATGTCATGTTGGCAGTGGGGGCTGTGATGGGCAGGGTGAATGGTTCAAAGGGGCATTGTGCCTCATCCCTATAGACCCATTCTCTCTCCTAGGCCTCGAACATCCGCACAACAATGAGGGAATGTCTCTGTCTCTCTCTCTCACACACACACACACACACACACACACACACACACACACACACACACACATCACACAAACAGGCCTTTTACACAGAGTGTGTTAGTGGGTTGTTGTGTGCTTCCTGGGGTGTCTAGGGATGGATATACTGCAGGTGTCATGGCTGTGCTGTGTGCCAGGGGAGCCGTTCATCTCCCGTTTTTAAATGTCTAATGTTCAAGCAACGCTCTGCTTTATGAGTGTGAACGTTGGCGTAACACTTGGTGTTCATCGGGGCCGTAACTCCAGCCTGGTCCCCTCGGCGCTCTGGCTGGGATTTATCGTCCAGCTTACAGTGGAGTGATTGCCGCGGGGACCGTTAGCACTCGTTCCCTCGTTCTCTGGCTTGGTCATTTATTTGACATGTCCTTTAAGTCCTTTAAAGAATGGGGCGTTTCTGCCGAACGCCTGGGCTCTTTCTGCAAGAGATGGATATGCCGTGTTCAAAGGTCTGTATGTTTTCTCTCTCTCCCTCGTTCTCTCTTTTTATTCCTTCCTTCTCTCTTCTTCCCTCTTTTTATTCCTGCCCTCCTTCCTTCTCTCTTCTTCTCTCTTTTTATTCCTTCCCTCCTTCCTTCTCTCTTCTTCTTTTTTTATTCCTTCCCTCCTTCCTTCTTTCTTCTCTTTTTTTATTCCTTCCCTCCTTCCTTCTCTCTTCTTCTCTCTTTTTATTCCTTCCCTCCTTCCTTCTCTCTTCTTCTCTCTTTTTATTCCTTCCTTCTCTCTTCTTCTCTCTTTTTATTCCTTCCCTCCTTCCTTCTCTCTTCTCTTTTTTTATTCCTTCCCTCCTTCCTTCTCTCTTCTTCTCTCTTTTTATTCCTTCCCTCCTTCCTTCTCTCTTCTTCTCTCTTTTTATTCCTTCCCTCCTTCCTTCTCTCTTCTCTTTTTTTATCCCTTCCCTCCTCCCTTCTCTCTTCTTCTCTTTTTTATTCCTTCCCTCCTTCCTTCTCTCTTCTTCTCTCTTTTTATTCCTTCCCTCCTTCCTTCTCTTCTGCTCTTTTTATTCCTTCCCTCATTCCTTCTCTCTTCTTCTTTTTTTATTCCTTCCCTCCTTCCTTTTCTCTTCTCTTTTTTTATTCCTTCCCTCCTCCCTTCTCTCTTCTTCTCTTTTTTTATTCCTTCCCTCCTTCCTTCTCTCTTCTTCTCTCTTTTTATTCCTTCCCTCCTTCCTTCTCTCTTCTTCTCTCTTTTTATTCCTTCCCTCCTTCCTTCTCTCTTCTTCTCTCTTTTTATTCCTTCCCTCCTTCCTTCTCTCTTCTTCTCTCTTTTTATTACTTCCCTCCTTCCTTCTCTCTTCTTCTCTCTTTTTATTCCCTCCCTCCCTCTTTTCCTCCCTCTCTCCCTGAGCTGTATAGAGTGGTATTACGGCTGTCAGCTAGCCAAGCATGGGATTTGGGCTTGTTTTGTTTCTGCCTCTTAAGATAATGCTCTCTCTCCTTTCTCCTGTGGAGAATAACAAAAGTGAAACAAGAGCAATAAAGCATCGACTTAAGCTTGTTTAGTTTGGGTTTTTACTCTCGTTCCGTGGCACCGCAGGCTGAGGTGCAGACTGAGACTGTGTATGTGCCGGTACTCTCTAGACCTATTCATGCAGTTCGCCCTGGGATCAATGGCAACTGTGCTGATTGTTCGATGCTGGGGGACGTTTTAGAGAAATCGTTAAGATGTAAAACAAGCCATTGTGATCCCAGATTGTCCCCGTCAGGGAGTGGTGTGTGTGTGTGCGTGTGCGTGTTTGTGTGCGGAGTCGCAAACACCATTTATCTTCTGAAGGCCACTGAGGGATTACAACTGAGGGTGGTTGATTTTCTCTTTTAAAAAGCGTACCAAGTTTTTATTTGACACACACAATTGAATGTGATTCGTGACAACATCGATTACTTGAGCAGAGAGAAAGAAGCAGAAAAATGAAACATTAGAGACTTAAAAACATGAACTGACTTAACTGTGTGACGGTACCATGTCATGTAGTGTAGTGTGTTGTAATGTAGTCCAGTCCGTCAGCACTCAGCAGTCTAAATCCCTTCTACAGAATGAGCCAGACCTGCATTAACACCACACATTCCCTCTGCTCATCACTACACACACACACACACACACACACACACACACACACACACACATTTGTTTCACTATCCTTGTGGGGACCAAACAATTGGTTCCCATTCAAAGTCCTATTTCCCCTAACCTTAACTCCTAATTCTAACCCTAACCCTAATTGTAACCCTAAACCTAACCCTTGAGCCTAAAAAAAATGTTTCCTTGTGGGGACTGGCGAAATGTCCCCACTTGTCTGAATTGTCCTTGTTTTAATATTCCTTGTGAGGACTTCTGGTCCCCACAAGGATAGTAAAACCAAAAAACACACACAGACATTCCCTGGTGTTACTGTCCCCTTTTATCTTGTACTTTTATAATGGAGTGCAAGGCCTACTTGCTCAGAGAAGCAATACCAGGGAATGTGTTTTCTTGAAATCATGTTATGTGGAATAAATAATGTATAGTTGAAGTCGGAAGTTTACATACACCTTAGCCAAATACATTTAAACTCAGTTTTTCACAATTCTTGACATTTAATCCTAGTAAAAATGCCCTGTCTTTTAGTCAGTTAGGATCACCACTTTATTTTAAGAATGTGAATTGTCAGAATAATAGAGAGAATTATTTTATTTCTTTCATCACATTCCCAGTGGGTCAGAAGTTTACATACACTCAATTAGTATTTGGTAGCATTGCCTTTAAATTGTTTAACTTGGGTCAAACGTTTCGGGTAGCCTTCCACAAGCTTCCCACAATAAATTGAGTGAATTTTGGCCCATTCCTCCTGACAGAGCTGGTGTAACTGAGTCAGGATTGTAGGCCTCCTTGCTCGCACTAGCTTTTTCAGTTCTGCCCACAAATGTTCTATAGGATTGAGGTCAGGGCTTTGTGATGGCCACTCCAATACCTTGACTTTGTTGTCCTTAAGCCATTTTGCCACAACTTTTGAAGTATGCTTGGGGTCATTTGCGACCAAGCTTTAACTTCCTGACTGATGTCTTGAGATGTTGCTTCAATATATCCACACAATTTTCCTTCCTCACGATGCCATCTATTTTGTGAAGTGCACCAGTCCCTCATGCAGCAAAGCACCCCCACAGCATGATGCTGCCACCCCCCCGTGCTTCACGGTTGGGATGGTGTTCTTCGGCTTGCAAGCAGCACCCTTTTTCCTCCAAACATAACGATGGTCATTATGGCCAAACAGTTAAATTTTTGTTTCATCAGACCAGAGTACATTTCTCCAAAAGGTATGATATTTGTCCCCATGTGCAGTTGCAAACCGTAGTCTGGCTTTTTTATGGTGGTTTTGGAGCAATGGCTTCTTCCTTGCTGAGCGGCCTTTCAGGTTATGTCGATATAGCACTCGTTTTACTGTGGATATAGATACTTTTGTACCTGTTTCCTCCAGCATCTTCACAAGGTCCTTTGCTGTTGTTCTGGGATTGATTTGCACTTTTTGCACCAAAGTACGTTAATCTCTAGGAGACAGAATGCGTCTCCTTCCTGAGTGGTATGACGGCTGCGTGGTGTTTATACTTGCGTACTAGTGTTTGTACAGATGAACGTGGTACCTTCAGGCATTTGGAAATTGCTCCCAAGGATGAACCAGACTTGTGGAGGTCTACAATTTGTTTTCTGAGGTCTTGGCTGATTTCTTTTGATTTTCCCATGATGTCAAGCAAAGAGGCACTGAGTTTGAAGGTAGGCCTTGAAATACATCCACAGGTACACCTCCAATTGACTCAAATTATGTCAATTAGCCTATCAGAAGCTTCTAAAGCCATGACATCATTTTCTGGAATTTTCCAAGCTGTTTAAAGGCACAGTCAACTTAGTGTATGTAAACTTCTGACCCACTGGAATTGTGAAACAGTGAAATAATCTGTCTGTAAACAATTGTTGGAAAAATTACTTGTGTCATGCACAAAGTAGATGTCCTAACCGACTTGCCAAAACTATAGTTTGTTAACAAGAAATTTGTGGAGTGGTTGAAAAACGAATTTTAATGACTCCAACCTAAGTGTATGTAAACGTACGACTTCAACTGTATGTATGGAAGCTCCCCTTACTAGGGATTGTGCTGTTTATCATTTTGAGCTGAACAAAGAGGTGTAATGGGTTCGCACCCAAAAATATGTTGCATAAAGCTTACTTCATTATTAGATTTTTTTATTTTTTTTTACTGCATCAGGGATAGCATACACAGACGTTTCGGCTTCACAGCCTTCTTCAGTGTGTAGGTACACTTTTATTTAATTCAAAACAACATTTGTAAAGAACAACAGATGAGTGGCAGATGCTTCTAATCAGGGATGCTACTCATATGTCAATCAGGGACATGGCCCCTCTGGTCTACCTGTATACAAATGAGTCACAAAAAGATACAGAATTATAGGGTATGGGAGTGGGCACGATGGGCAACTCACAAATCAATCGCCGCAGGTGTCCGTTCACCTAAATACATCACATCAATTAATGAGATAGCCCACCACAAAGGACATTAGGCAAAGCCGTTCATAAATATGTGGAGCCAACTCATAAATATATGCAAAATGTCTCGATATGCAAAATCTGATCTGGACAGTGTTCTTGTATAACAGTCTAAATGTAGCTTATAGGAAGGAGGTGAAATCTAATTATTCATTTAAACCGTGTGGAGATACAGAATTGTATTGATATATTCACATGGCTTCTCTTTGAAGTGGGTGAACTTTTTATGATTTTGTTTTATGAAGTGTCTCGCAACTGGCAAGGTGATATCTTGACGTCTAATAGTGGATTTATGTTCTCCAAGACGTACTTTCAAGGCGCGGGATGTATTTATTTAGTTATTTACTTATTTTTCTGCTGAACATAACCTGAACATTACAGGCTACACAGTGAACCCAGCCTTGAGCCAGCTGCTACCCCAGTGGACCTCTCCTTCCCATCTTCCTGAGAATGTCAATACTGTGTACTTCCACATCTTCCATGTTATGTCAGATGTAGCTTCTATGATCTGTTATGTAACCTAGCGCCCCCTGTTGTCTCTTTTCAGTAACGGCACGGCCGGGAAGATGAACGGGGCATTGGAGCATTCGGACCAGCCCGACCCAGACGCCATCAAGATGTTCGTGGGCCAGATCCCTCGCTCCTGGTCAGAGAAGGAACTGAAGGAGCTGTTTGAGCCCTACGGGGCTGTCTATCAGATCAACATCCTCCGAGACCGCAGCCAGAACCCTCCACAGAGCAAAGGTATGGTGGAGAGACGGTCGTACACACACACATACACACACACACACACACACACACACACACACACACAACAGCCAAACAAAGATAAGATGGAGAATCACTCACTCACTCACAGCTTATGGAATCCTCCACAGAGCAAATGCAAGGAATAAACATAAAAGCATACTGTACAGTACACCAGGATAAATGCCATCAATGCCAGCCTGATATTTCTCTGAAACTGTGTCTTTAACACAAACACAATTGATATCTACATTTTCATCTCATCCACCTTTTCCTGATGAACTTGTCAAGTCAGAGAAAACATGAGGCAGCAGCAATGAGACAATGCTGCTGCCACATTAGCAGACACACATCAAACTCAGAGAGAGACCACAGAATGCACCGTGATGACAGGCAGCATGAGGAGACAGTGGAGTAGGCAGACGGAAGATGTATGGGGGACAGGGAGACGTAGAGAGAGGGGATTTCGGTAAAGGCCGCTGCAGACACCCCTGTTTATGTCATATGTTATTTATCTTCACTAAATTAGGAAGAATGGAAAAGAGGCAGCAAGAGATTTCCCTCCCATCCCCACAGCATCTCTCTGTTTTGCTCTCTTTTCCCTCCTCTCTTTCTCCATCCCTCTCTCTCTTTCTGAGTCACAAGCTCCCACAAGCCTTAACATAGTAATTCACCAGTCTGCCAAGAGGAGACAGGGACACACCTAAATCAAATCATTCGGCCTAAGCTCACTGTCACGTGCTGTGTTCTAATGCGTGTGTGTGCATGCTTGTGTGTGTGTGTGTCTCTCTCTCTCTCTCTCTCCCTTTCTCCCTCTCCATCTCTCCGCAGCTTCTCCTCTCTCTGTGTCCCTAACCTCTGGATTACTCTTTTCTCTTTTTGTCTCCATAGGAGATGAGGCCAATAAACTGCTCTCTTCAACCTCTCCTCTCTTCTTCCATTGTGTCTTTCTCTGTCGCTAAGCCCTTGAGTTGTTCTGATTTCTCTGCTTGATGAATCAAAGTGTGGGAGAGCGTCACTCATAGACACTTTACTTTAAGGAGGGAAAACAGCCTCTCCTCTCTTCCTTGAGACTGTAAACACTCTCAACAATCTCTCCATCTCTCGCTCTCTCTCTTTCTCTGGCCTGTAAAATGGAGGATTGGATTGAACAGGAAATTGACTGTTTGATAGTGCTCTGACTAGGCTTGTATATTCCCAGGCTTTAGGCGCTGTTGTTTTCTTGTCGTTAAGTAAGCGCACTCTAGCGCGGCATGGCCTTGTCAGAGCCCTCTCACTCAGTGGAGCCGCAATGGCCCCTCTCGACTCCACAGTTGCACTGGAGCTTATTCTCATTTCATTGGTGTCAAGGAAACTGTGCCCCTTTCCCCCCGGTCTGTTTAGCTTAAATTAATGACCATATTTTCAGAGTGGTCTCAGTTAGACGGTTGAGTGAGTGTGCTCCGTCGCCCTTGGCGATCCAGAGGCGGGGTCAGCGGCTCTCTCTCTCTCTTGACTATTACTAGAGTAATTTGGATTTGTGAAGTGGAGTTTATTTTAATTTTATTTTCTCTCCTTCTCTCTCTCTCCATTCCTCTCTAATCCATTGATGGTAGATATACATTTTTGAGTTGATACACACATTCCTCCATACACATACTGTTATTGATGCTTATAGTAAATATTTTCTTAAATGTTTCATGCACAATTAATACGTTTTACACCAGTGGGTTCGTAGACTGTGTTTCCCATCTGAGTGGTCTGGTTGTCTTTTAGATGGTTATTCTGCAGGAAGGGCAGCTGCTAGTTGAGTTGAGTCTGGTCCCAGGCCTGGACTATCTGATGGATGGTGTGTATCTGTGTGAACGCTGGCCAGTGCAGTCTGGACAGTTTAGTTTGGCTGCTGTTGCTTTAATGTGTTAAGAGTCAATAAACAGATGAGTGGAGAGAGCGAGAGAGAATTTGATTTAGCACTGAGAGAGGGGCGAGAGGGGGATGAGAGAGGGAGGAGAGGAGAGAGGCCCAGAGGGGTAAACAAAGACGGTCCTCCTCTCTCTCAAACAGTTTGCATCCCAGGTTTGTTTGCATCTGTTGTCTAGCCGGGTGTGTACAGCACAGTTTTGTGTGTGTGTGTGTGTGTGTGTGTGTGTGTGTGTGTGTGTGTGTGTGTGTGTGTGTGTGTGTGTGTGTGTTGGCAGGGGACATACTATGTCATTAATCTTAATGATCCCGCCTGTCCTCATGGGTACGGAGGCACAGCATGCACACATGCGCGCGTGCGCACACACACACACACACACACAATGGGTTTAATGTCTTCATTAGCAAGTTGTATATACTACACAATTCTCCAGACATGGTGTCTGAAAGAACGACAACTCATATCAGCAACACACACACACACACACACACACACACACACACACACACACACACACACACACACACACAATGGGTTTAATGTCTTCATTAGCAAGTTGTATATACTACACAATTCTCCAGACATGGTGTCTGAAAGAACGACAACTCATATCAGCAACACACACACACACACACACACACATGCTGAAATATAATAATAGCTCACAGTATCTGTTTCTCCATCACCACTCTCATTATACATCCCCTCTGGGGTTTCCCACTGTAGTATCCAGGGGCATCCATCTCTCCAATGGCACACATTCACTGTTACAATTCTAATTCAACCGCATTCTCCCACAACGCTGAGGTAACGCTCGGCAAACGCTTTGCCTCCAACACAATTATCTCCTCTAATGGATTCAGTAGAGACCGGGCCGACCTGAGTCGGAACACTGATTTATTTCATTCTTTCCTAAAGCAGCACAGCCAATTAGATTGCCATAACAAGACATTCGCTTTGTTAGCAGTCTACCCAAGTCCAATTAATGAGCGACTGCAGGTGGATTTTATAATGGGGGGCTGGAGGATTGGAGGGTGAGACGTGTGTGTGTGTGTGTGTGTGTGTGTTTGAGAGTGCGTGAATTGGCATGCCTCAGTGGTGAAGCTAGTTGCCTGGATAGGAGAGCAGTGCAGTGCTGGAAGCCTACTCTGTGTGTGTTCGGGGTTAGCCAGGGAACAGCGTTTTGAGGATTTAATTTGAAGCTATTTCTCCACAGATAGTTGTGGTGGATTTGTAAAGTGTAAAGTGCTGTGTGTCCTAATCTTGTCTGAAGGTACAGTGGATATGAAGAGATATTGCCAGTCAAAGATCCAATCTTCTCAACACAGGCCACTATGGCTGATTATACCTCCCAACCCCCTTGTCTCACTCTCTCCCCCCTCTATCAATCCACTCCTCTCATGCTTTATCGAGTATTCTCTCTCTCTCTCTCTCTCTGTCTACTATGATGGTGTGGACCTGTGGTTGTGGATGTTGTTATTGACAGTGTGAGAAGGCCACAGGTTCTTTGTGCAGTCAAAAGGCTCCTTCAGTAGTAATAAAGCATTTATGAACACAGTCTCTCTCCTAATCTCTATTCCTCTCACAGGCTGCTCTCTACTCCCACCTCCCCTCTCTCTGTGTGTGTATATATTTTCTTTCTCCTCTGTGTGTTTTGTGTAGGCCTGCATGTGTGTGTATCTCTAGTGGAGTGTGTGTGGTGTGCTTTATGCCTTGTTGGACTTAATATAAATGTTGAGAGAGAGAGAGAGAGAGGCTATTCACAGTACACTCAGTGTTGTAGTACTCGAGACTGGTCTGGAGACCACATATTGAGTGTCTCGGTCTTGTCTCTGTGTCGGATACATTTGTACTCGGTCTTGGCTCTGTCTCCGACAGTGAGGACTCGGAATATTTTCCCGAGACCAGCGGAGTAAAAAACTCATAATTATCAGCTTCCATTCAGTCAGCGCATAAAACCGCTTTGCCAGGCCAAATACAGTGGGGAAAAAAAGTATTTAGTCAGCCACCAATTGTGCAAGTTCTCCCACTTAAAAAGATGAGAGAGGCCTGTAATTTTCATCATAGGTACACGTCAACTATGACAAAATGAGAAAATAAAATCCAGAAAATCACATTGTAGGATTTTTAATGAATTTATTTGCAAATTATGGTGGAAAATAAGTATTTGGTCAATAACAAAAGTTTCTCAATACTTTGTTATATACCCTTTGTTGGCAATGACACAGGTCAAACGTTTTCTGTAAGTCTTCACAAGGTTTTCACACACTGTTGCTGGTATTTTGGCCCATTCAACTCCCTCCAAAGATCTTCTATGGGGTTGAGATCTGGAGACTGGCTAGGCCACTCCAGGACCTTGAAATGCTTCTTATGAAGCCACTCCTTCGTTGCCCGGGCGGTGTGTTTGGGATCATTGTCATGCTGAAAGACCCAGCCACGTTTCATCTTCAATGCCCTTGCTGATGGACGGAGGTTTTCACTCAAAATCTCACGATACATGGCCCCATTCATTCTTTCCTTTACACGGATCAGTCGTCCTGGTCCCTTTGCAGAAAAACAGCCCCAAAGCATGATGTTTCCACCCCCATGCTTCACAGTAGGTATGGTGTTCTTTGGATGCAACTCAGCATTCTTTGTCCTCCAAACACGACGAGTTGAGTTTTTACCAAAAAGTTCTATTTTGGTTTCATCTGACCATATGACATTCTCCCAATCCTCTTCTGGATCATCCAAATGCACTCTAGCAAACTTCAGACGGGCCTGGACATGTACTGGCTTAAGCAGGGGGACACGTCTGGCACTGCAGGATTTGAGTCCCTGGCGTCGTAGTGTGTTACTGATGGTAGTAGGCTTTGTTACTTTGGTCCCAGCTCTCTGCAGGTCATTCACTAGGTCCCCTTGTGTGGTTCTGGGATTTTTGCTCACCGTTCCTGTGATCATTTTGACCCCACGGGGTGAGATCTTGCGTGGAGCCCCAGATCGAGGGAGATTATCAGTGGTCTTGTATGTCTTCCATTTCCTAATAATTGCTCCCACAGTTGATTTCTTCAAACCAAGCTGCTTACCTATTTCAGATTCAGTCTTCCCAGCCTGGTGCAGGTCTACAATTTTGTTTCTGGTGTCCTTTGACAGCTCTTTGGTCTTGGCCATAGTGGAGTTTGGAGTGTGACTGTTTGAGGTTGTGGACAGGTGTCTTTTATACTGATAACAAGTTCAAACAGGTGCCATTAATACAGGTAACGAGTGGAGGACAGAGGAGCCTCTTAAAGAAGAAGTTACAGGTCTGTGAGAGCCAGAAATCTTGCTTGTTTGTAGGTGACCAAATACTTATTTTCCACCATAATTTGCAAATAAATTCATAAAAAATCCTACAATGTGATTTTCTGGAGAAAAAAAATTCTCAATTTGTCTGTCATAGTTGACGTGTACCTATGATGAAAATTACAGGCCTCTCTCATCTTTTTAAGTGGGAGAACTTGCACAATTGGTGGCTGACTAAATACTTTTTTTCCCCACTGTATATACACTCCTTTCTTGAAACATTAATACAGTATCTTAACAGCCTTTATATCTAAACTCAGCAAAAAAAGAAACATCCCTTTTTCAGGACCCTGTCTTTCAAAGATAATTTGTAAAAATCCAAATAACTTCACAGATCTTCATTGTAATGGGTTTAAACACTGTTTCCCATGCTTGTTCAATGAACCATAAACAATTAATGAACATGCACCTGTGGAACGGTCATTAAGACACTAACAGCTTACAGACGGTAGGCAATTAAGGTCACAGTTCTGAAAACTTAGGACACTAAAGAGGCTTTTCTACTGACTCTGAAAAACACCAAAAGAAAGATGCCCATGGTCCCTGCTCATCTGCGTGAACGTGCCTTAGGCATGCTGCAAGGAGGCATGAGGACTGCAGATATGGCCAGGGCAATAAATTGCAATGTCCGTACTGTGAGACGCCTAAGACAGCGCTACAGGACGGACAGCTGATCGTCCTCGCAGTGTCAGACCACGTGTAACAACACCTGCACAGGATCGGTACATCCGAACATCACACCTGCGGGACAGGTACAGGATGGCAACAACAACTGCCCGAGTTACACCAGGAACGCACAATCCCTCCATCAGTGCTCAGACTGTCCGCAATAGGCTGAGAGAGGCTGGACTGAGGACTTGTAGGCCTGTTGTAAGGCAGGTCCTCACCAGACATCACCGGCAACAAGGAAGCCTATGGGCACAAACCCACCGTTGCTGGACCAGACAGGACTGGCAAAAAGTGCTCTTCACTGACGAGTTGCGGTTTTGTCTCACCAGGGGTGATGGTCGGATTCACGTTTATCGTCGAAGGAATGAGCGTTACACCGAGGCCTGTACTCTGGAGCGGGATCGATTTGGAGGTGGAGGGTCCGTCATGGTCTGGGGCGGTGTGTCACAGCATCATCGGACTGAGCTTGTTGTCATTGCAGGCAATCTCAACGCTGTGCGTTACAGGGAAGACATCCTCCTCCCTCATGTGGTACCCTTCCTGCAGGCTCATCCTGACATGACCCTCCAGCATGACAATGCCACCAGCCATACTGCTCGTTCTGTGCGTGATTTCCTGCAAGATAGGAATGTCAGTGTTCTGCCATGGCCAGCGAAGAGCCCGGATCTCAATCCCATTGAGCACGTCTGGGACCTGTTGTCTGTGGAACTTGTTCAGTTTATGTCTGTTGTTGAATCTTATGTTCATACAAATATTTACACGTTTGCTGAAAATATACGCAGTTGACAATGAGAGGACGTTTATTTATTTGCTGAGTTTATTATAAACATGTTTGTGTAGTGGCAAACCTATAGGCCTTCAGTGTGTGACAGGTTCGTGTATCTGAAAGGACAGCAACCGTAATACCAGCGTAGTCATGTAGGATAGTGCACTTTTTGTAAAACACAAAGGGCCAGTGGTGTATTGGAGGCTATATGCAGGTATAAGCCGTACACCCACTTTTTTTCAGTGAGCATTGTGTATACTCACTTCTTAATCCCCACCGATGCGTATCAAAGTAGTGTAGTGGAGGTATACGACTTATCAATGATGTAGTACAATAGAGAAATCATGCATAAAGTAGCCTACACGATCGCAAAGCACGTGAAATATACAGTATTCACATGCGCGCCGCGCACATAGCCTAGTTTCAGTGGAATATCATATTTTACATACATTTACATTTTAGTCATTTAGCAGACGCTCTTAACCAGAGCGACTTACAGGAGCAATTAGGGTTAAGTGCCTTGCTCAAGGGCACATTAACGTCATTTAGCAGACGCTCTTAGCCAGAGCGACTCACAAATTGGTGCGTTCACCCTATAGCCAGTGGGATAACCACTTTACAATTTGGGGGGGGGGGGGGGGGGGTTAGAAGGAATACTTTAGCCTATCCCAGGTATTCCTTAAAGAGGTGGGGTTTCAAATGTCTCCGGAAGGTGGTGAGTGACTCCGCTGTCCTGGCGTCGTGAGGGAGCTTGTTCCACCATTGGGGTGCCAGAGCAGCGAACAGTTTTGACTGGGCTGAGGGGGAGCTGTGCTTCCGCAGAGGAAGGGGAGCCAGCAGGCCAGAGGTGGATGAACGCAATGTCCTCGTTTGGGTGTAGGGACTGATCAGAGCCTGAAGGTACAGGGGTGCCGTTCCCCTCACTGCTCCAAAGGCAAGCACCATGGTCTTGTAGCGGATGCGAGCTTCAATTGGAAGCCAGTGGAGTGTGCGGAGGAGGGGGGTGACGTGAGAGAACTTGGGAAGGTTGAACACCAGACGGGCTGCGGCATTCTGGATGAGTTGTAGGGGTTTAATGGCACAGGCAGGGAGCCCAGCCAACAGCGAGTTGCAGTAGTCCAGACGGGAGATGACAAGTGCCTGGACCAGGACCTGCGCCGCTTCCTGTGTAAGGCAGGGTCGCACTCTCCGAATGTTGTAGAGCATGAACCTGCAGGAGCGGGTCACCGCCTTGATGTTGGCGGAGAACGACAGGGTGTTGTCCAGGGTCACGCCTAGGCTCTTCGCACTCTGGGAGGAGGACACAGCGGAGTTGTCTACCGTGATGGCGAGATCATGGAACGGGCAGTCCTTCCCGGGGAGGAAGAGCAGCTCCGTCTTGCCAGGGTTCAGCTTGAGGTGGTGATCCGTCATCCATACTGATATGTCTGCCAGACATGCAGAGATGCGATTCGCCACCTGGTGATCAGAAGGGGGAAAGGAGAAGATTAGTTGTGTATCGTCAGCGTAGCAATGATAGGAAAGGCCATGTGAGGATATGACAGAGCCAAGTGACTTGGTGTATAGGGAGAAAAGGAGAGGGCCCAAAACCGATCCCTGGGGGACACCAGTGGTGAGAGCACGTGGTGCGGAGACAGCTTCCCGCCACGCCACTTGGTAGGAGCGACCGGTCAGGTAGGACGCAATCCAGGAGTGAGCCGCGCCGGAGATGCCCATTTCGGAGAGGGTGGAGAGGAGGATCTGATGGTTCACAGTATCAAAGGCAGCAGACAGATCTAGAAGGACAAGAGCAGAGGAGAGAGAGTTAGCTTTAGCAGTGCGGAGAGTCTCTGTGACACAGAGAAGAGCAGTCTCAGTTGAATGACCAGTCCTGAAACCTGATTGGTTTGGATCAAGAAGGTCATTCTGAGAGAGATAGCAAGAGAGTTGGCTAAAGACGGCACGCTCAATAGTTTTGGAAAGAAAAGAAAGAAGGGATACTGGTCTGTAGTTGTTGACATCAGTGGGGTCGAGTGTTGGTTTTTTGAGAAGGGGAGTAACTCTCGCTCTCTTGAAGACGGAAGGGACATGGCCAGCGGTCAAGGATGAGTTGATCAGCGAGGTGAGGTAGGGGAGAAGGTCACCGGAGATGGTCTGGAGAAGGGAGGAGGGGATGGGGTCAAGCGGGCAGGTTGTTGGGCGGCCTGCAGTCACAAGTCGCAGGATCTTATCTGGAGAGAGAGGGGAGAAAGAAGTCAAAGCATAGGGTAGGGCAGTGTGAGCAGGACCAGCAGTGTCATTAGGCTTAACAAACAAGGATCGGATGTCGTCAACCTTCTTTTCAAAGTGGTTGACGAAGTCATCCACAGAGAGAGAGGAGGGGGGGAGGGGGGGGGGAGGATTCAGGAGGGAGGAAAATGTGGCAAAGAGCTTCCTAGGGTTAGAGGCAGATGCTTGGAATTTAGAGTGGTAGAAGGTGGCCTTAGCAGCAGAAACAGATGAAGAAAATGTAGAGAGGAGGGAGTGAAAAGATGCCAGGTCGGCAGGGAATTTAGTTTTCTTCCATTTCCGCTCCGCTGCCCGGAGCTCTGTTCTGTGAGCTCGCAATGAGTCATCAAGCCACGGAGCTGGAGGGGAGGACCGAGCCGGCCGTGAGGATAGGGGACACAGAGAGTCAAAGGATGCAGAAAGGGAGGAGAGGAGGGTTGAGGAGGCAGAATCAGGAGATTGGAGGGAGAAGGATTGAGCAGAGGGAAGAGATGATAGGATGGAAGAGGAGAGAGTAGTGGGAGAGAGAGAGCGAAGGTTGCGGCGGCGCATTACCATCTGTGTAGGGGCAGAGTGAGTAGTGTGGGAGGAGAGTGAGAGAGAAAAGGAAACAAAGTAGTGGTCGGAGACTTGGAGGGGAGTTGCAGTGAGATTAGTAGAGGAGCAGCATCTAGTGAAGATGAGGTCAAGCGTATTGCCTGCCTTGTGAGTAGGGGGGGACGGTGAGAGGGTGAGGTCAAAAGAGGAGAGGAGTGGAAAGAAGGAGGCAGAGAGAAATGAGTCAAATGTGGACATAGGGAGGTTGAAATCCCCCAAAACTGTGAGGGGTGAGCCATCCTCAGGGAAGGAACTTATCAAGGCGTCAAGCTCATTGATGAACTCTCCAAGGGAACCTGGAGGGCGATAGATGACAAGGATATTAAGCTTAAATGGGCTAGTGACTGTGACAGCATGGAATTCAAATGAGGAGATAGACAGATGGGTTAGGGGAAAAATTGAGAATGTCCACTTGGGAGAGATGAGGATTCCTGTACCACCACCCCTCTGACCAGATGCTCTCGGGGTATGCGAGAACACATGGTCAGACGAGGAGAGAGCAGTAGGAGTAGCGGTGTTTTCAGTGGTGATCCATGTTTCCGTCAGCGCCAGGAAGTCGAGGGACTGGAGGTTGGCATAGGCTGGGATGAAGTCAGCTTTGTTGGCAGCAGAACGGCAGTTCCAGAGGCTGCCTGCGACCTGGAACTCCACGTGGGTGGTGCGTGCAGGGACCACCAAATTGGAGAGGCAGCAGCCACGCGGTGTGGTGCGTTTGTGTAGCCTGTGCAGAGAGGAGAGAACAGGGATAGGCAGAGGCATAGTTGACAGGCTGTAGCAAATGGCTACAAAAATGCAGAGGAGATCGGAATGAAATGGGCTAAGCATCTGGGAGTGGAGAGAGCAGGGCCTCCCTCACCAAATCTTCTAGCTCGGAAACTAAAATTGTTTCACTGAACCACCCGAACAAAAACTCTCCCAACTTCCGCCTTTGGAAATCAGAATTGTTGTGAACCACAGCGGTTCAATGTTTAAAGGAGTAGACTCAACCCACTTTGTTCAGCTAGCCAACTATGACTCCATAGCCAACTAGCAGACTAGCATCCAATAACAATAACACACCGTTTAGCGCCAACACTTGGTCACAACAAACCACCAATATTGTGATATCACACTAAACAGATCATTCGTGTCTGTGTCAAGTTCCTTATATGACGCAGCAATGATTAGACGTTGGCTAGCTAGGACAAGTAAATTGTGGTTAGCTACTACAGTACAGCCAAATGGTCATGTTGGGTAGCTAGCAATGGCCACTGTGTCGACTCTGTTTGAAGAACGGCTAGCTAGCTAGCTTCGTGCTACAGCTGGCACGGCCGAGGACACTGCCAAGACACAGTAACTACCCACAACAACCCACGAAGCCTAGCTATGACGCCGTAGCCAACCTGCAAGCTAGCATCTATTAACACACAACTTAGCATCAACACCTGGCCACAACAAACTGCCAAGAGTGTGTCAGCACACCAAACAGACAATTCAAGTCCGTGTCGAGTTCCCTTCACAACGCAGCAAAAAAAAAAAAATAAATAATAATAATAATAATAATAATTAAACGTTGGAACCAGCTCTCCAGCGTTGCTAATCGTTACCAATAGCTACCCGCTAGCTAGCTAGCCTCGTGCCTCGATACTAGTCCACAATTACCTATGGAAAGCTACTACAACCACAATACTAACCTACAATAAATTCAATACCTAACTACAGCTAGCTACCTACCTACGATCTAATACATGGTTAAGCAAAAGTTAAACGTTGGGTAGGAGTACATTACCGTTGGAACCAGCTCTCCAGCGTTGCTAATCGTTACCAATAGCTACCCGCTAGCTAGCTAGCCTCATGCCTCGAAACTAACCCACAAATTACCCACGGAAAGCTACAATAACAACAATACTAACCTACAATAAATACAATACCTAACTACAGCTAACTACCTACCTACGATCTAATACATGGTTAAGCTTTACTCAACACTACATGTAGCTTACCCCTACTTACCTACTTACCTACTTGCTGCAGGCAGCAAGTGTGCAGTTCTCATGGAGCAGCTCACAGAAGAATGACATCGGTAGCCGGTAGGGTAGGAAAGACGTTTCAATTAATGATATCTACCAGTAAATACTAAGGCAACAATGGGCATGCAAACCAGGAATTGAAAAGTTAAGTCTGAAGTGTTTGTTAGTAGGCTATTTGTGATGCACAATTGTCAGCATGGTTGTTTGCATCAGGGGCATAGACATGGATGGGCCTGGGTGGACAGAGGGCTACCCACTTGGATGCCAGGCCCTGACAGGCCCACCCAATCAGATTGATGTGGTTTAAGCATTGTTATAGACTTAAACCCAAAAGGTGAGATTTTGAGAGTAAAAATCTATAGGAAAACTCATTAAAAAAACATAGGATAACAGGGTGCCTTTCCTTCGCTGGGTGGGCCGTTTGGGAACTGTTTGCCAAAATTTGAGTTTGCCAAACTTCTCCAGGCACCACTACACCACTTCATGTCAAACCTGGATTCAAATATTGGTTTTCTTTCAAATACTTCAGCTGCATTTGCTGGAACCAATAGACTAGTCCCAAAAGTGCAAATGCTGCTCATATGGCACTCCAAGCAGGCTAAATCAAAGTATTAGAAAAATTTAACAAATACTATTTCAACATTTTGGCTCTGTTGAACGTTGAGGTCTACTCACCTTCTGTCCTCATGGGGGTTGGAATGATAGCTGTTCATCCCATTGAGGACATCGTTTCTGGGGCATTCAAAGGCGAACTCCTGGTCAAAGTCATTTACGTAAGGAGACCAGTGGCACTCGGGCTCATAGACAAACGTGTCTTTGCACTCAATGTCCCACACACGGTCTTCATGGTTGTTGTCATGCTGACTAAAATTAGATACATGACAATGCACGTATTAATGGTTGAATTGATTTGAAAACAAACATACAGTGCATTCGGAAAGTATTCAGACTCCTTGACTCTTTCCACATTTTGTTACGTTACAGCCTTATTCTAAAATTGATTAATTTAATTTTTTTCCTCATCAATCCACACACAATACCCAATGATGACAAAGTGAAAACAGGTTGTTGTTTTTTTTGTGCAAATTTATTTAAAAAAAGTAAAAAATACCTTATTTAAATAACTATTCAGACCCTTTGCTATGAGACTTGAAATTGAGCTCAGGTGCATCCTGTTTCCATTGATCAACCTTGATGTTTCTACAACTTGATTGGAGTCCACCTGTGGTAAATTCAATTGATTGGACATGATTTATAAGGTCCCACAGTTGACAGTGCATGTCAGAGCAAAAACCAAGCCATGAGGTCGAAGGAAGTGTCCGTAGAGCTCCGAGACAAGATTGTGTCGAGGCACAGATCTGGGGAAGGGTACCAAAACATTTCTGCAGCATTGAAGGTCCCCAAGAACACAGTGGCCTCCATGATTCTTAAATGGAAGAAGTTTGGAACCACCAAAACTCTTCCTAGAGCTGGCCGCCGGCCAAACTGAGCAATCGGGGGCGAAGGGCCTTGGTCAGGGAGGTGACCAAGAACCCAATGGTCACTCTGAGCTCCAGAGTTACTCTGTGGAGATGGGAGAACCTTCCAGAAGGACAACCATCTCTGCAGCACTCCACCAATCAGGCCTTTATGGTAGAGTGGCCAGATGGAAGCCACTCCTCAGTAAAAGGCACATGACAGCCCGTTTGGAGTTTGCCAAAAGGCACCTAAAGACTCTCAGACCATGAGAGCATTCTTTGGTCTGATGAAACCAAGATTGAACTCTTTGGCCTGAATGCCAAGCGTCACATCTGGCACCATCCCAACGGTGAAGCATGGTGGTGGCAGCATCATGCTGAGGGAATGTGTTTCAGCGGCAGGGACTGGGACTAGTCAGGACCGAGGGAAAGATGAACAGAGCAAAGTACAGAGAGATCCTTGATGAAAACCTGCTCCAGAGCGCTCAGGACCTCAGACTGGGGCGACGGTTCACCTTCCAACAGGACAACAACCCTAAGCACACAGCCAAGACAACGCAGGGGTGGCTTCGGGACAAGTCTCTGAATGTCCTTGAGTGGCCCAGCCAGAGGCCGGACTCGAACCCGATCTAACATCTCTGGAGAGACTTGAAAATAGCTGTGCAGCGACACTCCCCATCCAACCAGACAGAGCTTTAGAGGATCTGCAGAGAAGAATGGGAGAAACTCCCCAAATCCAGGTGTGCCAAGCTTGTAGCGTCATACCAAAGAAGACTGTAATCGCTGCCAAAGGTGCTTCAACAAAGTACTGAGTAAAGGGTCTGAATACTTATGTAAATGTGATATTTCCGGGGGTTTTTTTATACATTAGCAACAATTTCTAAAAACCTGTTTTTGCTTTGTCGTCATGGGGTATTGTGTGTAGATTGAGGGGGGGGGGACAATTTAATCAATTTTACAAAAAGCTGTAACGTAACGAAATTTGGAAAAAGTCAAGGGGTCTGAATACTTTTCGAATGCACTGTAACTGCATTTAAGGTTTAATTTCAACACTGCAGTGCGGTCTCAAACATTGAGTGTCTCGGTCTTGTCGAATACATTTGTACTCTGTCTTGATTCTGTCTCGAACAGTGAGGACTAGTAATTTCTGCCCGAGACCAGCGAAGTAAAACACTCATACTTATCAGCTTCCATTCAGTCATCGCCAGGCCAAATATATATATATATATACATATACACAGTGGGGAGAACAAGTATTTGATACACTGCTGATTTTGCAGGTTTTCCTACTTATAAAGCATGTAGAGGTCTGTAATTTTTATCATAGGTATACTTCAACTGTGAGAGGCAGAATCTAAAACAACAATCCAGAAAATCACATTGTATGATTTTTAAGTAATTAATTTGCATTTTATTGCATGACATAAGTATTTGATACATCAGAAAAGCAGAACTTAATATTTGGTACAGAAACATTTGTTTGCAATTACAGAGATCATACGTTTCCTGTAGATCTTGACCAGGTTTGCACACACTGCAGCAGGGATTTTGGCCCACTCCTCCATACAGACCTTCTCCAGATCCTTCAGGTTTCGGGGCTGTCGCTGGGAAATACGGACTTTCAGCTCCCTCCAAAGATTTTCTATTGGGTTCAGGTCTGGAGAGTGGCTAGGCCACTCCAGGACCTTGAGATGCTTCTTACGGAGCCGCTCCTTAGTTGCCCTGGCTGTGTGTTTCGGGTCGTTGTCATGCTGGAAGACCCAGCCATGACCCATCTTCAATGTTCTTACTGAGGGAAGGAGGTTGTTGGCCAAGATCACGCGATACATGGCCCCATCCATCCTCCCTTCAATACGGTGCAGTCGTCCTGTCCCCTTTGCAGAAAAGCATCCCCAAAGAATGATGTTTCCACCTCCATGCTTCACGGTTGGGATGGTGTTCTTGGGGTTGTACTCATCCTTCTTCTTCTTCCAAACACGGCGAGTGGAGTTTAGACCAAAAAGCTCAATTTTTGTCTCATCAGACCACATGACCTTCTCCCATTCCTCCTCTGGATCATCCAGATGGTCATTGGCAAACTTCAGACGGGCCTGGACATGCGCTGGCTTGAGCAGGGGGACATTGCGTGCGCTGCAGGATTTTAATCCATGACGGCGTAGTGTGTTACTAATGGTTTTCTTTGAGACTGTGGTCCCAGCTCTCTTCAGGTCATTGACCAGGTCCTGCCGTGTAGTTCTGGGCTGATGCCTCACCTTTCTCATGATCATTGATGCCCCACGAGGTGAGATCTTGCATGGAGCCCCAGACCGAGGGTGATTGACCGTCATCTTGAACTTCTTCCATTTTCTAATAATTGCGCCAACAGTTGTTGCCTTCTCACCAAGCTGCTTGCCTATTGTCCTGTAGCCCATCCCAGCCTTGTGCAGGTCTACAATTGTATCCCTGATGTCCTTACACAGCTCTTGGCCATTGTGGAGAGGTGGGAGTCTGTTTGATTGAGTGTGTGGACAGGTGTCTTTTATACAGGTAACGAGTTCAAACAGGTGCAGTTAATATAGGTAATGAGTGGAGAACAGGAGGGCTTCTTGAAGAAAAACTAACAGGTCTGTGAGAGCCGGAATTCTTACTGGTTGGTAGGTGATCAAATACTTATGTCATGCAATAAAATGCAAATTAATTACTTAAAAATCATACAATGTGATTTTCTGGATTTTTGTTTTAGATTCGGTCTCTCACAGTTGAAGTGTACCTATGATAAAAATTACAGACCTCTACATGCTTTGTAAGTAGGAAAACCTGCAAAATCGGCAGTGTATCAAATACTTGTTCTCCCCACTGTATATATATACTCCTTTCTTGAAACATTAATATCTTAACAGGCTTTATATATATATATTCACATATGTGCCCACACAGCCTTGTTGCAGCAGAATATCATCTGCAGGCAGCAAGTGTGCAGTTCTCAACTGGTTTTGGCATTGGAGCAGCTCACAGAAGAATGACATCGGTAGCCGGTAGGGTTGGAAAGACATTTCAATTCATGATATCTACCAGTAAATGCTAACTAAGGCAACAATGGGCATGCAAACTAGGTATTGAAAAAGTTTACTTCCGACGTGTTGGTTAGTAGGCTATTTGTAATGCGCAATTGTCATCATGTGATGTTTGCATCAGGGGCGTAGACATGGATGGGCCTGGGTGGACAGAAGGCCACCAACTGGGGAGCCAGGCACTGACAGGCCCACCCAATCAGATTGATGTGGACTTAGACCATCACATTTGTGTCTTTTTTCTATTAAAAGAAAAAAGTATGATTTTGAGAGTGAAAATCTTAAAAATCTATAGGAAAACTCATTAAAAAAACCATAGGAAAACAGGATTTTTCACCCAGGGTGCCTTTCCTTCGCTGGGTTGGCCGTTTGGGAACTTATGGGCAAAATGTGAGTATACCCACTTCTCCAGGCACCACTACACCACTTCATAGGGCCGATGGAAAGACAGCAGTCACACACAGCATGATGATAAAGGATAAGCAGTCCATAAACTCTGACATAATAAGCCAGTAGATCTCATTCATAAGAATACAAAAACACAACCATTAAGCATTTCCCAATCGAAATGTACAACTATTACCTCCCATTGCAAAAATCATTGCACATTTAAGCACACAAAGTAACCGGTGACCTAAAGTTTTTAAAGTGGAACTGACAGAGTTTTAACTACTTTGCAGATATGAAACAAACAGACAATCATAATATCAGTCAAAAATATCAAATTCCCAGTTTATGCTACAAAACTAACTTTATAAGAGGTTTTAAAAATAGGTTATATTTGACTCAACTTTCCATGCCGTAGACTAAGGCATGCATTCACCAATACATTTCTTGGTAGTCCAAAAAATATTGCTATTAGGTTGTAAATCACAGCTAGCCTGGTACATTGTTTGCTGCCTCCATTTGGGATGCACTGTTTCAGTTTCAATGACTCAATATTCTGGCCAAAAACGGAAGAATGTAACTAAGGCTGGGAATGTCAATACAATCAAACTAGCAAGGGCAATGATCACAAGTGAGTCATAATGTGGCTAATAGGCTGGCGTATCTATTTATGTAGCAAGCTAACAACACGGAGCCTAACGTTAGCTGGATAGATAGCTAGCTAGCTGCTAGGAGGATGTCATGTCATGCCATTAGAGGAGTGGGTGAGCGGCTGACTTTTTTCCTCTCATATCGTTTTTTGGTGGCTACACACAGCTAGAGATGCAGGTGTCATTTGGTTAGCTAGCAAGAACTTGAACGACTGTTATCCAGTTAGCATATCTCTTGCATTCGCAAATTCACTCTGGCTATCTACTCCGATTTCAGAGCACTCTCGTCTGAGTGTGCCAGAGCGCAGAACAACTGATGAATTTACGAACGTGCAACACCTCCTGAATATGACCGGTGTAAGTAAACATAGAAAAAAAGTAATAGCTAGTCAAGAACGCTCTAGATAACATGTAAACAGCCTAACCAGCTCTGATGCGGTGAGTAACATGGTCAGAGTGAGTTGTTCTCTCATTTGTGTCTGGAAGTAGCAAGCTAGCCAACTTTAGCCAGTTAGTTTGGGTGCTTGGTTGGGACAAGCATGCATTGGCAGGCAAGCTGCAGAAGGACGAGGAGGCTACAATTCCCCATCGTTTATCAGTGCAATTTTGACGGCCAACTAGCTGAACATTTTTGAGAGGTTTTATCTAATGTTCCTTCGTTAGATTTTAGCTCATCTTGCTCTGGCTAGCATTAGTTGTTGATCTTGTTGTTGTTGATGTGCATAACTGCGGGCGAGAGAGCCTACCTTTTCATGGTTGTTTGATCAATAGGACTGTAATCATTTTACCATATCTAAGTGGTCACTTGTCAGAATTTCAACAACAACAAAAAATGTGTCATATTCTTCCTGGGGGTGTATATGAACTGATTTTAATAAGATGTCGTATTGCTTAAATGCTGTCAGTTCCACTTTAAATGCAACAATGTTTCACATACATAAATTATTTTCAAAGAGATGGCTAACAACAGCAAGCACGCTGCAATAAAAAACACAGTTTCACTCACCAGATGATGATCATTTGAAACTTAACTTCATGTTGAAAGTTATTCTTGAAAAGAGAGAAGCTAACAAATTAGCAACAACATTCTCTTTGATAACACCTGCTGCAGCTGCTGCAAACTAGTCAACAACAAAAGCTAGCTAGCTAGACCATGGGAAAACTACTGCTCGCTATTGCGCAGTGACCTGTTGGCCTTCAAGAAGGCAGAAGTTTCCATGTTTCTGTAAAAATGGTCCCAGCCATTAAGTCAAAATGTGATTGGTTGATTCAGTCCAAAATGTTGCCCTAATACAGTTGAATGGCATATGCCTTTATCTAGCTTCGGATGGCCTAGCCAATGGCTGACTTAGCTAGCTAGATTTATCTCCCCAGAGACAGCAAAAAAAATCCTGATTGGATAGTTTTTTCTCTTCAGTGTTAACCCTTTCCTTATCAACAAAAACTGACGAGATTAAATCAGAACATCATTATGATAATAATCATTATTTTATAAATCCTTAGCCCTTCTTTGAAGGCCCATTGTTCCCCACTGTGTTTGGGTTAGTAATAATTTGTAGTGGCTCTATTTTCCCTCAGCATGCATTTTTTCACTATTTTGAATGTCTAAAGAATCTATATTGTTCTGAAATATGATGACAGAAATATTGGGCATTTTGAATTATTATTATGGTGGTGTTTGAATTGTTATTATAGTGGTGATTTGACAAAATTACAATCATGGTCTTAAATTGGACTCACATTTTTCTGGTCTCGGTCTTGACTCGGTCTCGGACCCCTTGTCCCTCACTCAGTCTCCCCCCCCTCCGGTCAGTCTCGCTTTAGGTGGTCTCGAACACAGCATTGAGTACATTACTGCTAGTTTTGTGCATGAGGGTTTTGCATGAGCCCAATTCTGATATTTTTTTCACTAATTGGTCTTTTGATGAATCACATATGCTCTGAAAAAGATCTGATGTGAAAAAGATCTGATGTGATTGGTCAAAAGACCAATTAGTGGAAAAAGATCAGAATTGGTCTGCTTGTCTAAACGCAACATTAGTGTGTGAGAGCTATGCTCTGCTCTTTGATTCTCTTACTGACAGCACACCAACAGGGACAGCCCACCACATGCCGCATCACTAACCCTCAGGCCCTACGCTATGGGAATCACAATACACACCACTACTGCTATGCTTACCATCTCATGCTATGGGAATCACAATAGGCCTATGCTAGGCTAAGCAACACTAATACAACACTAATACTAGGGAATCACAATACACACCGCTAACACACTAACCCCCCCCCCCCCCCCCCCCCCCCCCCATACACAGGATAACACAATAAGCGCTAAATATGCCCTGTGCTTTGGGAACCACAATACACATATATTGCCAGACTCTGGGCTAACCCTCCCATGCAGACTCTACGCTATGGGAATGACAACAGTACTAATATGAGGCTAAGCTCAAACCTGTCCATACACAGGCCCTGCACCATGGGCATCACAACACACAGCTAATGTTAGGCTAACCCTTCCCATGCACAAGCCCTACTCTACACAAGCCCTACAGTGCGCTCCCTTCATGCTAGGCCAAGACCTTAGCCATCCCAAACACAGAGAGCACCATATGAAAACACTGGTCATTTTAAAGCCACCTTTCCAATGGAATGCAATCATCAACCCCTCTGCAAAGCAAGCTCCAATGCATACTACCAATTCCTCTCAGATGGTGTAGGGTTAATAATACATTGTACCTGTGCAACATAAGGGAAGTGAGATGGATGGACAGTAGGACTAGTCATTCACACACATCTCAGAAAATGAAGAATTGAAAACTGTAAATGTGTGAAAAGCAGTGATTCTAGCTGACTCTGCGGATCCTCTGCTCCTCATACTGCTGACTGTGGCGTAGTGGTCTACAGCTGGACTGGCTGCTACCTACACTGGAGATTACTATTTCATCTATAATGACTAGACCTTTCCTTCTCTCTCTCTCTCTCTCTCTCTCTCTCTCTCTCTCTCTCTCTCTCTCTCTCTCTCTCTCTCTCTCTCTCTCTCTCTCTCCTTTCTTTCACTCTCTCTCTCTCTCCTTTCTCTCTCTCTCGTTCTCTTTCGCTCTCTCTCTCCTTTCTCTCTCTCTCTCTCTCTCTCTCTCTCTCTCTCTCTCTCTCTGGCTCCTCTTTCTCCATCTCTCTCCCCTTCTCTATCTTTGATACATCTCTGTCATTCTGGAGTACTGTTACTCAAGTCATTAATAGTGAATGGTTTTAAAATCGTGAATGTTTTCTTCATTTAAATGAGCCTACTTTTGACAGATGATGTAAAACTATGAATTAATTAATTACTTTTTTGTTGCTTAACATGTTCATCTCTCTGTCTCTCTTTCTCTCTCTCCCCCTCTCTTCTCCCAGGGTGCTGTTTTGTCACGTTTTACACACGGAAAGCCGCCCTTGAAGCCCAGAACGCACTGCATAACATAAAGACCTTAACAGGGGTGAGTGTGTGTTCTCGTTTCTCCCTGTTTCTCCTCGACCCACGCTGTCCTGCTTTCACGCAGTGACAGTGATTACCAGGGGACATCTCCCACTACTGTCACGTCACACACTGTGGCTGTCTGTATGTGTGTGTGTGTGTGTGTGTGTGTGTGTGTGTGTGTGTGTGTGTGTGTGTGTGTGTGTGTGTGTGTGTGTGTGTGTAGGCCTTTACTGTGTCACTAACTGCATTTAGATGCTTATTTGTGTCATTTGTGTCTGACTGCATTATATATTCTGTGTGTGAATATATTTCAGTGTGTATGCATTTGAGAGAGAGAGTGTGTGTGTGTCTGTGCTGTAGGGGCCTTTCCTCTACCAGACTCCTGCTGCGTTCCTCTAGCCCTGTGTATATAGTAAACCCAGTGGAGTGATAGAAGAGCACTAGGATTTTGGCTCCGCTCCCCTCCCAGGTTCTGGAAGTCTCTAGCTGCTCCTCTGGGTTTAACAGGCCCCTGGACCATGGTTAATCCTGCTTGGTGTGTTGGCAGGCTGCAGCCTTGGCTGTTCTGAGGCTCTGGAAGCCTATTGATTAGAGGGAAGGGAAGTATTTTTTATTTATTTATTTTTTTCACCTTTATTTAACCAGGTAAGCCAGTTGAGAACAAGTTCTCATTTACAACTGCGACCTGGCCAAGATAAAGCAAAGCAGTGCGATAAAAACAACAACACAGAGTTACATATGGGGTAAACAAAACATAAAGTCAAAAAATACAACAGAAAATATATATACATTGTGTGCAAATGTAGCAAGTTATGGAGGTAAGGCAATAAATAGACCATAGTGCAAAATAATTACAATTAGTATTAACACTGGAATGATAGATGTGCAAGAGATGATGTGCAAATAGAGATACTTGGGTGCAAATGAGCAAAATAAATAACAATATGGGGATGAGGTAGTTGGGTGGGCTAATTTCAGATGGTCTGTGCACTGTATTTCCTCTGTTGGTTAGTGGATGGACCTATTGGGTTAGAGAGGGTGGATATGAGGGTGGAGCGTGGATATGATACGTCACATGCTCTAAACATTTTAGGATTAGGTGAACTTGAAATTGCCGCCCTCCCTCATTTCCTCTGTCCCTCTGCCAACTCCTCCCCCTTCTGTCCCTCCTTTCCACAGGCCGGTAACACTCTAAAACTAACACACACACAGGGCTGAATCAATAGCACCATAATCAAATCAATTTGAGCGGTTTTGGGAGGTCATGATTATCTCATTTAAAACTGCCTCCTCTGAGAGCTCAACGGCAATGCAGCACTGCAGGCATGTTTTACATTTGATGGACTTTAATAAAGTACTGACTGACCTTCCTCTGGGAGAGAGGGAGAGCTGGAGGGATGTAGTGGGAGAGAGAGAGAGTCCATAAATGCTTTAACGTTGAGTGGAGGTAGAGAGGTGGACAGACAGAGCAATGGACAGAAGCAATGGACAGAGATGTGAGCTAAGGAGAGGTTGGAGTGATGAGGAAGGGAAAGAGGGAGAGCATAGTTCGCTTTAGGGCAAGGTAATAAACGAGTCCAGCTAAAAAACAATACCTGCTTGTTAGCTCTCTGTCTCTCCCTCTCTTGTAAAAGGCAGCAGAACAATGTTCATGTTGGCTCTCTGTCTCTCCCGCTTTCATTCTTGCGTTCTAAACTGTAGACCCTGACAGGGTGAGATCCAATCACAATCACAGCAGTTGGATGGCGGCCATATTGGACGAGAGCAGTTGGCAGAGCTGAACGGCGGCCATATTGATTCAGGGCACACACAGGAACAGTTGAATGGCTGCCATGTTTGAGTAGGGCGTTGAGTGTGAATAGTCTGGAGAGAATGTGGTAGTGAGTATAAACGTGGATGTTCTGTATAGCCCTGTATAGTCCTCCTATACTCCCCCCATCTCCAACACAGTGTTCAGAAAAACAAAGACTGAGAGCACAGGCTCCTGCCAGCCACGTATTGGAGTGACACACTTTAGAAAAGCAGCCTCTCTCCTCTGCCAACTCCCTGCCTTTCCATCTCTCTCTCCCTCCCTCCCTTCTCTCTCTCTAAGCCTCCAGCTTTGGCAGCAGACTGCAAGTGCTGCGTGGAGACCTGTGTGTGTGTGTGTGTGTGTGTTTCTGTGCATGTGTGCTGTGCTTGTACTATGATGTATCAATGGAGATCTTGCTTAAACCTGCACAGGTCAGAACAGGGACTAGATGTATGCCTATGCGATTCCCACACACACACAGACACACACACGCAAATACTGTACCTCCTCCCCTCCCCAAATCTGCCAAGTAGCGTTAGATGGGTGAAAGGAAGGGGGGACTCTGTTTTGGAGGAACAACAAAAACTTAAAGTAAGAGTTTTTCTTTCTAATGAACAGCTAATGAAGCTCTGGGGACTGTGGGTGGGGGATTGGAGGAACGGGGGTGGAGGTGGCTGGTCGGGGCACGTAGCTAGGGAGGCCCGCTTCTCTCAGAGGCTCTAATGTCACCACTGAGCTGTGCTTTAAACTAGCCCCAAAACATCTATCTACTGAAAACATGTTCCCAGCTCCTGCTGCAGATATTTAAGAACATAATACCCTCCCCTGCTGCACAGCCATCATCAGGAGTCTGGACCTCCACACATACCAGTAGTCACACTGCACACACATAAGCACATCCGCACACACAAACACTACACGCACAGCCACAAACACACTCTCCCACACACATAAGTAGTCACTCACTACACAGTGACTCATTACATACACACAAAAGCAGTTATGCTCTATACAACCACAAACATAAACACAATTACTCCCCTCTTCACACATACACACACACACACACACACACACACACACACACACACACCAGACCTGGGTTCAAATACATGTGTATTTGTTATTTAAAAAAAGTTTTTTTTCTGTGTATTTGAGTATTTTAAAATATACAGGCCAAAACACATACTGCACTTTTAGGAGTCGACCAAATTTGTATTTGAAAATGTTTTCAAATACTTATTTTAATTACTATTTTCAAATACCTGGGTTTAATGCATGGGAGTGTATTTGAGTATTTGAATTGAAATACCTGAAATAGTATTTGAACCCAGGTCTGACACAAACACAAATACAAATGTGAGTTAAAGCCTGTCGGCCTGTCCGCCATACAAGGTTGTCTGAGATTTTCCACTAAATTGAACTCTTTCATCAGCGGCTGACAGATGTCTAAATGGCTGGTGTCTCCTCACGCCAGCGCTCACAGCACGGCACTGCACAGACTGCCTGTCACACACACACACATACACACACACACACACACACACACACACACAGTCTGTGTGGCTGGGGGGGAAGAGAGGGAGGGAGGAGGGAGAGAGAAGGACGTGTGAGAGCTAATCTAGGACACGTCCTCTCTAGTGTCCTCCAGCAGCTCTCTCTCTCGGTCCATTTTGCCATCTCTCCCTCTCTCTCTGGGTGAGAAATCCGCTGGATGAAAACGCCTTTGATTCATAGTTTTTCTTTCAAGAATTTCATTCTCACTGTGTGGGGGGTGAGGTGAGGAGGAGGAGGAGGGGAGGAGGGGTGAGTTCAGACGCGATCAGTCGAGCCCTGTGTCCTTGATGCAGGCTGATCAGAGTGCTGCCGAGCGCCAAGTTTGATAAGGAGAGTGGGGCTCATTAAAAAGCTGCACTTCAGAGACCACACACACACTTTGATATGCACACACTTTGACACGCACACACTTTGACACACACACACTCAGGTCCCAACCATTTCAGCCTTTCAGATGGTGAGGTAATTATTATACTTCAATGTCACATGAGTACAGACTCTTCCTGCAAGGAATGGCCCATCAAATCGAAAGGCCAAAGAAATGAACCCACCCACACACACACACCAGTAGTCACAATACTAGTGGTCCTCTGTAGCTCAGCTGGTAGAGCACGGCGCTTGTAACGCCAAGGTAGTGGGTTCGATCCCCGGGACCACCCATACACAAAAATGTATGCACGCAGGACTGTAAGTCGCTTTGGATAAAAGCGTCTGCTAAATGGCATATTATATTATTATTATACTAATCAGGAAGAATTCAGGACTGTGAGGGTTGGGAGGATTGGGCTGGAGGTAATCATAAAGGTTAGAGTTGGTGTCAATGCGTGTTGTAGTTAAAGTAGGAATGGCAACTCTCCCATCACATTGGGCCCTGTCTGTGTTGTTTGTTCAGGTGTTAACATGTTTCACATATCACTGCCCTATCACCAAGGGCTTTCAGCACGCCACTTATGGAACAGCAGAGAGAGGAGTCTGGCACCCTCTCTGGAAAAAGGGATGAGGTATGCCTAACTGGACTGATAGCTAGAGTGCGTCCTAATTGACACCCTATCCCCTATATAGTGCACTACTTTTGACCAGGAACTATAGGGAATAGGGTGCCATTTCGGACGCAACCCTGGAGTTATTTTGTGTAAAACTATGACAGTTCTTGCTGCTGCATGTGGCACCAGAAGATATTTCATAATGAAGCCTGATTGCCATGAACAGTGAATAACCTCTGAAATGTTTATGCAGCACTTTGGTTTGAAACAGCTGAACCGTGCTATAGGATATTAAACATGTGATGTAGTAGGTCTGTACCATCAGTCACTAATACAAACCCCCAGAGACTGGCAGTAACAGTGCTATGAACTGAAAGGTTATACCTCACATTGGCACCGCTTAGTTTAGCTGACATTTTAGAGTGCTTCAAGCTCTAACACACAGCTGACTATTCTGAAGAAGGAAGAGCAAAGTGTGTGTGTGTGTGTGTGTGTGTGTGTGTGTGTCTCATCTTTTAATCCCGCTCAATACACACATTATACTAACCACTAGACTAAGTATACAGAAAGTTACCCATTCCTCATTGCTAATGTCACACACTCACACACACACACTTATACACACACCAAGCCAATCCCACAGCGTTGTGTCATTACAGACGCTCATTATAGAAATCAATTTAATTAAGGGCTGTAATTACCGGAGTGAAACCCAAATGCTATGGCAAACAGGGGCTGGAGAAAGTAATCCCCATCGACACTACACCCGCCTCCCACCCGTCTCAGTGTGTGTACACTTATTTAACAAAAAAAATATATTAAATCGCTTGTTTCAAATTAACTTCCTCTCCTCAGCATGCTAGTTTGAGAGGAAGAGAAGGCTAACTATGTTAAATACTGTGAGTACTTAGCACTAGGACCTTAGCGAGCTACGCCAGATAGCTAATGCTACAATCCCCCAGTCACTCAGCGCCCAGGCTTGGGGTTAATTGTTTACTAAGGGAAATAAGTGGGGCTAATGTGGGGTAACTGTGAGAGAGGTAGTGAAGACGACAGGGAACATAGAAGGCAGACTTTGAGATAATTGTGTGTTAGGGTGAATTATAGATGTCTAGTTGTATTAATGCTGTTGTGGGTGTGTAGGGAATGTAAATGGCCAGAATGCAGATGGGCACAGAATGTATGTTTGTCTGTAAAAATCATGTCCAAAGAGTCTACGTGTGTGTGTGTGTGTGTGTGTGTGTGTGTGTATTGACCACAGTTATTGACTCCCCACTGTGAGGACCATCTGTCTGTCTGTGTCACCATCACTACCTCAACCCCACAGAGGAGAGAGGGATAAGTAGGTTGAGGGAAAGAGGGACAGAAAAAGAGAGAGGGAGAGAAAGGGATAGGTAGATACTAGATGGAAGAGTGGCTAGAATGTGTAGTGTTGCTGGAATGTGATCTGTATAGTTAAGTATGTGAAAATGTGTGACCCTGAAAGTGTGTGTGTGTGCTTGCGTGTGTTGCTGAGTAAACTTGGTGTGTGTGATACCAGGGTGTTCAGTACAATAGCTGAGAGCTCTTCTATTGGCTCACACACTAGTCAGGTGACAGTGTTATTGAGGCGCTGACTGCTGGCAAAGGCTACACTGCTACTGGCAGCATTCGGTACTCAGTGGGGGTTTGTCTACATTTTACATTTACATTTTAGTCATTTAGCAGACGCTCTTATCCAGAGCGACTTACAGGAGCAATTAGGGTTAAGTGCCTTGCTCAAGGGCACATTTACGTCATTTAGCAGACGCTCTTATCCAGAGCGACTCACAAATTGGTGCATTCACCCTATAGCCAGTGGGATAACCACTTTACAAATTTTTTTTGGGGGGGGGGTAGAAGGATTACTTTATCCTATCCCAGGTATTCCTTAAAGAGGTGGGGTTTCAAATGTCTCCGGAAGGTGGTGAGTGACTCCGCTGTCCTGGCGTCGTGAGGGAGCTTGTTCCACCATTGGGGTGCCAGAGCAGCGAAGACACTCCATCTACACACAGACACTCACACACTTACTGTAGACACACACTTTGTAGCAGCCTGACAAGTTGAAATCTGACCTTTAAAGCCCAAGGGCATTCCTCGCGGGCCGGGGGGTTAGAGGAGTTCGAGGAAGGGGTACATGCTGTAGGTGAGAGGGTGACCATTAAATGCTGAGGGTTATTAGGTTTCTGGCACGTTGTGTCCTGGAAGGAAATGTTTAGAGGGCAACTGTAGTAGAACACAGCACACCTGAACGCTGGCCAGAGAGTAGTGTTGCATAGCGTTGGTTGGGTAAGAAACAGTATGGTAGTGATAAGGGGATAATACCCTGTTGGAGAGGGAATGCTACCTCCATGTCATCAGCTAGTCTGACGGATAGACACCTCGACCTCACCGCCACAGGAGCTGGCACAGAACGGGCACTTCATGGCATGCCCCGACTGGCCAACTGGAAATCAGGAAGAGGGGAAAGAAGAGATGTTTCCAAGTGGAATAGGGTCACAGTAAATAATCTAATTACCAACTACCATACCAGAGGGAAATGTCACCAGTGTAGGCCACATTCACAATGACACATGGCACAGGTTTAGATGTTTGGTTACTGAGAAAGGGGGAAACAAGTCAGGAGGGGAGGCTTGGGGTGTCATGGTGAGTGGAGGA
>NC_140000.1:43360535-43435535 GCF_964263955.1 Coregonus lavaretus
TAGACTATTACCCAACAATTACGATTCCACCAATCAACTCCAAACCGCCAAATAGTTCAGAGTTCCCAAAGAATGTGCATCATTCTGCCCACCACACCCACTCTCCCCTCCCTCCCCCAAGATTTGTTCAATTTGTGTGATTTTTTTATGTGATGTCTTTTCAGAACCCATTCTTCATAGAACCCTAGAGACTGTTTGTCACAGTCGTCTCGTCCCCCCCCCCCCCCCCTCTCTCTCTCTCTCTCTCTCGTCTGCTTCATGTCCCAGAATAGGACAGCAAGAGAGAAGGAGGGGAGAGAGAGAGAGGGGGCATCCAATCAGACACACAATACAGGCCTAATGAGTTCAAATCGTTTTAATGCAAATTGGACAGATTTACATTCTCTAGAAGAGAGAGGAAGAGTGGGAGGATACTAGTACAACCAGTTATTTATGTGTAGGAGAGATAGAGAGAGAGATGGGCAGAGAGAGAAAGAAAGAGAGACTGCGGAAGATGAAGAGGGAGGGAGAGAGCTTCAAACCACCCCACCTCATCTCAATGCTCAAGTCATCAACAGCCATCCCCATTGGCGCACAACAACCTGCCAATCAAAAACTGATTGATTCTGATTGGAGCTGTCCTATTGGGATGGGGTTGGGTGTGGTCGTCATGGCGCTAGCTGTGCTCGTTGGCTGTTGTTCCTTAGCAACCTGAACACTGTTGTCTGCTTGTTTAGTTCTCTGTACAATCTCTGTTTTGGGTTATAACAACGACGTGTCCAACCCTTTTGTCTTGTTTTTGTTTTTTTCTTGTCTCCTCTTCCTCCTTCCGTTCCTTCTCTCCCTCTATGCCATTGTCCCCTCCCTCCTCCCGGCCTCCCTCCCACCATCCCTCCCTCCCTCCCACCATCCCTCCCTCCCTCCCTCCATCCCTCCCACCATCTCTCCATCCCTCCCTCCCTCCCACCATCTCTCCATCCATCCCTCCCTCCCACCATCTCTCCCTCCCTCCATCCCTCCCACCATATCTCCCTCCCTCCCTCCCACCATCTCTCCATCCCTCCTCCCTCCCTCCCTCCCACCATCTCTCCATCCCACACTCCATTTCTCCATTCCTCCCTCCCTCCCTCCCACCATCCCTCCCTCCATCTCTCCATCCCTCCCTCCCTCCCTCCCTCCATCCCTCCCTCCCTCCCTCCCTCCCTCCCTCCCTCCCTCCATCCATCTCTCCCTCCATCTCTCCATCCCTCCCTCCCTCCCTCCCACCATCTCTCCCTCCATCTCTCCCTCCCTCCCTCCCACCATCCCTCCCTCCCTCCCTCCCACCATCTCTCCCTCCATCGCTCCATCCCTCCCACCATCACTCCATCCCTCCCTCCCTCCCTCCCACCATCACTCCATCCCTCCCTCCCTCCCTCCCTCCCTCCCTCCCACCATCTCTCCCTCCCTCCATCCCTCCCTCCCTCCCTCCCTCCCACCATCTCTCCCTCCATCTCTCCATCCCTCCCTCCCTCCCTCCCTCCCACCATCTCTCCATCCCTCCCTCCCACCATCCCTCCCTCCCTCCCTCCCACCATCTCCATCCCTCCCTCCCTCCCACCATCCCTCCCTCCCCCCACCATCTCTCCATCCCTCCCCCTCCCTCCCTCCCACCATCCCTCCCTCCCTCCCTCCCTCCCTCCCTCCCCCCCACCATCTCTCCATCCCTCCCCCTCCCTCCCTCCCTCCCTCCCTCCCTCCCTCCCCCTCCCTCCCTCCCTCCCACCATCTCTCCATCCCTCCCTCCCTCCCTCCCCACTCCCTCCCACCATCTCTCTCTCCCTCCCTCCCACCATCTCTCCCTCCCTTCCACCATCTCTCCATCCCTCCCTCCCACCATCTCTCCCTCCCTCCCTCCCTCCCTCCATCTCTCCCTCCCTCCCTCCCTCCCTCCCTCCCACCATCTCTCCCTCCCTCCCTCCCACCCTCCCTCCCTCCCTCCCACCATCTCTCCCTCCCTCCCTCCCACCATCTCTCCCTCCCTCCTTCCTTCCCTCCCTCCCTCCCTCCCTCCCCTCCCTCCCTCCCTACAGGATGTGCGTTTGTCACGTTTTCTACCAGGGCTATGGCACAGAATGCAATCAAAGCCATGCACCAGTCTCAGACTATGGAGGTACTGTACCCTCGCCCTTTCTCTTCAATTTCCTCTCTCCATCGCTCTCTCTCTCCACCTCTCTCTCTCTCTCTCTCCATTTCTCTCTCTCTCCCATATCTCTCTCCATCTTTCACACTTTCTCTCTCTCTCCATCTCTCTATCTCTGTGTGATAGAATCAGTTGGATGCTGTCACATGCTCATCATCCTTTGGCCAAATATGTCAAAGTAGGACAAAGAAGAAAAGTCACTTTCAAAACTCTCTGTCACAGCAGTCATTCTTCTCAGAAAAAGAAACAACATAAAAACTGTGGAGATAAAAGTGTCAAAACAGACAAGGTAACCTAAGCAAGGACCCCAGATCACACTGACCAGGCTGACTGGCTCTGTTAAGGATGTCACACAGCAAAAGAGATGAGACGGGCAGCATTATAGACACCCACATTTAGACAGGACCCCCATCAGTGACCCTATGACCTCCCCATTGCCATGGCTATGGCCAATGGGAGTGTGTCTGTGTGGGTTGTGATGTCCTTGTCAGTTTGTAGGGTTTTTGACAGTAGGAGATGACAGGGATGTGATTGCAGGAGAATTACAGGGCCTTGGTCAGACGTGTGTGCGTGTGTGTGTGTGTGTGCGTGTGTGATCTGGTAATGACACAGTGTATTAAAGACAGAGATTGACAGTCACCTTAGTGGCCCTCTCATTATAGATGATGATGATGATAGTCATCCATATTGATATGCTCTGACCCTGACAGGAAAAGGGCTGTCTGTGGTGTCTCAGTATGTACACACAATCTTCAAGTGTGTGTGTGTGCATGTGTACGTGCTTGTATACATGTCAATGATGTCTGTGTGGTGCGGTGTGTGTAGGACTTTGTGTTGCAGTTTGAGTGCGTTTACCCCCCATATTGCTCTTAATCAGTAATCTCTATTTATACTATAATAACCTTCTGTGCAATGGCCCAGTTAACTTTCCCAATGTCCTCTGCTTTTTAACACACACATAAAGCCCTAAACAGGAGGCAGAGTTTACAGTGGACAATGACAATGGAAAAAAGCTTAATTTCCATGTGAAAAACATGCTGCTGACTAGCTCTGGGCAGGACCCAAATTGCTGCCTTTTTGTAATGTGCCCCAGTTTGCAATTTAAAAGTAATTACTTTGGGTCCAAATGAGGATTGGTAAATAGAGTTTGGTTATTGTCTTGGCTCTATCGTCCCCCACTGTTTTAGATTGGTAAATAGAGTTTGGTTATTGTCTTGGCTCTATCGTCCCCCACTGTTTTAGATTGGTAAATAGAGTTTGGTTATTGTCTTGGCTCTATCGTCCCCCACTGTTTT
The DNA here is from genome assembly GCF_964263955.1 of Coregonus lavaretus. Lineage (NCBI taxonomy): Eukaryota > Metazoa > Chordata > Actinopteri > Salmoniformes > Salmonidae > Coregonus > Coregonus lavaretus. The sequence goes on from NC_140000.1 coordinate 43,363,992, forward strand.
AGATTGGTAAATAGAGTTTGGTTATTGTCTTGGCTCTATCGTCCCCCACTGTTTTAGATTGTGTGTGCCTGTGTGTCGGTGTGTGTGTGCATTTGTATGTATGTGTGTGTGTGACTTTGCCTTTAACTAATGGCCTTGTCACTGTCGTATCCATTCTCATTATACTCTGGCATTCAGGACACACACACACACACACACACACACACACACGTACTTTATAAATGTCAGGGCATTATGAAGGTGGATATGACCAGGACAGGTCCTTTACGAGAAAGCACATTCATTTACACACGCACGCATGCGCACCGAGAGAGGGAGCAGCGGATGTTGACTGTAGGGCAGACTAATGTGGTTGTATTTGTGTTACTCACGGTGTTCTGTAAAGCCTGATGATTTGTGGCTGTGTGTATAATATTCATCCTGCCTATAAAGGCTGATTTGAGTGGTTAGAGGGCTGTTCGCTCTGCTCTGGCTAATATCAGGGCCGGCTCCAGGCATAAGCAACATAACTGACCTAAGCATTGCTTAGGGCCCCCAGCCTCTAGGGGGCCTACGACTCAAAAAAGTCGGGATCTGAAATTACTGTTGAGAGTTAGAATAGTAGAATACACAAGGTGCAATTATGAAATTTGGTTGTGCATCAGTAGTTTTTCTCTTGTTATTTCAGTCACTAACAATCACTGAATTAGCATGTCAGCTAACATTTCTTAGACTGCTAAGTTAGTCTAGCCAACTATCTACACTTGTAGTAATCATGGCCAAATACTGACTAGGCATTTAGGGCAGGTGCACAGGGGCCCTGACCTTCATGGGGCCCCCATTGATTTTGTTAGTCACTTTCACTCAGATATCATCTCGCTTAGGGCCCCTAAAAAGCTAGGGCCGGCCCTGGCTAATATCAGGACTTCTAGAGACAGAAGCTACACACACAACACAGTAACACAGCACAGTAAGTGGAGTGTGAGTGAGGAAACATAGCTGTGTATGTTTGGAGACTGGACAAACACAAGACAGGTTAAGGGGAGACAAATAGGAATGTAGAGATTGACACAGTGAGGGAGGTATAGCAAAGAAATAGCTTTCTCTGTGTCTGCTATTTACCACCAGCCCATTAAAACTAACAAGCTCAAAGTCCTATAGACGGGTTGGTTGTTTAGTAACAAAACTGAATCATGCGCAACTATGGGGCAAAACAGACGGTTGGCTTTTGACTGTTGAAAAAAAGTATTTAGTCAGCCACCAGTTGTGCAAGTTCTCCCACTTAAAAAGATGAGAGAGGCCTGTAATTTTCATCATAGGTACACGTCAACTATGACAGACAAAATGAGAAAAAAAATTCCAGAAAATCACATTGTAGGATTTTTAATGAATTTATTTGCAAATTATGGTGGAAAATAAGTATTTGGTCAATAACAAAAGTTTCTCAATACTTTGTTATATACCCTTTGTTGGCAATGACACACGTCAAACGTTTTCTGTAAGTCTTCACAAGGTTTTCACACACTGTTGCTGGTATTTTGGCCCATTCCTCCATGCAGATCTCCTCTAGAGCAGAGATGTTTTGGGGCTGTCGCTGGGCAACACGGACTTTCAACTCCCTCCAAAGATTTTCTATGGGGTTGAGATCTGGAGACTGGCTAGGCCACTCCAGGACCTTGAAATGCTTCTTACGAAGCCACTCCTTCGTTGCCCGGGCGGTGTGTTTGGGATCATTGTCATGCTGAAAGACCCAGCCACATTTCATATTCAATGCCCTTGCTGATGGAAGGAGGTTTTCACTCAAAATCTCACGATACATGGCCCCATTCATTCTTTCCTTTACACGGATCAGTCATCCTGGTCCCTTTGCAGAAAAACAGCCCCAAAGCATGATGTTTCCACCCCCATGCTTCACAGTAGGTATGGTGTTCTTTGGATGCAACTCAGCATTCTTTGTCCTTCAAACACGACGAGTTGAGTTTATACCAAAAAGTTCTATTTTGGTTTCATCTGACCATATGACATTCTCCCAATCCTCTTCTGGATCATCTAAATGCACTCTAGCAAACTTCAGACGGGCCTGGACATGTACTGGCTTAAGCAGGGGGACACGTCTGGCACTGCAGGATTTGAGTCCCTGGCGGCGTAGTGTGTTACTGAAGGTAGGCTTTGTTACTTTGGTCCCAGCTCTCTGCAGGTCATTCACTAGGTCCCCCCGTGTGGTTCTGGGATTTTTGCTCACCGTTCTTGTGATCATTTTGACCCCACGGGGTGAGATCTTGCGTGGAGCCCCAGATCGAGGGAGATTATCAGTGGTCTTGTATGTCTTCCATTTCCTAACAATTGCTCCCATAGTTGATTTCTTCAAACCAAGCTGCTTACCTATTTCAGATTCAGTCTTCCCAGCCTGGTGCAGGTCTACAATTTTGTTTCTGGTGTCCTTTGACAGCTCTTTGGTCTTGGCCATAGTGGAGTTTGGAGTGTGACTGTTTGAGGTTGTGGACAGGTGTCTTTTATACTGATAACAAGTTCAAACAGGTGCCATTAATACAGGTAACGAGTGGAGGACAGAGGAGCCTCTTAAAGAAGAAGTTACAGGTCTGTGAGAGCCAGAAATCTTGCTTGTTTGTAGGTGACCAAATACTTATTTTCCACCATAATTTGCAAATAAATTCATTAAAAATCCTACAATGTGATTTTCTGGATTTTTTTTTTTTCAATTTGTCTGTCATAGTTGACGTGTACCTATGATGAAAATTACAGGCCTCTCTCATCTTTTTAAGTGGGAGAACTTGCACAATTGGTGGCTGACTAATTACTTTTTTTCCCCACTGTATTTTCATGCTTAAGTTCAAAGTCAGAATACGCATTGAGAGAAAAGTGCATAAAAAGGGCATTATGTTCCATTTAAGCACGCTTCACTTGGGTCAGAATTCCCCCTTAGAGACAAGCCATGATTTAGCCCGAATCACTCGAGTATCAGTCTTTGGAGCTCTAGGGCCCCTGCCCCTCCACCCCCTCCCAGGATCGGCCTCTCATTCTGGGACGTGTTTTCCCGGCCTGCTGGATGTCAGCTGGAGTAATGAGATATTTAGTAGAGAGAGCGAGAGAGCCCCGTCTCCAGGGGGAATACGCTCTAACACAAGAGGCCCCAAACTGACTCTCCTCCGAATGCAATTTTCTCCCTTCTTTATCTCTTGTCTAGCTCGTCAGAATGAAGGGAGGAAATGAGTGCTGGAGAGAGGGAGTAAATATGCCTGAGCTGCCTTCAGCTAAAGAGACATGTTCATCTGCTGATAGATATAGTCAAACCCTCAGAGATTAACACACAGTGAGAGAGACACACACACCCACACAGACACACACACAGACACACACAGGTCCTTTCAGGCCAGCCCTATAGTATGATAGAGTGGTGATATGTACACCATCTGGTTAGGATGGCGATCACAGTATGAGCCAAGCTCCCTGACTGAGTCTGAAAACTCGCCTCCAACTAAATGTTTCAATTAAAAGCTTTTTATTCTCCCGTGGCAAATTGTGTGTCTTTGAGCAGGTTTTGCCCCCAGTTAGGCTTTGATTTCAGCATGAGGAATGTAATGTGGGATATGATAGATTATAATGTCTATGGTTTAGTGTCCTCTGTAGTTAAATCACTGCTGCCATGTCGTTTATGTTACAGCTCACTGTTTAGTGTGTGTGTGTGTGTGTGTGTGTGTGTGTGTGTGTGTGTGTGTGTGTGTGTGTGTGTGTGTGTGTGTGTGTGTGTGTGTGTGTGCGTGTCTGCGCGCGAGTTCTATTTTCTTATCCGAGCTGTCAATATAATATTCAATATTCAGACTCAAACCCAGTACTGTCATCAGCATATTGCAGCTGAACAAACAGAGACCAACACACACACACACAGGGAGAGAGAGCGACACACACACACAGAAACACATGTACCTCATTTACGGACACAACGCTCTGATTCTCTCTCTATAAGCTCTCTAAATCTCTTTCTCTCACCCCTCTCTCGCTCTCTTCTCCCTTTCTCTGTAACCATCTCTGTTCTCTCTCTCTACCTCCGTCTCCCCGTCCCTCTCTATATGGCTCTTTCTTTTTCCCACTCCCTCTCCGTGAGATGATGAAATACTTTTAGAACTCAGGAAATCGCTTTCTGTGGGGGGAAAAAACCATTCTGGACTGTAAGATAACTGGGCCCTTACGGGAAGCTAGTCCCTTCTCCTTAGTTTTGTGTGCTTGTTAATGTCATGTTACGTGTGTGTCTGCGTGCATTGTGCGTATGTTGTGTTAGGGTTAGTTTGTAACCAATTCCTGTAACAAATCAACATTTCGGTATATTTTGAATATACATTTAGGAAATTCCTTGTGCAATCCTGAACCCTGCTTCCCCTTTCTCTCCCACCCTCCCTCCTCCCTCCCTCAGGGCTGCTCGTCTCCCATCGTGGTGAAGTTTGCAGACACGCAGAAGGACAAGGAGCAGCGGCGCCTGCAGCAGCAGCTGGCTCAGCAAATGCAGCAGCTCAACAATGCCACCACCTGGGGGAGTCTGACGGGGCTGGGCGGCCTCACCCCGCAGTATCTGGCTGTAAGAGGACACGCCGCGTCGCCCACCCCTTACTGCAGCCCCGCAGCCAACGCATCCATCACCGCCGCAGTCAGTGCCACCCTCCCCGCCCCCCACTACCCTCCCTGCTGTCGCCAAATTCCGACCCCCCCCTGTCCACACCCCTAGAGAGTCAGACCCCCCCCTCCTTTCCCTTTCGCCCTCTCCTCCCCCTTAAGAGTCCACTCCCCCCCTCCTTCTCCCTCTCTCAGGGGGTGTAGCCATGACAGGGAAATGAGGCCTTTGAATCATAGGGGTCAAGGTTCAATGGGCGGGGCCAATCATTGGTGTGATCCAATAAGAGGTCTTCCCCATGTCTAATATTGTTGTCCTATATGGTCACAGTGGTGATTGATTGACAGATTGGCTTGTGGTGTTCAGAAGCCTCATTCCCCCTCCCTTCTTCAGTACTTTAGAGCATTTCAGAACCCCCCTCTCAACTCATTCTTAGGACCCCCTTCCTCCGGTAGCCTCTTTCAGAACTGACCCTCCACACTTCCTCTTTCACTCTGAAACCTAAAACTTCTGTCCCCAACTTCTCTAAAACAGACCAGTCTACTCTTCCTTGAGTCCCCTTCATCACAACTAGGATCTTTTCTGAAACTGTAAACTTGTAAATAGTTGTACAAAGTTGTAAGCACTACATGTACATAAGCCTTTGAGGGGCATGTTTTTTGACAGTTACTCTCAGTATTCTATTCTGAAATTGTACATGTCTCAGTGACTCAGTGGTTAGATGTCATATAGAGTGCCTTCGGAAAGTATTCAGACCCCTTGACTTTTTCCACATATTTTGTTAAGTTACAGCCTTATTCTAAAATGGATTAAAAATAAAAAATACTCTGCAATCTACACACAATATCCCATAATGACAAAACGAAAACAGGTTTTTTGAATTTTTGTAACCTTATTTACATAAGTATTCAGACCCTTTGTTATGAGACTCGAAAGCTCAGATGCATCCTGTTTCCATTGATCATCCTTGAGATGTTTCTACAACTTGATTGGAGTCCACCTGTGGTAAATTAATTGATTGGGCATGATTTGGAAAGGCACACACCTGTCTATATAAGGTCCCACAGTTGACAGTGCATGTCAGAGCAAAAACCAAGTAATGATGTCGAAGGAATTGTCCGTAGAGCTCCGAGACAGGATTGTGTCGAGGCACAGATCTGGGGAAGGGTACCAAAACATTTCTTCGGTATTGAAGGTCGCCAAGAACACAGTGGCCACCAAGACTCTTCCTAGAGCTGGCCGCCCGGCCAAACTGAGCAATCCGGGGAGAAGGGCCTTTATGGTAGAGTGGCCAGACGGAAGCAACTCCTCAGTAAAAGGCACATGACAGCCCGCTTGGAGTTTGCCAAAAGGCACCTAAATACTCTCAGACCATGAGAAACAAGATTCTCTGGTCTGATGAAACCAAGATTGAACTCTTTGGCCTGAATGCCAAGTGTCACGTCTGGAGGAAACCTGGCACCATCCCTACAGTGAAGCATGGTGGTGGAAGCATCATGCTGTGGGGATGTTTTTCAGCGGCAGTGACTGGGAGACTAGTCAGGATCGAGGCAAAGATGAACGGAGCAAAGTACAGAGAGATCCTTGATGAAAACCTGCTCCAGAGCTCTCAGGACCTCAGACTGGGGCGAAGGTTCACCTTCCAACAGGACAACGACCCTAAGCACACAGCCAAGACAACGCAGGAGTGGCTTCGGGACAAGTCTCTGAATGTCCATGAGTGGCCCAGCCAGAGCCCGAACATCGCTGGAGAGACCTGAAAATAGCTGTGCAGCAAAGCTCCCAATCCAACCTGAGAGAGCTTGAGATGATCTGCAGAGAAGAATGGGAGAAACTCCCCAAATACAGGTGTGCCAAACTTGTAGCGTCATACCGAAGAAGACTCAAGGCTGTAATCGCTGACAAAGGTGCTTCAACAAAGTACTGAGTAAAGGGTCTGAATACTTATGTAAATGTATTTATAAAAACCTGTTTTTGCTTTGTCAGTATGGGGTATTATGTTTAGATTGATGAGGGAAAAAAACAATTTAATCAATTTTAGAATAAGGCTGTAACTTAACAAAATGTGGAAAGTCAGGGGGTCTGAATACTTTTCCCGAATGCACTGTACATTGTTTATATAACCCATAGCCCACATGTAGTAATGACGCCAAGATCATGATGATACTAGCGGCGCTGAGATAGTGAGGGTGATCACTGTTTCTATTTCCAATCCCTCCTCCTCACTCTGTTTCTCTCTCTCTTTTATTATTTTCCTATCTGTCTCTGTCTGTCTGTCTGTCTGTCTGTCTGTCTGTCTGTCTGTCTGTCTGTCTGTCTGTCTGTCTGTCTGTCTGTCTGTCTGTCTGTCTGTCTGTCTGTCTGTCTGTCCTCTCTTTCTTTCTCCCTCAGTTGCTTCAGCAGGCCACCTCCTCCAGTAACCTGGGAGCCTTCAGTGGGATCCAACAGATGGCAGGTGAGTCCAGTAGATGTACACACACACACACACACACACACACACACACACACACACACACACACACACACACACACACACACACACACACACACACTGAGTACTATTTTAGAAACTATGCAGTAGTTTTATAGGATGTCGCTGTTGTTCAGATTTGTTTTGAGTCTGTTATCAATCAGGACAGAAGAGTGTGCTAGGCCTCAAAGGAGGGATGTTTAGTCCGGCAATAAGGCTTCCGAGAAGAGAGAGACGAGATAGGAGCTCTGCTCACTGGTTCCCTCTGCTGGTTTCTTTATCTTTTCCTCTGCATGTTCTCCTACCCACACTCCCAACTGTCTCTCTCCAGCCCCTTTAACCCTCTCCTTTGTTTCTGTATCTCCCCTCCTTCTTTCCTTCAATTCCTTTCACTGAATCCCTCAACCTCTCATCCCACCTACCCCCCCTCTTCCTCCCGTCCTCCTACGCCCTTCCTCTCTCCCACTTGCCGCCTTATTCCCACTCTCTCTCCCTCCCTCTCTCTCTCTTTCTCGCACTCTCCCTCTCCTTGGGTGCTCAGTAAGCTGTCAGCTCCTAATTGTAGACTGTTTAGCTGGCTGACAGAGAGAAGCAGAGGGGGAATATTTATAGCAGCTATCGGCACAGGAGTACTGTAATTGCCAGCACCGCTGAAGGAAAAAATACATAATAATAAGTAGTGAAAAACTCAATGGAGTTGAGGAACTGGTTGTTGCAGGGGAGAAATAATGTATTTCTAAAATAGTAAGCTCATTGGCTCAAGTTTTTTAAATGTGTATTTATGTCTTGCAAAGTAGGTGGGTTGAGCGTTCTGGACTTGGGACACATTTTTAAGAGACAGTAATGTTGGTTGATGTGGTGTAGTTGAGTGAGGATGGGCTCTGAGGATCTTTTACCTCAGCAAATGGCCGTTAGAACTCTCTCTCATACACACACAGCTACAGGAACGCTCAGGGACTTGGAACTGTTGGAACTGGAAGCCAAATCGCGGCTGCATTCCGGAATCCTTTTGGCCATCTGTCGCTGGGCAACCGTACATGATTGGCAGGAGATATGAGACAGCTCAGTGACATCTGTTCCCAGTCTGAGGAGTCGGAGAGCTGTGAGAGGCTCAATTACTCCAATGAGCATTCAATTAGAGCCAGCTAGCTAGCTAGCGCTAACGATAGAACCCCAGCCCAGCTCAGCCCAGGCGGCATACAGAGCCTCTATACAGACATAGAGCTATATAGCCCAGAGCACACAGCACAGCACAGCCTCCCAGCTTTATAGCCCCAGTACTGGAGCTCCTGGTGTGTGCAACGCTGTCTCTGTGTCTCTCTTCCTCTTTCTGATAAATGTTGTAGTTTCAGGACAGGTGCTCGCTGCTGTTTGACATTCCAGATGAAGTGTAGCCATTGTACATGAATAGCTTCCTTAGATCTGTCTTTATGAACAGGTACTGTAGAGAGGTTTGATATTATAGATGGCAGCTGAGAATAGAGCGATTCGGTCCATATTAAAGTGATGGTACGCTGGTAGCGTTGATGATTGTTCTGCTCTCTAGTACCCCCATAGCTGTGTCTTAGTCATCCTCCAGGGCCCTAAAACTCAACTCTAGACCTCGAAGCCAGTTCCATTGCCTTTTTTCAATTGTTGCCCTCTAATCAGGGACTGATTGGGTGCAATTAACTTTGAGGTAGAACAGAAAACCAGCAGGCTCTGGACCTCGTAGGGTAAGAGTTGAATACCCCTGCTCTAGGGAATAGTGCTATAATCCTCCCTGTTTTGCTTGATTAAGTGGCATTAGGCCCCATCTGTGTGTGTGCGTGGGTGTCTGACTGAGTGAGTGTATAGAGTGCAGGGTCAGATCAGTGTCTCTCCACTCAGCCAAGCCTGATTGAGTCATCTGCTCCACTCTAAACCCACAAAGTGACAAAGCCACTCAACAGTGCTTCCCTCTATCCCAGAGTGGAAAAATATAGTGTTATACAATACCATAGGGAATACTTACAGCACAACACATACTGTGGCTTTCACCATGGTTTATCAGAGTGTTCGTGTGAAACAATGGTCAGACAGAAGAAGATGAGCTCTTCTAGGGTCTGTCTGGTTCCTCTTAAAGTTTCTTTCTCCTTTACCACTGAAGCACTCTGTGACCATTTTTCTTTAAAGGGCTATGCTAATAAGATTATAAATTGTCTTATAGAGTTGTGTTTTACAAGAATGATGTTGTTTATCAGGATGACTGGTTGGAACAAGTTTTCACAATATGCTACTAAATATATTCATAATCTCAAGGTTATGAAGGGAAGAACAGAACTGTATTTTCTTGGAAATAGAGATTATTTTCCCCAGCCTGCTCTTTTGAGGTTAAACACATATATATGAGTAGGCAATAGCAGACAGCTGGTGGATGCACACGTGTTGTTTATCGCATGAGAATTCTGCCCTGTGACTGCATCCTACACACACCTCCTGTCAAGACCGGTCGTCACGGCAACCACAGAAACAGAACATTCTGATCAGGCTGTTCCGGAAGAAGAGAAGACAGAATATTTCAACGCTTGTTCTTTCACGCTGTCAGACGGGCCAATCGGGACACGAGCACCTCACTAACCAATCATACTTGCACCTTCTCTTTATTGGTCATGCTGGGTTTAGCCATCTGGTCCAATGATAACTGTTCAGTGAAAACATAATTACCCTAACCCCCTTAAACCATTCACCCAGGTGCCAAGCTCAGATTTTTCTTCATTGTGTCTCGTTCATGTGATGTGATGTTGTGTGTGTGTGTATATTCATGGTACTGTATATACATTCAGACTGTATATACGACACATACCTCGCATTTGACAAGGTGTCCGCCCCTCTTTCCTGGATCCATAAGAGTGTTATATAAACGGTCGTAGGTCTCTCTGTGAGTTGCTCGTTGGAGCTCCATTGCTCTGTTCTACAGAGTGATTGTCTTCTTTATGGATCCTTGTCTAGCTGTCTCTCAATACGCCAAACAGCACTTCAGCATATGTCCAATCTACCATGCCATATTTCTCTATTCACACACACACACACACACGAATGCATACATACACACGCACTGCTCACACACACGCTTTCTCTCTCTCACACACACTCACACGCTGCAGTCACACCACAGTGCAGGGTGTGAGGTTGAGTAACCCTGGAGGTGTCTAATGGTCGTTACTTTAACATCAGTCAGAGGCTGGCATGGCCTCATTAATTATGCTTAAGTAATGGCCCATATGCTAATGCCATGTAGCTAATGAGTAAACCAGGCTACAGTTAGCCTACATACTAGACTAGAGTTGCATACTGTACATTAATGACTGCCTCCAGAAACCTCACGGCAGAGAGAACAAAGCTCTATGTTAATGTATAGTCCAAATGTATACCTTGTTATACTACACGTTGTTATCTGTAAAAGACAACAATAGAATCAAAGAGGAAGCTAGACAAAGTAGGGTAGATGACGCCTTGAGATGTTCCACAGGTCTTTATGGAACAGCTTGGACAGTTGGGTGCCAGTGCCGGCTCTCTTCCCACTTGCAGGAGTTTAAGTCCAGCCTGTCTGTGTGTTAGTGGTCCACAGTTGTCAGGATCACCTCTGTTTTGGATTGGTAATATCTTGACATGCACACCTCCCCTGAATAGCGGACAAAGATTAGCATTGATAAGTACGATAGTAATGTATTTATATAGCACTTTTCACCTCAACCACCATCCACGAGTAGCACCCAGCTTGTCAACCAGAGTAGAAGACTCTCTTCTCCTTCGGCGTCCACACGGTTAGCACACGGTTCCGGTGCGGTCCAGACGTGGTCCCCAGGTTTGACAACACCCTCTTTGGCTCCTCTCCTCCAGGTATGAGTGCTCTGCAGTTGCAGAACCTGGCCGCTTTAGCAGCAGCGGCGGCGGCGGCCCAAAACTCAGCCAGCCCCAACGCAAACCCCCTGTCCTCCAACGCAGCCTCCCTCGGAGCGCTGGCCAGCCCAGGTAACGCCGCTTCAGAGGGGGGTCAAACGCGGGGACACCTGCCCGCCTGTCCTACCATCACCATCATTTTCATTGTCGTCAGCAATACCATCATCTTCATCATCATTGCTGATGATCAAGCCATCTTCATCGTCACCGTCATTATCTTCGTCGTAGTCATTGCCGTCGACACCCACAAGATATCACTCTATGGTGTGTGTCCGCCATCTCTTGTTCATGCATGGTGTTGTTGTTACCATGGAGACCCCATGCCGTGTTCGTCCCGGCCTGCGTGTCTGTGTCTGACAGCACTTCACCTCCTCATCGTGTCATGTGACGTGTACACCCTACGGCCATATCATTCCGTGTTCCACGCGTTGTGTGTAAAACGTACTATAGCTCAATGTCGTCTGTGTTCGGTTTCTGCACTGAGAGTTGTCTGTGTGTGTGTGTGGTTGTTTGTGTGGGTTGGTTGTGCCTTTAAAGTGATTCTCGTTTGTTCGCTTCACAAGCCCTCTGAGACACGGGAACTTTAAGTGCAGTGGAGTTGTTTCCGGGGGAGGGATGGTTGTTGGCATCCTTATGTGTCGTGTGTGTGATGTGCCTCTGGACATGGCCAGGGTCTGGAGACTAGAGACAGACAGACAGACAGCAGCAGTCAGGAGTTCTCTGGAGGAGATGGGTAACTGAGCTGGGTTCATCAATGTCACATTGAGAAACTCTTCTCTTCCTCTTCTTCACTCTCCTGCTTTCTCTCTGCTTTTCTCTTATTCTGCTCTCTCACACACTCTCACACGCTCTCTCACGCTCTCTCTCTCTCTCTCTCGCTCTCTCACGCTCTCTCTCTCTCACGCTCTCTCTCTCTCTCTCTGTTTCTTTACCCTCCTGTCTACTCCAGTCTTTCTCCATTATGTTTAGACTTCTCCTGCTTGCCCTCCCTCTCTCTTTTTCACTCCATTTGTCCTCTCTCGCTCTCTCTTCAACATCTCTCTTGTCCTCAGCCTTGCTCCTCCAGTTCCCTGGTTGCTGTCTTTTCTGGAGCAGCCTCGTAACAGAGCGTGAATAAGAGCTTTGTTTAGTTTCTCTCCCTCTCTCTCGTGAACCCATCACCCTTCGTCTGTCCTGCTCCCTGCTTTCACCCAGCTGCTTAGCATAGGTTTGAATGCTCATTTCTCTCTCTCTCTCTCGCTCTCGCTCTCGTTCTGTGAATATCAGAGCTACATTAATAGTGCATGCTCAGACTCTGCTCAGTGCCAATGAAAGGCGACACACTCTCCGTCAATGACATTTTGACTGAATGTTAGTTTCAATTTGATACCATCGAGAGACTGCCACGCTTTTCATTATCACATAGTATATTTTAAGATATCCTCTCTTTCTGATGCAGTGTACGCATGACTTAGAGGGGTGTGTGGACATTTGTCTATTGGACAATCAAATAAACCACTGTCTGTAAAGGACAATTGTTATTCACCCTCATTGCACTTAGGGACCATGCAGAAGTTAGGCATGTTCTTGTCACTCATGATCTGTTCTTGTGTTTGATTATTTTGTATTTGTGTGTGTCACAATCGTGTCTGTGTGTGTCTGTGTCTCTGTTCTAGGGCTAAATTAACCTTGTAAAAAGAAATAAAAAATCTACAATATGCCGAGATATATCTCTGTCATACCTAGGGATTCTAAACAGGAATCTAGCGAAGGGTCTAGTTTAGCCTAGTTGTGTCACGATTCAGACAGACGACCAGAGGACCACAATTGCGACACACCAGAAAGTTTATTAAACTTAAGGGAAAAGGGAAGTAGGGAGTGAATGAAGGCTCCAGGGGTAACAGGGGTCCCGTCCAATGTGCTGGGTCTGTGCCCCCCCCAGTGGCAGCGATGCGTCCTATGAAGCCGGTGGTGGGTGGTCCAGAAGTCCTGGGGGGGGGAGACACAGACACAACAGGGCGGAATGAAACAAGGCAGCAGTACAGTTCAAGGGGAATCCAAAATACGTAGTAGCAAGGCAGAAGGCTGGTCAGAGTTACCGGGATCGAAGAGTAGTCAGGAGTCGTAATGGCAGAAAGCAGGTCTGGTTTTCCTGGGGCAGAAGAGTATCCAAGAATCAGGCAGGTCCGGGGTCACAAAACAAGGGTGAGCCAGAAGCGCGAGCAAACAGGTTCCGGGTGTGAGCTTTGCAGACGATCTGACAAAGGAGAGCTGAAAGACAGGACTTTAAATACTGGGAGAGGTTAGTGGGTAATGCAGCGCAGCTGGCAGAGTAATTAGAGCCGAGCAGAGCAGGGACAGGTGGAGCTAGTTAGGCTGAGTAGAGAGAGAGTGGTGAGCAGAGTGGAAGATAGTGGAAACAAATACGGTGGTAACCCGGTGGAGTGAGAGGGCTCATGACAGAACCCCCCCCCCAAGGGACGGCCCCAGAAGTCCCAAGAGCAACACCACGCCGGGCGGGAGGAGGGGAGCCGGAGGAGGGCTAGAACTCCTCCGAACGGTCCGAGTGAACGTCCTCATCCTCGGAGGAAGCCGGAGGGCCGTGGTCGGGAGATGGGACAGGTCCCGAGACAGGATCAGGCACAGGACAGGAAGCCGAGCGGGCAGGACGGTTAGGGACCCCTCTGGGGCGGCCCCTACGGATTGCAGGTTGATCAGGATGCCGTTGGTGGAAAGCGGTGATGAGAGTCCTATCCACAATCCGACTAGCTGGCACCCAGGTCCTTTCCTCAGGTCCATAGCCCTCCCAGTCAATGAGGTACTGGAGACCCCTACCCCTCCGTCTGGACCGAAGCAGGCGGCGGACGGTGTAAACCAGACCACCATCGACGAGCCGTGGAGGAGGAGGACCAGGCGCCGCAGGGACCAGCGGACTCTCATGGATGGGCTTAATCTTAGACACATGGAAAGTGGGGTGCACCCTCAGGGAATTAGGCAGTTGGAGCCGGACAGCAGTTGGGCTAATCACTCTTATGATAGGGAATGGGCCAATGAACCGAGGTGCCAGCTTCTGCGACTCCACCCTGAGTGGCAGGTTCTTCGATGACAACCACACCCTTTGACCAACATGGTAGGTGGGAGCAGGAATTCTCCGACGGTTGGCCCCGGTAGTGTAGCTGGCAACGGATCTGAGGAGTGTGGCTCGGGCTTGTGACCAGGTGCGGCGACATCGACGGGCAAAAGCAAGTGCAGATGGGCAAGTAACCTCCTCTTCCTGGCTGGCAAATAGAGGAGGCTGGTATCCAAAAACACATTGGAAAGGGGACATACCGATGGCAGAGCAGGTCAGAGAATTGTGTGCGTACTCCACCCATGTCAATTGCTGCGACCAGGAGTGGGGGTTGCGTGAAGTCATGCATCGCAGTGCCTTCTCGAGCTCCTGATTAGCCCGCTCTGACTGCCCATTGGATTGGGGATGGAATCCGGAAGTCAGACTGACTGTGGCTCCCAGCAGGTGACAGAACTCCTTCCAAAAAGCGGAGGAGAATTGTGGACCACGGTCAGAAACTACATCCCTTGGCAGTCCGTGGATCCGGAAGACGTGTTCCAGGACCACCTGGGCGGTCTCCTTGGCGGTTGGGAGCTTGGGGAGGGGAATGAAGTGTGCCATCTTGCTGAAACGGTCAACGATGGTGAGAATGACGGTCATGCCCCTTGAAGGGGGCAGCCCCGTGACAAAGTCAAGGGCGATGTGAGACCAGGGACGTCTGGGCACAGGCAGGGGCTGCAGCAATCCGGCTGGGGGCTGGCAGGACGACTTGTGTTGGTTGCAGATGGGGCAGGCTTGGACGAATTCCCGTACATCCTTCCTCAGAGAGGGCCACCAGAACCTCTGGGCGAGCAGGTTGTAAGTGCGGGTGGAGCCAGGGTGACAAGCTAGGCGGGAGTCATGTCCCCACTGAACGACCTGGGACCTCAGGTCTTCGGGGACAAAAAGGCGGTCAGCTGGGCAGGTGCTGGGACCTGGCTGGTTACGGAGAGCCTCCAGCACCTGTTCCTCAACAGCCCAGGTCAGAGCTGCAACGATGCAGGGACTTGGCAGAATCGACACAGGGTCCTTGGAGGGGGTGTCATCCTTCTGGAATTGACGGGAGAGGGCGTCTGGCTTGGTGTTGCGTGATCCAGGCCGGTATGACAGAGTGAAATTAAACCTGGTGAAGAACAGGGCCCAGCGGGACTGCCTGGAGTTCAACCGTTTGGCCGTGCGGATGTACTCCAAGTTCTTATGATCGGTCCAAACGAGAAATGGAATGGTGGACCCCTCCAGCCAGTGACGCCACTCCTCCAAGGCAAGCTTCACAGCCAGCAGCTCACGGTTCCCTATGTCGTAATTGCACTCAGAGGGGGACAACCGACGTGAGAAAAAGGCACAGGGATGGAGCTTCCTATCCTCCGCAGCCCACTGAGAAATCACAGCACCAACTCCCACATCCGAGGCGTCCACCTCCACAATGAATTGCCGGTCCACATCAGGCATCTGGAGGATGGGAGCGGAGGTGAACCTCACCTTGAGGGTACTGAAGGCCTTGTCGGCTGCTGGGGTCCAGGTGAAGGGTTGCTTGGTGCTGGTTAGAGCAGTGAGAGGGGCAGCAACGGTACTGTAGTTCCGGATAAACTTCCTATAGAAGTTAGCAAACCCCAGAAACTGTTGCAGCTTCTTTCGGTTCTCCGGAACTGGCCATGAAGTGACTGCTGATACTTTGGCAGGATCCATTTGGATACTTCCCTCTGCCACTATGTACCCCAGGAAGGCCACTGTCTTGACGTGAAACTCACATTTCTCTGCCTTGGCGTAGAGGGAATTCTCCAGAAGACGATGAAGGACTTGCTGGACATGGCGGGTGTGTTCAGACAGGTCTCTGGAGTAGATTAAGATGTCATCCAGGTAAACGAAGACAAACTTGTTTAACATGTCCCGCAGTACATCATTTACTAGAGCCTGGAACACAGCAGGAGCATTGGTGAGGCCAAAAGGCATAACCAGATACTCGTAGTGGCCTGTTGGTGTATTGAATGCGGTTTTCCATTCATCTCCCTCCCGGATCCGCACTAGGTGGTAAGCGTTTCTGAGATCCAACTTGGTAAAAACAGTGGCTCCCTGGAGCAACTCAAAAGCAGAGGTGAGCAGAGGCAGAGGGTAACGGTTTTTCACTGTGATGTCGTTGAGTCCCCTGTAGTCGATGCAGGGGCGAAGAGATCCGTCCTTCTTCCCCACAAAGAAGAAGCCAGCACCAGCAGGAGATGAAGATGAACGGATTAATCCTGTGGACAGAGAGCCATTGATGTAGTCCTCCATGGACTTTCTTTCAGGAGCAGACAACGAATAGAGACGACCCCTTGGAGGAGCTGTTCCAGGAAGGAGGTCGATGGCACAGTCGTACGGTCGGTGAGGGGGCAGAGATGTGGCTCTTGCTTTGTTAAACACCTCTCTGAGACCATGGTAGCATTCTGGGACATTGGAGAGGTCAGGAGCGGAGTTAGTAGGTACTGGCCGAGGGGGTAGTGCGGCAGCAAGCAGGCAGGTTCGGTGGCAGTCCTCTCCCCACTCCCTGATCACCCCGGTCACCCAGTCGAGCTGAGGGTTGTGCCGGCGGAGCCATGGGTAACCCAGGATGAGGGGTTGGCCTGGAGAGGGGAGCAGGTGAAACTGGATAGTTTCTTGATGGTTTCCGGACAGACCCATCGAGACCGGGGCCGTGACATGAGTGACCGATCCGAGTAAGTGTCCGTCCAGTGCCCGGGCAGGAATAGGAGGTGTCAAACGGAGGTTCTCCAGTCCCAGTTGGCGTGCCAGCTTGATGTCCATTATGTTGGCTTCGGCGCCAGAATCCACCAGAGCAGCCAGGGTGTGAGTTGAGTCAGAGAGGCGGAGGTGAACTTGCAGCAGGGGTTTGCGGTCGGAGGACTGGATGGTCATTGAACTCAACCGGACTCCCCCTATGCCCGGTGAGCTTCGGCCCTTTAAAGGGCAGGTTACCACACGATGTCCATCACCTCCACAATAGAGGCAGAGGTTTGAGGTGAAGCGGCGCTGGCGCTCTGCAGGAGTGAGAGAGGCTCGCCCAATCTCCATAGGCTCAGACTGATCAAGCTGACCTGGGTGAGTGGCAGTAGATGACAGGAGCCCAGTCGGATCTCTCCGAATGCCGGTAGTAGGTGGACCTTGGCGCCCCCTCTCACGACGACGGGTCTGTATCCTTCTGTCGATCCTGACAGTCAGTGCGATGGCTTCATCAAGAGTGGAAGGCAGTTCATGGGAGACCAACTCGTCCTTGATATAGTCAGCCAAACTATGGAAAAACGCGTCCACCAACGATGGTGTGTTCCAAGAACTTCGTCTAGCCAGGGTTCGGAAGTCGATGGAATGGTCTGCGACTGTACGTCTGCCTTGCCGAATACTGAACAGTTCACGAGACGCCTCTGCGGTGGGTGAATCCAGGTCAAACACCTTCAGCATCTCCTCAGCAAACAGGTCGAAGGTTGCACATGCGGGGGTTTGACGTTCGAACTCTGCTGTTCCCCAGAGTCGAGCTCGGCCCGTCAGGTGAGTGATGGCATACCCAACTTTAGCCCCCTCCGTGGCGAAGGTCCTTGGCTGCAAGGAGAACTGAAGTCGGCAGCTAGTCAGGAATGGCCGGACCTGGGTTGAATCGCCGTTGAACCGCTCGGGGTTTCCAATCTTGGGTTCCGGAGCAGCGGCTGCAATGACCGGGGCAGGTAACTCGGGGGCAGGGCTGGTGGGCAGACTGGCTGGGGTAAGGTTGGTGAGGAGTTGAAAGATCATGGCGAGTTGTTGTTGCTGCTGCTGGAACTGCTGCTCATGCTCATCGGTTTCCATGTCGGGGAAAGTGTGCGCTGAGTCCATAATGGTCAGATCGTACTGTCACGATTCAGACAGACGACCAGAGGACCACAATTGCGACACACCAGAAAGTTTATTAAACTTAAGGGAAAAGGGAAGTAGGGAGTGAATGAAGGCTCCAGGGGTAACAGGGGTCCCGTCCAATGTGCTGGGTCTGTGCCCCCCCCAGTGGCAGCGATGCGTCCTATGAAGCCGGTGGTGGGTGGTCCAGAAGTCCTGGGGGGGGGAGACACAGACACAACAGGGCGGAATGAAACAAGGCAGCAGTACAGTTCAAGGGGAATCCAAAATACGTAGTAGCAAGGCAGAAGGCTGGTCAGAGTTACCGGGATCGAAGAGTAGTCAGGAGTCGTAATGGCAGAAAGCAGGTCTGGTTTTCCTGGGGCAGAAGAGTATCCAAGAATCAGGCAGGTCCGGGGTCACAAAACAAGGGTGAGCCAGAAGCGCGAGCAAACAGGTTCCGGGTGTGAGCTTTGCAGACGATCTGACAAAGGAGAGCTGAAAGACAGGACTTTAAATACTGGGAGAGGTTAGTGGGTAATGCAGCGCAGCTGGCAGAGTAATTAGAGCCGAGCAGAGCAGGGACAGGTGGAGCTAGTTAGGCTGAGTAGAGAGAGAGTGGTGAGCAGAGTGGAAGATAGTGGAAACAAATACGGTGGTAACCCGGTGGAGTGAGAGGGCTCATGACAAGTTGGTCGTCTGGCACTCTTGCTTGCGCTCTTGCCTGCCTGTCTGCCTGCTTTAGGTTTGGTCATTACGTGAACGCTTCAAGAAAAAACAACCAAGTCCCTCACCTTTTCATAGCTACACACGCATCCACAACTACTGTGTACATCCTGCTCTGCATTTACAGTACATATGTGTGAGGGATCTTTATATGTACACTTACCTGGCAGCTACACTCATTTCTAGGACATTCAGTGTTGAATGAGGGCAGAGACATATCTATTCCCTGCCTGCCACTCTCCCGTGCTCCAGTTTGTCTGAGCAGGGAGGATGTTGTTGCTTATATCACTAAAATGTCCACTTGGATGTCTCCGCTTCTCTAACGCGTGTGCTTGTTGTCTTGTTCTTCCTTCCTCTCCTCCTCCCCCTGGTATCCTCTCTTTCCCGACAGCGGGCACCACAGCCAACTCCTCGGGCATGAACTCTCTGACCTCTCTGGGCACTCTGCAGGGCCTCGCTGGCGCCACCATGGGGCTGAACAACATTAATGCACTAGCAGGTAGCGTCAACAGTGAGTATTCACCGACCATCGGCCGCTCACCACTCATCTCACCACCACCGCCATCACCATCGCTCAGACACAGAGATACGCTGCTGTTGCAGAGAAACATATCTGGAAACCACCTCCAGTATGTTTTACAGACATGCTTAATAATAACACTGGTAATGATATGAAGACAGTACTCTAAACACTATCAAAGTCCACCAAAGTCCCGGGTCAAAAGATCTGTCACTGTGGTAAACTATGCCCATGGTAGCCTTGCTATGTGGCATCTCTCTGTGTCCTCTCCCGAAGAAATCACCTGTTCAGCCTGGCTTAATGCTCCAGGCTGCACCTCCCTAACCCACCACATCCTCACAAAGACCATGGCTACCAATACATTCATCCATCTATTCATTAATCCATCCGCTTCCTGGTTGTGTCACACAGGGTGGTGCCTGTTGTAAGAGTGCTGGTGTTTATGTTGTCACTTTGTCAGCGTGCTGATGTCGCTTCACGTCTGTGTGGTGTCGTGTACGTGTCACTAGTGAATCTGCACACTCGTGTACAAGTAGAGGTTAATTTTTTCAACCAAAAAATAAAACCTTTTAGTAGAGGTTAAGGGAAGAAAATATTCTGCAACTCTAGGAAGAGTACGGAAGTGGACTTCCACTTCAGTTTGTGGCCTTCATCAGGTTGTAGTAACTCAATCTATATTTATGAGATGAGCTGTGTCCCAGTAGTCGTAGCAGGCCATGTTAGTGAGTTTCTCTGATGGCCACATAGAGTCTCTGTCCTGTCATGTCCTGCTACACCTCTGGGGGAAAGTCAAAGTGTGTAGTCTTAATCAGTGTTGTTATGACAGCAGAGATCCTGTAAAACCAGCCCATTCTCCACATATTCTCCCCTGACCTTTTCCTGCTTCTTCTACAGTTGCCATATCCGCTTTATAAATCACCCCACCGCTCAAACACGATGAGAATGCTAGTTTCACATTAATCTTCTTCCCTCTTTCCCTTCCTCTCATTTAAGCACATCTAGGCTTTAATTGAATCGTAAAGGTCAGCGGTGCAATTATTCCGGAATAAATGAGTGACCTATAATTTCCAGCGCCGTGGTCATCATTTACATCTCTGTCAGATGGTGGCGGGCGGCGGGACATTTGGGAACATCGACCCCCTCAGACTGTTGCCCTGCTAGGCAGTAAAGCCACACTAACAAGTGTAGCTGTCATTTTTACCTCGCTGCTCGTCCTTACCCTCTAAATGGCCAAATAAGGACGGGGGCATGCCAGGGACGTGCCGTTTGATTGGTGTTTGACACTTGGTCTGGGGTCTGATTGGTCTAACAGTAGTGAGGTGATTTCTCCTCTGTGTGGGTGGTGAAAACATCAAAGAGCGATAGATTGAGGAGATTGAGATGTTGGTTCTTGAGTACACTAGCGAGTTCTGAAGTGTGGATGTTAAACTCGTACATTAGGCCTTGAGTGTCTTGTGTGTGTTGTCGTGCAGTGTGTGTGGGGTGGGCCTAGGGATGTTGTCATGGTGATCTTTCAGCGGCTGGCTGCTTATTTCTGCTGTGGTGTTCCAGTTTGCATGGGTCAGGCCAGGCTCTCCATTCACCTCTGTGTTACGTGTTTTAATGTATATTACGTGTAGGACAAGTGTATTATGCATGTGTGAGTGTGTGTGTGAGAGAGATAAAATAAATACATATTTTGTGCATAGTTACATATCCTGTAAAAAATGTTTTGAAATGTGTTTTACATTGTGATATTTTTGTGTATTGTAGAAGTGCTGTCCTGTAGAAGTGCTATCTGTATGTATGTATGTATGTATGTATGTATGTATGTATGTATGTATGTATGTATGCACAGAACCAGTCAAAAGTTTGGACACACCTACTCATTCAAGGGTTTTTCTT
Organism: Coregonus lavaretus; assembly: GCF_964263955.1. NCBI lineage: Eukaryota > Metazoa > Chordata > Actinopteri > Salmoniformes > Salmonidae > Coregonus > Coregonus lavaretus. Next base: position 43,385,017 of record NC_140000.1, read on the forward strand.
TATTTTAACTATTTTCCACATTGTAGAATAATACTGAAGACATCAAAACGATGAAATAACACATATGGAATCATGTAGTAACCAAAAAAGTGTTAAGCAAATCAAAATATATTTTATATTTGAGATTCTTCAAAGTAGCCACCCTTTGCCTTGATGACAGCTTTGCACACTCTTGGCATTCTCTCAACCAGCTTCATGAGGTAGTCACCTGGAATGCATTTCAATTAACAGGTGTGCCTTGTTAAAAGTTTGAGCATTTGAGCCAATCAGTTGTGTTGTGACAAGGTAGGGGTGGTATACAGAAGATAATCCTATTTGGTAAAAGACCAAGTCCATATTATGGCAAGAACAGCTCAAATAAGCAAAGAGAAATGACAGTCAATCATTACTTTAAGACATGAAGGTCAGTCAATCTGGAACATTTCAAGAACTTTGAAAGTTTTGTTAAAGTGCAGTCGCAAAAACCATCAAGCGCTATGATGAAACTGTCTCTCATGAGGACCGCCACAGGAAAGGAAGACCCAGAGTTACCTCTGCTGCAGAGGATAAGTTAATTAGAGTTAACTGCACCTCAGATTGCAGCCCAAATAAATGCTTCACAGAGTTCAAGTAACAGACACATCTCAACATCAACTGTTCAGAGGAGCTGGTTGAGAGAATGCCAAGAGTGTGCAAAGCTGTCATCAAGGCAAAGGGTGGCTACTTTGAAGAATCTCAAAAAATATATATATTTGATTTGTTTATACTTTTTTGATTACTACATGATTCCATATGTGTTATTTCATAGTTTGGATGTCTTCACTATTATTCTACAATGTAGAAAAATGTAAAAAATAAAGAAAATCCCTTGAATGAGTAAGTGTGTCCAAACTTTTGACTGGTACAGTATGTTGAGTGAATGAGTGTGTATGTATGTATGTATGTATGTATCCATGTTGAGTGAATGAGTATGTACTTTATGTATGTTGAGTGAATGAGTGTGTGTGTATAATGAGTGTGTGTGTATAATGAGTGTGTGTGTGGTTAAACACAACCTGCAGTGGAGCTCTAATGAGTAAGTGCACTCTTCTTTTTTTTATTGTTGGGTTTTATGTAAAGTTGCTCAAATGCTCTCAGGTATGGCAGCCCTAAACGGAGGCCTGGGCGGCGCGGGGCTGACCAACGGCACGGCGGGCACCATGGACGCGCTCACACAAGCCTACTCAGGGATCCAGCAGTATGCAGCTGCAGCCCTGCCCACCCTCTACAGCCAGTCCCTGCTGCAGCAGCAAGGTGCCGCCGGCAGCCAGAAAGAGGGTCAGTGGGCGTGGGGTGGAGCCAGGGGGCGGGGGGAAGGGACAGGGGGAGGGAAGAGGCAAGAGGAGGGTGGAGGGGGTTTTGGAGAGTTGAGGGGGAAGTGAAGGAATCAAGGGGTGGAGTGTTGGGAGAGAGGTATGCCCTCCCGATACAGCCAGTCCCGACTGCAATAGTCTAACTTGCACAAGAAGCTGTCTAGCGAGATTACTAATGCAACAACGATACTAACCACCGGTAGCCAGAAACAGGATGAGCACTAAGGGTAGAGGGGAGAGCATAGTGGAATAAAGATGTATGCATTAACTCTCTATAATCTCTTTACTCTGTATCTCTGGGTTTATCCCTTACCCTGTACTGTCCCGTGTCTCTCTCCTGTTAGGGCCAGAAGGTGCCAACCTGTTCATCTACCACCTGCCCCAGGAGTTTGGAGACCAGGACATCCTGCAGATGTTCATGCCTTTTGGAAACGTGGTCTCTGCCAAAGTCTTCATTGACAAACAGACAAACCTGAGCAAGTGCTTCGGTACGTCCGCCAGTACTAACGCACTGAAAACACACACACACACACACGCACACCTGTGTATGAATTACATGTTGTATTCATTTTCAATCATTTGAGTTTCTTCTACGTCTCCTACATCCTTTTGTGTACCCTCTCGCTCTCTCCTCTTGTACCCTGTCCATTTCCCTCTCTGCCTCCCAGGCTTCGTCAGCTATGACAATCCCGTGTCGGCGCAGGCAGCAATCCAGGCCATGAATGGCTTCCAGATCGGCATGAAGAGGCTGAAGGTGCAGCTCAAGCGCTCCAAGAACGACAGCAAACCATACTGATCTTAGCTGTAGGGCCTATCTGCTCCCATGTTACCACTGCTAGGGTAAGTCCCCATACGAGCCACGACCTCTACACAGGGACTGGGGGAGGGAGGGAGGGAGGGAGGGAGGGAGGGGGGAGACAACATTTGACCACCAGAGGGAGACACTACTTTCTCCTTGTGTTCTTTTTTTGAGCTTTTTTGTTTAGTAGTATTATTTATTATTGCTATTATGATTTTTTTTTGTATTATCTTTCACATGAACGCTTCCATTACCACCTTTATTTTGTACCACATAAAAAAAAAGTAGCTATCATGGGTAGCTTTTTCAGTTGTAAAACATTTAATTTTCTACGTGATTATTTATATACTGTTATGAGAAGAATTTCGTTACTCGAAAATCAGAGTAAGAAAAAAACCAGAAGCTATATGATTTTGTTTGTTCTCTTTGTGAACCTGAGGCCTGATGAAATGACGATATAAAGGGTTCATTTCTGACACCACGCACCGATATGCACATGACCCTTGACCTCCTGGTGTTGGTTTATGGGCCAACCGCCGCTGCTTCTCTGACCCCTGATGCCTGCTGACAGACACCAGGGAACAAAGGGTTAAAAAACGAAACGTAGTGGCCTCCCACCTGTTAGTCAGTCAACGACAGCATCCCATACACTCCTCTATCAAAACACTCCAGCTATTTCATTATTATCAGGTCTCCAGTCTTATTTCTTTATGTGGAGAATGTTTATTTCACACTAAAACAATGTTAAGATACTATGATTTTCTGGGTCAGATCACATTGGTCTTTGTTGAAAGGGATATTGTTTAGAACATTTTCAAAGTAACATCCAGAATCTGATGAAGGCTATAAGAAATAAAAAATGTATGGGAGGAAAGTTAACTGAAAATACTTGATGTTTCTTGAGAGATAAAAAAAGACATTCAAAGTACCGAAACCCACAGGCCTGTACATTTTATTTGTAAAAAAAAGCAGTTATATTTTTATACTAAATGTTTACTGCCTCAGAAAAAAAAAAGATTTTATTTATTGCCTATCGTTAAGTTATTGGACTCCTATAAAGAACAGAATCCGTTAGAATAGAACCTTGTCAAGTAGTCTTCTGGAATTCGGAACTGTAGAATTCTCTAGAACAGAGCCACGTTCACACCTCGCTCTGCCTCTGCTCCCTTCACTTTCACACACACCTCTCTCTGTCTGTGCATCACATCTGTAATCAACTCTTTCTCTCTCTCTCTCTCTCTCTCTCTCTCTCTCCATCAGTATCGATACTTCATCTGTCAAATTTCAACCTTTCCTTGCGTTTAGTTTTTTTGTTCACGTCTTTGTTTTGTTATGTTTCGTTCGTTTGTACTGTACAAAAACTTTTAAACAGTTTCTCCCAAATGACAATCCATCCTCCTTGCTCTCTAGGAGCACATGGTATTGATGGATCTAACTTTGGGTGCTCTGTGTATGAGTGTGTGATAGTGTGTTTGTACCGTAAATGTGTGTGCGTGTGTCTGTTAGTATTAATCCAAATTGTATATCATTTTTGTACAAAAAATGAAATAACAAGAGATCAAAAAAATTTGCCAATTGTGTATGTAGTGAGTGGTGTTGCCGTTATGACCTGGTGGTTTGCATTGTTGTTTTGTTGTTTGTTGTTCTCCTGATTTTAATGCTGTAGTATTGTGGTGCCCTGGCTCTCTGTTCTGTGTGTAACTCTCTCCTCTCCCCTGTTTTCTTCCTATAGAACCCATCTCCATGCCTGTTAGCTCATCGTTTTCCTAGCATGTCTCTGTGGCGTGGCGTCCAAAAAACAAAAAACAAACAAAAAAGTCTCATCGTCCCGTCATTGTTTTCTGATGTCTTTTCTGAGCTCACCTGATCATAACCTGGTCTCCGCCTACTGACCTTTTGAACTTAGCTTGACCTTTTTGGACTTTTTTTGCATGTGACCTCATTTTGTTCTATTTTGGGGAGGTGGGGTGGATGGGGGTACATTGTGGATGAAGGAGGGGAGGGAGGGAGAAGGGAGGGGGTGAGCGAATCAATGTGAAAAAGTATAGCATCATTCATACAAAAAGACTGAACTCTTACAGACAAAAACAAAACGTTTCTTTTTAAAAACAGAAAAACCCTGTGGCAAAATTATTTCCATTAGATTTACTTAGTTTTGTTTAGTTTCCTTCTTTTATGTTGGGTTTACTTTTTGTTCCTTTTTTCATTTAAAGTAAACTTGAAAGTTCAGCACAGGGATTGGCATGCTGTCTTGTTTCTGGCTCCACTAGCAATATGAGGCCAGAAGCGGACACTGTCGGTTTCGATGAAAAATAGACTACTTCCAAACAGTTTTGAATAAAAACTGTCTGATCAATATTAGACTCTCTCAGAGCTCTGTAATTGTTTTTACATTTTTCAGGCAGTGTAAAGTTTTTTGATAAGGCCATTTTAAGTGGCTCTGTTTCTCATTAAAGTATATATAGAACCACTTTTTTCTAGAGTAGTTTAAGGTATTACAAAAATGTAAACAAAAAAAAGACTTGCCCTGTTTGGGGGGGAGAAATGCTACCTACGTGTCACCTTTTGCTGAACTGACTCACAGATAGACAATCCGTGGTTTAAATGCACATGATGAAGAAATGACCTATATTTTCTACTGTTTAAATGTATAGAGCGAAAAAAAAAGAAAATACATGTAACCCACGTTAACGTTGGTGCTTCTTGTGAGTTTAGTTTTGGTTTCATTACAAGTCTGACAGTCTTAAGTGTCTCATGTTTTTAAAGAGAAGACTAAAAAAATCTGTTTACTTGAACAATAGACAAAGCCTTTCATATGAATACTATTATAAATGTTCCTTTTGTCTTTTTTTTAAGTAGTCCCAATTTGCAAAATTTCTTGTTGGGTAATAAGCTATATAAAATTCCTAAAAGGTATATATATGAATATATATATATATATATATATATATATATATATATAAAAACATGTCGGCTTGTGAAGCATCAATGTTATTATAATTTTATTTCTATCGTGGGAAACAATATTTAGATGTGTTTTGTTGTTCATTATAATGTGATTTTCTTTACTTATAAAGAAAAAAAGACAAGATCGGTGGAGTTTAGTGCCAAATTCTGAAGGTACATCCTGTCTATAGCGCGTCAGTGTATTTCTTGTGAAATTATTTGATAACATGGGTATTTTATTAAGTGTTTTGTATGGATCCCTCATATGTAAAAATATAGATTTAAAAAATAGTTTGTTAACTTGCTATTCTGTGGTCTTGTTGCCTGAAACTGTCAATGTTTTGCTTTTTTTGTAAAGATGTAAAAAGTGCCCATGTGTCATACATATATATATATATATAAATTATATATACACACACTCGCACGTACACACACACACACACTCATGCAGACCTCACAGTTAACTTTACTTTGTTGTTGTGTATGAGAGCCCCTGAGTGTGAGATCCTCTACAGTCCAGTTTCCATGTCCCTGCCCACCAGTTTTTACATTACTGTTCACACGCTCTCTCTCACAAACGTCACTCGCACACACAGTTCTCACATGAGCCATTATACAAAGCATTCTTCAAAGCCTTATCACAAGCCTTTACACGAAAACACTCACATGAACACACTCACATTCTCATACACAAACACTCTCGCTTCATCCGTGCTCTTTGTTTCTTACTCACGCCATAGGAGTTCCGTTTTCAGTTGAGAGTCACATTTAAAGCCTTATTTGAAGCTTCATCTCTCTCATTATAACCTAAATCAAGGATACATTTTTAGTTGAAGTTGCTACAGACTGGGAGGGGGGCATCGTTATTTGTTGGTCATGTTTGTTTCACCTCAAACGGCATGAATGCATTGCTTTCATGAGGTAAGCGAAGGGCAAGATTTTCACACACAAGCCTCAAACCCTGCCCAGACCCAGACTAAACAACGTTGATAGTACAGAATGATTTTCAGCGGTTTGGTTTTGTTGTTTCTTCAGTTGACAGTTTCTGATGGACATGTACCAGTATTGATAATTACACCATTATTACATAAATATGTTTGCCCTAATGTAAATGTTGTGTGATGTAGTCTAACTGGCCAAAACAGTGTTGAGATGCCAAAGTATTATGTCAAGATTCTCATAGTCAATCCGTTTACATGACACAATGCTGTCTGTCCGTCAGTCTCAGTATTCTGTAAAACTGCCCCGACTCCCTTCCCTGGAAACCTAGTTTACGGTCTGCAAAACGCAGCACTATTTTATACAAAAACTCACCAGTCGCCTTAACCAGGGAGTGTTGTATCGATAGACTTGTCTAATAGGATCTAACATCTGTATGTAAGTAGGTGGTGTTTGCCAAGTCTAAGTGTACTGTATTGTACTGTACCTCCAGCTTCTCCAACTCTGGGTAAGCATGTCACCATTTTGTCCCACAACACAGAGTAGAGAAGCAAAATGGCCGTCTTCTTCTTTAGTGTGGCTCTCAAACTGAAAACCAAGGGAAAATAAATAAGTTATTGTTATCCGTTTCATCGCCTTTTTTACAGAGTAACAAGGTTCATTTGAAATACCGAGCCAAATGGAGGAGTGTTAGTAAAGTGCAGATGGGAAATAAAATTAGATGAAAGAGTAGCTATCTTCTTCAGTTTTTAGACAGCAAAACAACAGTCTCAGCTAAGAGGCAGAGCCTTTACCATGTCAAATGACCAAGTCAATGCCAAACGTCAGTTGAGTACATAGCATATCAAATTGAGTACGCTTACAGACATTTGCTAAAGCAGTAAGCATGAGTAGTGCCATAAAAACAGCTATAACTACCTGCATAAAAGTCATCAGGATTGCCAATATGTCATACTACACATATCAGTGTTAATAGACCATTTTGTCATTAACGTGCGCTGATTGTAGTCTCCTTATAAGACAGCTGCCGTATTAGGCCTAAGACCTTTCAGGAATCCTCTCTCTGAGGAACATGTTTGCACTCTAAATACATTAGGTAACATAAACAGACAACTTATTTACATCAACTCACGGTACAGCATAATGTGTTGTGGGCGTAGAGACTTTAGTTTTTCTGTTTGTTTTCAGTTCATCGCTTAGCCAACTACTTATGCTTTGGGAGACGGTAATGTATGGACATTTGTGTGTTTTTACAGAACTTAAGCATCCCCAATTCCCAAATCTCTGACTCACACATACACACACACAGCGGGCTGGCACAGTGTAGTCTGATTGAAGTTGCAGTCTGTTAGATGTTTCTGAAAAAGCACAAGAGGGTCCTCCACAGACAGACCGTTAGACAGGAGTGTCTGTTGAGTGCCTCACATCTCAGGGGCTGTCATCACCGATGCTTGTTGTAATCTTTCAATCTTGTCACTGTTCAGTTCTCTGTTCTCTTTCTTTCTTACTTATCTGAAGTGCTATTTATCAAACAATGACATTTTAAAGAAAAAGAAAAAAAAAATGTGTAGTTTCTTTGCATTTTGGCTTATTATGTCAAGTTTTGGGGGGAAATGTTTGTTTTCTCTCTCTCTTTCTGTGCCGTAAGAGCGTGTTGTCTGTAGATTAATATCATTTTGTTTGATTCTAAAGGATTTCAATAGTTTTAAGTATTGTCTTGAGAGAAGCCAAAGTCAATGCATTTCAGTGGATTCTGTAAGCGTGATGTATGTTTGTTTGACAACACTTCGAAATCTGTCATTGGATGGGATTGGAAAAGTACAAAAAATGCAGGCTTTCCTATTTCTACAAATGATTGTACTTATGCATTTTGTACCAGTGAAACTTTTTATACTGGAGATTAAAGGAAACAACAAAAAAACTCTTAGAAAAACAAACCTGTCTGGCCTCATGATGTGGCCTGACCTTTGTTGACTGGTTCCCGAGTATGATTTCTAGCTGGCATCAAGAAAGTTGTCTTTTGATATACGATTTTCTAGAAGAACGTTGGCTTGGTTTCTTTAATTAATTAACGTATTATTTTGCCTTACTTCAGTGTTGTTCTTTTCGCAAAGAGGGGTTAGGCGAGTGTTGGTTTCTTTTTGGCTTATAAATAGCTATAGCCGTTTCTCTATACATAAAAACGGTAAGTTTCATTTAACTTCTGTATTGTGACGTCTACATGATAAAACAATTAGGAATATAAATATTTAGTCACCTTCAGTGGATTAATGTATTAGTTTAATAAAGAGATAAACTAATTAGAGGTTTTTGCTTTTAACTGTTTAGATTTTTCTGGTTTCTTTAGATTTTTCTGGTTTCTCTGTCCTCTGTGAACTAACCGTGTAGCTGAAGCAGTCAGAATTATTTTTGTAAACGTATGTTCTTGTGTGATGCAGTTATTTGCTTCTGTCTCCGATATTAAACCATTTTTCCTAATACTCGTCTCTCTCTGTGCGTGGTTGTTGTTGTGTTCCAGTGGCTGTCTGATGTTGTAATGTTTCACGTCTCTATCTCTCCTTGTCTCACTCTCGATCTCGCTTTTCCTCTCCAGTGTTTGTTCCTTGTTTTACACATAGTACAGTTGATTTCATCCCCAAGTGACAACTCACTATGGTGTCCTCACTAAACATGGTAAATATACATCAAGGTGTGTGTATGTATATTACTGTGTAGCCCAAGATGCTGTGACAGTTCATCACCTTTTGGGGAAAAATCAAATTTTCTATCAAATTTGTAAAACAAAATGCTACTTTAGGTTATGGCGCTTGGAGGCCATGATAATGAAACGTCTTTCAACAAGAAAATAGCCTGACAGGATTTTGTGAGTTGTAGGAACACAAACTGTTATCTTACTTAATCACTCTCACAACAATTGAATTATCATAAAACGAGCTCTGAGCCTAGCATCATCCTCCAATGTGTCTCTGCCTGACTACCTAATTGGCCGGAAGGTTTCAAAAGAGGGCAGGTCTTGCTGCTGTCTCTGATTAGGAAACGGCTGCTATTGGCCAATGTGAGGGTTCCCTCATCAGGGATTGGCCTGTGCTGTACACTGTTCTGGGCATGGTCTGTCTAATATGTCTGTGTCCAACTCCACTTCTGTACTGTGTCAGTGTCACTACTGCATCCCCCAATGCATAGAGAAATAGGAAAGGAAAGAGTCAAAGGTACACCCTCTAAACGTAGATTCACTATCAATTTGACCTATGACAATGTATCCAATTAAAGAATGACGTGTGTACTTTATAGAAGGATCACACTGTGTGTCTTGCAACATTTACAGGACCCTTAATTTCTACACCTCACAACAATTTATATCTACAAAAATGAGGTCTGGCTGGTGCTGGAGGCAAACAACTGCAATGATTCTGTTTTTCTTTGCATCAAGCAATATTTTTTTATTTAATCAGTGCAATACTCAACCAAGCCTATTATGAAATATTGATTGTGGGTTTCAGGGAGGACATACAATAAAATGCATATAGCGTGTGGATCTTAACCGTAGATAGATTTACTATTATCATAATCTCGCCTATAATTTCAGAAAGAGGATCCGGTTTTTTTTCTTCTCTAATGTGGTTATCCATTTTCCGTTCAACAATCCAAAGCCAAAGGAGGTGGGGAACAGATATTTTAAAAAAGCACATTTAATGCTTTACCTGTCTGACAGAAAAGGGGGACGCAAATAAAATTGCTCCAATTGTGCCATGTCAGGTTGGCATTATTATGAAAGGACATAATTGTGGGGTTGTTATTTCACAATTTACACACGCTCAACCTGGTAAATATCCAAACCTACACTGAGTATACAAAACATTAAGAACACCTGCTCTTTCCATGACATAGACTGACCAGGTGAATCCAGTTTTTCACGCTCAACAGTTTCCTGTGTGTATCAAGAATGGTCCACCACCCAAAGGACATCCAGCCACAAGCATTGGCGTCAACATAGGCCAGCATCCTTGTGGAACGCTTTCGACACTTTGCAGAGTCCATGCCCCGACAAATTGGGGTGGACGGGTGAAACTCAATATTAGGAAGGTGTTTTCACCGGATTTGAGTTTCGCAACCAGGACTGCAAAAGCAACTCTACCATCACATCACCTGCTATCAAAAAGGGCCAATCAGGTAGGTGCACACTCACTAGGACCTCTGACCTCACCTGGAGACTACAGCCACATGTCAGGTAAGATCCTCCAACACATAACAGCTAAGTAACATGGTAAAGTACTATGTCTAACCAGGTAATCCATATCACTAAAACTGGAGCGGCTTTATATACATTTTAATTGTCAAATCAATCAATCAAACATCAGATGATGCTAATTTCTTCATTACACATGCCATCAGGGTCACTTTCTTTATGTGTATTCAGGCAAGGTACTGTCAAGATAGTAGTAGACACTAGCAAGACTGTTTGAAGGGGTTTTCATATACTAATATGAGTGAAATAGTAGTGAAACAGTAGGCCACTGACAGTTACAAAAGATATACAAGTAATACACTGCACTATGTTTATACAATAGAAAAGTCTGAGAGAACTGTCAGACACAGAAGTGCAGTGGCGGCTGGTGAAAAATATTCTCGGTGGGGCTGTGCCATACTTTTTTTTTCCTGTAACCATCGCGATATATTTTAACACAAACTGCAGGACAGCAGTGCTCAGTGAAACATTCAGTAATTATTTAATGCCAATATTAAAAAGTTGAGGCATTCTTACACAAAAACATATTACACAAACCCAAGCCTTTCATTTGCATTTAAAGTGAACTTTTCACCATTGGTAGTAAACAGGCAACGCAACAGGCATGCTGTCAGAACAGAGTGGAAAGTGGACAATAACATGAAATTATTATAAAGTTTATAGGAAATCTTACACTGTATAAAAGGATGTATAATATAGAAATGGATATCAAGTGGATGAACTCAAACCTTTGACTGGAAGAATAGCATACAGTATTTTATGATCATACTAAATGTGACTAATTGTTAATGTGCTCCAGAACTGCAACAATTAATTGATACAAAACAACCTATATACAGTAATATTAGCAAAGACACTATTAAGACTTTCTAGAGTACCATATATAACTGGATTTTTTATGCTAAGGTCAACTATATACAAAGAAACATGCGGCCAGAGCTGCTCTGTGTGTGTGTGTCTGTCATCTTATTTGTACAGGAATTTTGCCCGTCTGTCCTTCTGAGTGGCAAACCTCTCAATGACCCTTTGATTAAAGTCAGGAATGTCCCTGACAAGTTTCTTCTCCATGGAGAGCATGGCCAGAGCGTTCAGGCGATCCTGTGTCATGCTGTTTCTCAGGAAGGTCTTGATCCTTTTCAGTGTAGAGAAGCACCATTCTGACTCAGCAGTTGTCATGGGTGTGGTGATGAGGATCTTGAGGAGGCTGGCAGTCTCTGTGAAAGTGCTCTGAAGGTTGTTCTCCATGAAGAACTGGTACAGGGGCACTGCACCACTACAAGCCTTGAACTCACTGTTCTCATAGATGAGGGACAGTTCGGTTTTGAGCTTGGCCTTGTTCAACATGGGGTACGCCTCCACGGTTGTTTCAAGCGCTGTATCGGGGAACTTCACACTGTGTTGTGGGAACAACTCTCCGTGCAATAGTGTTGCGCTGATGAGGTGCTGGGTGAAGGAGAACCTCTCTTTGGCATGACTCAGGATGGTATCACATACCTGTAAAAGATACATCATCAGCTTTAATTTGCAATTAAGCTATTTTGATGCAAGTGATCCTGACTGACACATGCCTATGTCCAACTCAAGTATATGATTACCAAGGTGCTGATTGTTCAGGGTTTTGGCTACGTACTACCAGGCCTGAAAAAAGTTCTAGGTGGGAAACACTGACAATTACATCACAACTTACCTCTATAGCCAACCTCTGTTGTTCTCCTGGTCCCAGCATCCTCCGTCGCTTGATGGGCTGTTGCTGCTCGTCAGATACGCTGTGCCCACACAAAGAGGGAATTGAGGCCCTGGGTCCAAAAAATAAAGTTTAATTTGATAACTTGCAATCAGACTTCTTAACTCACTGTAATTCCCCCTCAACACACAACCAGTGACTTTTATATATATATATATATATATATATATATATATATATATATATATATATATAGACAGACAGACAGACAGACAGACAGACAGACAGACAGACAGTGTGTATATACACACAAACTATGTCTAGTAACTGCTTTTAACCTGTGATGTACATAATTAACTGATGTTATTACGTTTTAAAGCCTTTTTCTATTACATTTGTGAGAGGGATGCAACATAATTTTGTTCTGCTGTTCACTTAGCAATAAAGTTAATATTCAATAACAACTAGGCCTCTTCTAGAAATTGACCTGGTGGACACCTGAATAATTATTACAAACTGTGTAGTACTTTCCTGCATTATTATCAACGTCTGATTGTGTCTTCTCTTTCCTTTTAAAATACTAAAACAAATATAATTGTGACGGCTCTATGATAATCACTCACACAAGCACCAACTGGCAGTGGGTGGAAACGTCAGTCGTCTCGTCAGCTTGAATGGCGATAAAATCAGCACTCTTTACTTCCTCCAGGATGTAATCCTTAAGCATTGACAGCATACAGTCCAACAGCTCGTTCTGTATCGTCTTTGACGTGCCCTTAAAAACGGTAGCTGTCTTCAGGTGCTCCTCCAGCACACTGTCGAGGGAGGCAACAAAATCCACTAAGCCCCGGAAAATGCCGGGGTTGTCTGAGGAGTCAGTCTCCTCGTGCCCACGCAAGGCCAACTCAAAAGCCCCACAGAACTTCACACAATCGATAATTTTGGATAGAATGTGCCTGTTTTTATCCACCTCCTCATTGTGTTTCCTCACCGCAATCCTGTGGCCGTCATCCAGCTGCGTAGCAATGTTCACCCTTCCTAATACAGCTAGCTTTACAGAGTTGTCCATGTGTGCCCTGGTGTTCTCATGTTTCTTTACCTTCTCTGACAGGTGCTTCATATCCCTCACTCCGGTACCTGTCCATGCTGAATCTGACCCCGTCGTTTTAAAAAGCAAGCACGGAAAGCAAAATAAAGCATTAGCATCAGTGCACCCAGCTAGCCAAGCCTTCCTGGTGTACCAGCTACGGGAGAAGCCGCGCATATACTGCTTCCCTTTCTCGCTAGCCTGCTGTCTGATTGAGAGGTCAGGTTGATCTGGGCCCAGCTCTTTCACCCGAACTTTCTCTGACAAAGTTCTCCTCTCAAACGGATCTTGGAGGAGAGATTTCACCGAGTTAGGGTTGGGTCTTGGAGGAGTAACGTTTGCGTTCGCCATTGTTGTCTAGTAAAAATGGCGTCACTGGACCCCGGTCCTTATTTTATCAGGGGCGAGCTTGGGGCGATAAAATAATCGCCCTCCTTGGATTCGATTTAAGATCGCTTATTGACTACATTTTATGTCATACATTCATATCTTAAATTAGCAATTGGCTTAACTGCTACGTAGACCCGCCTCCTCGGGGCACTTTCTGTATCGCCCAGAGCTGACGAGGCGTTTGACAGGCAGAGGAAAGGTTGCGAATATGATTTTCTATCATATCTTACACATATTACTGTGTGCATTCCATATTTCAAACACACAAATATTGACATACTGATGTTTTTATTATTATTATTTTTATTTTTTTATTTTTTTATTTTGTAAAATAATTTTATTTAAGGGGGCGGCGCCCTAGCGCCCTCTATCGGCCAGCCGCCACTGCAGAAGTGTTTACATCACCCATAAATGTTCAGACACCCTACAGGGATACCTGCACAGCACAAACCTCCAACACTACACTGCCACACTCTCCCTCTACCAGACTCCCTATGGGGACAGTAAAGACACTTCCTGCTGTACTTTCCAGACACTTCTACAGAGGAAAGAGTGAGAGCAAGGGAGAGAGAACAGGCAGCAAATAGCTACTTTCCTTACTGAGGAGTTGGCAACACTGGACAGGCTGTGTGGACCAGCACGGGAGAGTTGAGCATAGTTCACCAAGTTGATAAAGGAACAGAAACTAGCTACTCTTTAGTTGACTGATGTAGCTGGCAAGGTAACTGCTGTTTAACTTAACAGAAGAAAAAAACTAGTGTTTATTCGCAGTGCTGAGCTAGTATTGTAACTGACATGTAACGTTAGCTAATGTTTCATCCCCCCTCGACTGAGGTGAATGAATAAGCTACGCTAGTGAGTAGCTACCACAGCCAGGTCAGCTCTAGCCTATAGTTATCTGTCAGATAGCAATATGAGGTGGCTATTATTACTATCTAACAGCTGTTGTTTGTATGGCCATGTTTTGTAGCCTTTGTTTTGTCACGTTTCAGAAGGAAATGAACTTGGCAAGCTTTCGCAAGTTGATGTACGGTTAGAGAGAGAGAGCTGGCTAAAAGTTGGCTTACATCAGGTAACGTTATGTTTGCCTCAATCAAACTAGACCTGAATCAAACGATGACACCATCGGCCAAACGATTGAAGATTGATATTCTGACGTTTTTTCAGTGCAGTGTGAGTTGTATTGGTCAGTATGTCAATGTAACTTTATTGATATGTCAGTTTCCATAGCTAATTCCCTACTTTTCACACTGACACAGTAATAAACAGCTCTAACGTTACAGGCTTCACTGTCATGGTGCACAATAGAGGTCTGCGCGAGACCGGTTTCTTCATCCCGCTCCCGCCTCCACCCGCTGGCTTTCTGTCCGACTCCCACCCGCTACGGCAAGAACTGGTCCCAAACCCAACCGCATTCCCGCAATGTTATTTTAGGCGTATGTGACGCAGCTCACCAGCCATGGTCCCAGCAATTTTGCGCCCTATAGGCAATATCAAATGCGCAAAAACAACTTAACAAATAGGTTAAAGTACCAGAGATTCTCACATGGCCTTTGCATTGTATTACTGAGCTATATCAACCAATATCAACCAATCCCGTGCTTCTCCGCCGATGTATACATAGGCTATAGCCTACTCTATTTAATTGAGACCACACGCGCTCCTGATCTCACAGGTATGGCTGAACTGGAGGCAGCAAGAATGACACTTGCTACGTTTTGCATAGTCCTATAGGATTTAGTCTACCTTTTAGGAGGACGATTTGCAGGCTGAGACAAATAAATGGGTAATCCATACTTATTGAAAATGAAAAGGCGAAACGCTCGCTCACCATAGTAGCCAAACCTATGTGCGCCTTGTGCCTTTTCCTTTTCAATCATGATTACATTTTTTGACTGCACTTCGACACGTTGGTTGAGCGCCCTCCACTTCTTTAAATTATCTGTTTATTTACAGACACTGTAGTAAACTACAGTCTAATCATTTTTAAGTTAATTTCATATTCAAATTAACTGCCACGTGATTCTCTGCCCATGTAGGCAGCCTACTCAAGTTCAATGAGACCACACATACTAGGCGCACTTGAACTCACGCCCAACTAGGAGAGTTAAGCTACTGAAGTTGAATCAGCGAATTCTGAGTGTGAATAATACGAAAAATTTGCTTTTAATACAATAGGTAGGCTAACGCATACAAAGCAGAAAGAGGAACGTTTCAAAATAATCTGTGGGACAACAAAAATATGTTCATCCCAAAATCGTCTGTCTGACCGCCTGTTTACGCCTGCAGCATGAAAAATGCCGACCGCGCCGCGATGATCTCTGTGGGGACCCGCATCCCTGGATACAGATATGTTAGAATACCCAGTCATGTTCATATAATCTCAGACATCAATTACTGTTGTTTAAGACCATCCATAGAACGCACTATATGCCAGTGAAACTGAATATCATGCACTCAGAAATTGTATTATTCTGCTGGAGGTGTAAAGCACAAAATGGGACATATTTGCATATGTTGTGGTCTTGTGAAGGCTGGCTGAATTCTGGCAAAGAGTATGTTCTTTTATCTCAGCATGTCTAGAGATTCTCCCTTCTCCCTGTTTTTGTTTCCATGGAAATGTTGATACTGGAGACTTATCAGAAGAACCTGTGTAACCTAGCATTTATAGTGGCTAATAAATGCATTGCCATTAATTGGAAGGTTGGTTATCCTCCCACAATGTATGGAAGAAATGTAAAGTTTTGTATAGTATCACTAGATTTGTTTTAAGATTAAGGGTATACTGTGCAACTTTCATAAGGTCTGGATGCCTATATGGAATACTGTACGACAAAGGGAGTCTGTATTGAAAACATGCCCAAGTGGGGAGATTTAGGAAATCCCTAGCTGCTGGGCTGCACAGTCCTGGCCCTGGGGGCCTGCTGTACTGTTGTCACTCTGGCCTTGGCCTAACACACCTGAAACCAATAATGAATGTTTCACTAAGATCCTAAAGCTGAGTGGGGTGTGTTGGGTTGGGGCGCTACAGGGCCAGGACTGGGTGAACCAGCTATATTGTGTGCAAGTTAAAAGAGCTCTACAGTACTATTAGGCCTATGATATTATATGAATTATATGTGTGTTTAATGTGTATGTGTGTTTTCATTCAACTTTTGTTTTCCAAACCTTTCCCTTGAGACATAAAAAAAAAAAGATGGGAAGGAAGTTGTGTTGGGGAGAGAGTTGAGTTATTGACTAGACTGGTGGGGGTCGGGTGTGTAGGTGGCTCGGGTTGGCTGGGCGGTCTGGCTGAAATTTGATATAGAGGATGTCTTAAAGACATTCAAAAATTGTCTTTGCACTTTATTTGTAAGAGTTGTTCATTTGTTAGGCTATTGGTTAAAGGTGCAACACAATATTGATTATTGAATTATCATGGATCTAGTTCAGTCTTATCAATCATTTAAACCTATTTAATAATCTCTTACCTAGCTTGATGACTGTGGGCATTTTTGCTTACTACTTGTTGTTCTAAATGGAGACGGCTAGAAAGGCCATGGGTGATATTAGATTGTGTAGAAATGCAGGGAATGTGCTTTAGTTGCCCCCCAAAAACGGAAGGGCCCCCAGACCCCCTGCCAAGTTATGTCCCCCTCTGCAAATAGCACTGCTGGGTGATTTAAAAAGTAATAGTCAATCAATCAATAATATAATAATACTCTTAGCAAAAATGTTTTTTTATTTACAATATGTAGAATCTATGAGAATAGAAAGGTTCAGAACTTTAGTGAAAGATCACAGCACAGTTAAAAAATATATGGTGTTCAGATATAGATGGGAGGGGTTGAGTGGATCTGAAGGATGGGGCTAAAAACAAACCAAATATAACTATTGTAAAATATACTGTGCCTTCGGAAAGTATTATAAAATGGATTAAAAAAAAAAAAAAATCTCAGCAATTTACACACAATACACCATAATGACAAAGCAAAAACAGGTTTTCAGAATTCTTTCAAAATGTATTTACATAAGGATTCAGACCCTTTGCTATGAAACTCGAAATTGAGCTCAGGTGCATCCTTTTTCCATTGATCATTCTTGAGATGTTTCTACAACTTGATTGGAGTCCACCTGTGGTAAATTCAATTGATTGGACATGATTTGGAAAGGCACACACCTGTCTAGATAAGGTCATACAGTTGACAGTGCATGTCAGAGCAAAAACCAAGCCATGAGGTCGAAGGAATTGTCCGTAGAGCTCCGAGACAGGATTGTGTCGAGGCACAGATCTGGGGAAGGGTACCAAAACATTTCTGCAGCATTGAAGGTCCCCAAGAACATAGTGGCCTCCATTATTCTTAAATGGAAGAAGTTTGGAACCACCAAGACTTGTCCTAGAGCTGGCCGCCCGGCCAAACTGAGCAATCGGGGGAGAAGGGCCTTGGTCAGGGAGGTGACCAAGAACCCGATGGTCACTCTGACAGAGCCCTAGAGTTCCTCTGTGGAGATGGGAGAACCTTCCAGAAGGACAACCATCTCTGCAGCACTCCACCAATCAGGCCTTTATGGTAGAGTGGCCAGACGGAAGCCACTCCTCAGTAAAAGCCACATGACAGCTCGCTTGGAGTTTGCTAAAAGGCACCTAAAGACTCTCAGACCATGAGAAACAAGATTCTCTGGTCTGATGAAACCAAGATTTAACTCTTTGGTGTGAATGCCAAGCGTCACATCTGGAGGAAACCTGCCACCATCCCTACAGTGAAGCATGGTGGTGGCAGCATCATGTTGTGGGGATGTTTTTCAGCGGCAGGGACTGGGAGACTAGTCAGGGTCGAGGCAAAGATGAACGGAGCAAAGTACAGAGAGATCCTTGATGAAAACCTGCTCCAGACTGCTCAGGACCTCAGACTGGGGCGAATGTTCACCTTCCAACAGGACAACGACCCTAAGCACACAGCCAAGACAACGCAGGAGTGGCTTCGGGACAAGTCTCTGAATGTCCTTGAGTGGCCCAGCCAGAGCCCGGACTTGAACCCGATCTAACATCTCTGGAGAGACCTGAAAATAGCTGTGCAGCAACGCTCCCCATCCAACCTGGCAGAGCTTGAGAGGATCTGCAGAGAATAATGGGAGAAACTCCCCAAATACAGGTGTGCCAAGCTTGTAGTGTCATACCCAAGAAGGCTCGATGCTGTAATCACTGACAAAGGTGCTTCAACAAAGTACTGAGTGAAGTGTCTGAATACTTATGTAAATGTCATATTTTATTTTTGTATTTTTAATAAATTAGCAAAAATGTCTAAACCTGTTTTTGCTTCGTCATTATTGGGTATTGTGTGTAGATTGATGGAGAGAAAAAAAACGATTTAATCAATTTTAGAATATGGCTGTAACGTAACAAAATGTGGAAAACGTCAAGGGGTCTGAATACTTTCCGAAGGCATAGTATGTATAAGCTGGAAGTAGAAGCCTAAGTGTTGTTGTCCATTAGTTTACTCCAATTAGGGGAGGGATGGTAGGGTTAAGGGAAAACAATAAAGGAAAATATATTTACAAAAAAAAAATATATATATATATATATATATATATATATATATATATATATATATATATATATATATATATATATATATATATATATACACACTACCGGTCAAAAGTTTTAGAACACCTACTCATTCAAGGGTTTTTCTTTATTTTTTACTATTTTCTACATTGTAGAATAAAAGGGAAGACATCAAAACTATGAAATAACACATATGGAATCATGTAGTAACCAAAAAAGTGTTAAACAAATCAAAATATATTTGAGATTTGAGATTCTTCAAATAACCACCCTTTGCCTTGATGACAGCTTTGCACACTCTTGGCATTCTCTCAACCAGCTTCATGCTGTAGTCACCTGGAATGGGGGGGGGGGGGGGGGGGGGGGGTATACAGAAGATAGCCCTATTTGGTGAAAGACCAAGTCCGTATTATGTCAAGAACAGCTCAAATAAGCAAAGAGAAACGACAGTCCATCATTACTTTCGTAAGACATGAAGGTCAGTCAAAACTGAAAATTACAATAACTTTTAAAGTTTCTTTAAGTGCAGTCGCAAAAATCATCAAGCACTACGATGAAACTGGGTCTCATGTGGACCGCCACAGGAATGGAAGACCCAGAGTTACCTCTGCTGCAGAGGATAAATTCATTAGAGTTACCAGCCTCAGAAATTGCAGCCCAAATAAATGCTTCACAGAGTTCAAGTAACAGACACATGTCAACATCAACTGTTCAGAGGAGACTGTGTGAATCAGGCCTTCATGGTTGAATTGCTGCAAAGACACCACTACTAAAGGACACCAATAAGAAGCAGACCATCAATTGCGGTGGTCGGGAGAGGTTGTGTTTTCTCTAGCAGGAGGTAAGCTTGGCTTCTTATATGATGTTGAGTAAAGCTTAAACCATGTATTTAGATTGTAGGTAGGTATTGTAGTCAGGTATTATAGGTAGTTTACTTAGGTAGTTATTGTAGGTTATTGTAGGTTATTGTAGGTAAGTATTGTATTCGGCGGACCCCGGCGAAGCACGAGTGCTAGCTAACCCACTACTTGGACCAACAAAGCTAGCTAGCTAGCGGGTAGCTACTGGTAACTTTTAGCAACTGTGGTTAGTTGTTTCCAATGTTATTTCACGCTTAAGAGTACCTGTAATTGAGCCAGCTAGCTACCTACCATTCAGCTGTTTTTCTAACCTCATTATCCGAGGCATTAACGTTAGGTGGTTGGTAGCTGCTGTACTTAATTACAGCTACTGATTGCAGTCTGCCACCCAGTTAGCTGGCGTTGGGTAAGTTTGGCTTTATACATAGCTTGGGCTTTGTCGAGTAAGGCTTAAACTATGTATTTAGATTGTAGTTAGGTATTATAGGTAGGCATCGTGGGCTGTATATTATTAGGTATTATAGGTAGGCATCGTGGGCTGTTGTGGGTAGTTGTTGTATGTAGTTATTGTAGGTTACTTTTGTATTTGGCAGTGCCGGGTGTAGCACGAAGCTAGCTAGCTAACTCACCTCCTGGACTAGCTGGCTAGTAGCTATTAGCAACGGTAGCAACTAAATACAATATCCTTTTAGCCAGCCACATTCGTTCGCAGCGACGCCGTTTTTCAAACAAAGTCAACACAGCAGCCATTGCTAGCTAGCCAACACTACCAGCTGGCTGTACTGTGGTAGCTAAATACAATATCTTTGTGCTAGCTAGCCAACGTTTAATCATTGCTGCGTTATGAAAGAACTAGACACGGACACAAATTATCTGTTTAGTGTGTTAACACACTATTGGTAGTTTGTTGTAACCAAGTATTGGTGCTAAACTGTGTGTTATTGGATGCTAGCATGCTAGTTAGCTATGGCGTCATAGTTAGCTAGCTGAATAAAGTAAGTTGAGTCTAGTCCTTGAAACATTGAACCGCTGTAGCTTACAACAATTCTAATTTCTAAAGCGGAAGTTGGGAGAGTTTTATTCGGGTGGTTCAGTGAAACAATTATAGTTTCTGAGGTGGAAGTTGGGAGAGTTATATTTTTTTGGTGAGGGAGGCCTCCTTTCCCAGATGTTTAGTTCATTTCATTCCGATCTCCTCTGCATTATTGTAGCCATCTGCTACAGCCTGTCAACTATGCCTCTGCCTATCTCTGTTCTCTCCTCTCCGCACAGGCTACACAAACGCCTCACACCGCGTGGCTGCTGCCTCTCTAACCTGGTGGTCCCTGCACGCACCACACACCTGGAGTTCCAGGTCTCAGGCAGCCTCTGGAACTGCCGTTCTGCTGCCAACAAGGCTGACTTCATCCCAGCCTATGCTACCCTCCAGTCCCTCGACTTCCTGGCGCTGACGGAAACATGGATTACCACTGAAAACACTGCTACTCCTACTGCTCTCTCCTCGTCTGACCATGTGTTCTCGCATACCCCGAGAGCATCTGGTCAGAGGGGTGGTGGCACAGGAATCCTCATCTCTCCCAAGTGGTCATTCTCAATTTTTCCCCTAACCCATCTGTCTATCTCCTCATTTGAATTCCACGCTGTCACAGTCACTAGCCCATTTAAGCTTAATATCCTTGTCATCTATCGCCCTCCAGGTTCCCTTGGAGAGTTCATCAATGAGCTTGACGCCTTGATAAGTTCCTTTCCTGAGGATGGCTCACCCTTCACAGTTTTGGGGGATTTCAACCTCCCTACGTCTACATTTGACTCATTTCTCTCTGCCTCCTTCTTTCCACTCCTCTCCTCTTTTGACCTCACCCTCTTACCGTCCCCCCCTACTCACAAGGCAGGCAATACGCTTGACTTCATCTTTACTAGATGTTGCTCTTCTACTAATCTCACTGCAACTCCCCTCCATGTCTCCGACCACTACTTTGTATCCTTTTCTCTCTCGCTCTCCTCCAACACTACTCACTCTGCCCCTACACAGATGGTAACGCGCCGCCGCAACCTTCGCTCTCTCTCTCCCACTACTCTCTCCTCTTCCATCCTATCATCTCTTCCCTCTGCTCAATCCTTCTCCCTCCAATCTCCTGATTCTGCCTCCTCAACCCTCCTCTCCTCCCTTTCTGCATCCTTTGACTCCCTGTGTCCCCTATCCTCCCGGCCGGCTCGGTCCTCCCCTCCAGCTCCGTGGCTTGACGACTCATTGCGAGCTCACAGAACAGAGCTCCGGGCAGCTGAGCGGAAATGGAAGAAAACTAAACTCCCTGCCGACCTGGCATCTTTTCACTCCCTCCTCTCTACATTTTCTTCATCTGTTTCTGCTGCTAAGGCCACTTTCTACCACTCTAAATTCCAAGCATCTGCCTCTAACCCTAGGAAGCTCTTTGCCACATTCTCCTCACTGCTGAATCCTCCCCCCCCCCCTCCTCCCTCTCTGTGGATGACTTCGTCAACCACTTTGAAAAGAAGGTTGACGACATCCGATCCTCGTTTGTTAAGTCTAATGACACTGCTGGTCCTGCTCACACTGCCCTACCCTATGCTTTGACTTCTTTCTCCCCTCTCTCTCCAGATAAAATCTTGCGACTAGTGACTGCAGGCCGCCCAACAACCTGCCCGCTTGACCCCATCCCCTCCTCTCTTCTCCAGACCATCTCCGGTGACCTTCTCCCCTACCTCACCTCGCTGATCAACTCATCCTTGACCGCTGGCTATGTCCCTTCCGTCTTCAAGAGAGCGAGAGTTGCACCCCTTCTCAAAAAACCAACACTCGATCCCACTGATGTCAACAACTACAGACCAGTATCCCTTCTTTCTTTTCTTTCCAAAACTATTGAGCGTGCCGTCTTTAGCCAACTCTCTTGCTATCTCTCTCAGAATGACCTTCTTGATCCAAACCAGTCAGGTTTCAGGACTGGTCATTCAACTGAGACTGCTCTTCTCTGTGTCACGGAGGCTCTCCGCACTGCTAAAGCTAACTCTCTCTCCTCTGCTCTTGTCCTTCTAGACCTGTCTGCTGCCTTTGATACTGTGAACCATCAGATCCTCCTCTCCACCCTCTCCGAGCTGGGCATCTCCGGCGCGGCTCACTCCTGGATTGCGTCCTACCTGACCGGTCGCTCCTACCAAGTGGCGTGGCGAGAAGCTGTCTCCGCACCACGTGCTCTCACCACTGGTGTCCCCCAGGGCTCAGTTCTAGGCCCTCTCCTTTTCTCCCTATACACCAAGTCACTTGGCTCTGTCATATCCTCACATGGCCTCTCCTATCATTCCTACGCTGACGATACACAACTAATCTTCTCCTTTCCCCCTTCTGATAACCAGGTGGCGAATCGCATCTCTGCATGTCTGGCAGACATATCAGTATGGATGACGGATCACCACCTCAAGCTGAACCCTGGCAAGACGGAGCTGCTCTTCCTCCCGGGGAAGGACTGCCCGTTCCATGATCTCGCCATCACGGTTGACAACTCCGTTGTGTCCTCCTCCCAGAGTGCGAAGAGCCTTGGCGTGACCCTGGACAACACCCTGTCGTTCTCCGCTAACATCAAGGCGGTGACCCGATCCTGCAGGTTCATGCTCTACAACATTCGGAGAGTACGACCCTGCCTTACACAGGAAGCGGCACAGATCCAGGCACTTGTCATCTCCCGTCTGGATTACTGCAACTCGCTGTTGGCTGGGCTCCCTGCCTGTGCCATTAAACCCCTACAACTCATCCAGAATGCCGCAGCCCGTCTGGTGTTCAACCTTCCCAAGTTCTCTCACGTCACCCCCCTCCTCCGAACACTCCACTGGCTTCCAGTTGAAGCTCGCATCCGTTACAAGACCATGGTGCTTGCCTATGGAGCAGTGAGGGGAACGGCACCTCCGTACCTTCAGGCTCTGATCAGTCCCTACACCCAAACGAGGGCATTGCGTTCATCCACCTCTGGCCTGCTGGCTCCCCTTCCTCTGCGGAAGCATAGTTCCCGCTCAGCCCAGTCAAAACTGTTCGCTGCTCTGGCACCCCAATGGTGGAACAAGCTCCCTCACGACGCCAGGACAGCGGAGTCACTCACCACCTTCCGGAGACATTTGAAACCCCACCTCTTTAAGGAATACCTGGGATAGGATAAAGTAATCCTTCTACCCCCCCCCCCACCCCAAAAAAAAATTATAATAATAATTGGAAAGTGGTTATCCCACTGGCTATAGGGTGAATGCACCAATTTGTAAGTCGCTCTGGATAAGAGCGTCTGCTAAATGACGTAAATGTGCCCTTGAGCAAGGCACTTAACCCTAATTGCTCCTGTAAGTCGCTCTGGATAAGAGCGTCGGCTAAATGACTCAAATGTAAATGTAAATGTAAGAAGAAGAGACTTGCCAAGAAACACGAGCAATGGACATTAGACCGGTAGAAATGTGCCCTTTGGTCTGGATTCCAAATTGGAGATTTTTGGTTCCAACCGCTGTGTCTTTGTGAGACGCGGTGTGGTGAACGGATGATCTCTGCATGTGTATTTCCTACCGTAAAGCATGGAGGAGGAGGTGTGATGGTGTGGGGATGCTTTGCTGGTGACACTGTCTGTGATTTATTTAGAATTCAAGGCACACTTAACCAGCATGGCTACCACAGCATTCTGCAGCGATACGCCATCCCATCTGGTTTGGCCTTAGTGGGACTATCATTTGTTTTTCAACATGACAATGACCCAACACACCTCCAGGCTGTGTAATGGCTATTTTACCAAGAAGGAGAGTGATGGAGTGCTGCATCAGATGACCTGGCCTCCACAATCCCCCGACCTCAACCAAATTGAGATGGTTTGGGATGAGTCGGACCGCAGAGTGAAGGAAAAGCAACCAACAAGTGCTCAGCATATGTGGGAACTCCTTCAAGACTGTTGGAAAAGCATTCCAGGTGAAGCTGGTTGAGAGAATGCCAATAGTGTGCAAATCTGTCATCAAGGCAAAGTGTGGCTATTTGAAGAATCTCAAATACAGTAACTTTTTTGGTTACTACATGATTCCATATGTACTCACTTCACTATAATTCTACAATGTAGAATAGTAAAAATAAAGAAAAACCCTTGAATGAGTAGGTGTTCTAAAACTTCTGACCGGTAGTGTATATTTACAAAAAACATATATGGGGGATTGGAGACAATCATGCAGACAATTACATTGATGGAAGCCACAATCTATTTAATTTATTCATTTATTATTATGCCCCCCCCCCCCCCCGTGTAAATTGAGAACACGTGATGGGAAAGTGATAGAACGAGAGAACAGGAGATGGGAAAGTGAGAGAGAGAAAACAGGAGATGGGAAAGTGTGAGAGACAGGGTGAGAACAGGAGATGAGAAAGTGAGAGAGAGGGAGAGGATTGTTTGATGAGCCTAATGAAGATTAATCACCCAGAGAGGCAGCTGTTGCCCCCCACCTCCAAGCAGAGACACACAGGAAACTCATCTAATCTATCAAAGTGCTCATATTATGGCTGAGGTTTGTCGACAGGCGGTACACAGACACTCCAAACAGATTGAGGTTGGTGCTGCAGACAGACAGAGACATCCCAGTCCCACTGACTGTAAAGGGAGTTGACACTTGAAGTGTCCTATATGCTGCTCTAATTATCACTATGTAAATGATTGACACTAATGTCTATGGACCTTGCAACAAATGAGGGTGCATCTACATCATGGGAGCCAAAGGATGTCACTGGCAGAGCCCAGAAGACCACAGTAAGATCTACAAGGGAAATACTACTGGTAGGTTAATCTCCCCAACTCACAAGGTCAGAGGCTCTGAGGTTGAGACCCTGTCTTGCACATATCAATGCAGAGGGGGGAAATTCCTGGGGTTTCCAGACGAGGTAACTTTTTCTGGGAGTTTTTCTCCATAACCACTGCACTTCGCAGGAGAGGGGACCCCAGGTATTCACCCCCATGAGTTCTGACAGCCTTCCAACTATCCCAGAGTGTCAGCACAACCAGGCGATGAGCCTGGGATCAAACCTACAGCCCTGTGCTTCAGAGGTGAGAACCTTACCAGAGAGCCACCGGCTCTTTCACACTGAACACTTCTCTCAAAAATGTGTCATGAAGACATACACACAAGCTAAGGATTGAAGCCACAGATTCCTCCACATATCTGTGTATTTCAGATGGTAAGGCATCGCCCAGAATTACGTGACAGAAATCATATCCCAGGGCTACATAGTACATACAACTTCAACATAAGACACACTAGCATTCCATTTTCTCAGCTGCCACTGCCATTTGTACAGGAGATAAGTTGAGAAAGTAGTGAACTCATGACCTCTGGTGGACAAGGTGGGAGTCACTCCAGAGAGCTCCACTAGTTCTGACTGAACTCTCCCCCTCTTCACCTTCCACAACACCTAAAGCCACGGAACAATAACGTAGGCCTAGATTCAATCAAATCGAGCATTGACCCGCATTGGCCGACATCCACATAGCGGATGTTTGGCGGTGTAACTGCAGTATGAGATGACAAATCGATGAGCGGCTGCTCTGTGTGTCACCAACCACTCCCTTCTTTATTATCCCAACTGCATTAGAAGTTCAAAACGGCGCTAGAAAGTGTAGGCTCTATTGCTGATAGAAATGATGACAGGCAGTCAGTGTTTCCCCTAAGGGAACAGCTAGCATGTCATTGCACTAACGCTCTGCACCCCCCCTTCCCCCGCTACCCTTGTCACCACTGCTGAAAAACATCCTAGGGGAAACAGGGATTTATATCAGACTAATCAAGGTGTAGACAATAGAACATCACGCATTCAAATGTTTGAACTTGTAACGCGGCTGCAAGAACTTGTAACGTGGCTGCGTGGGATTTGTCAGATATAAAGTACGGTGTGGTTTCGTTGCATCCAATGGCAGTGTCCGCGATAAAGTAACCCAAGGAGCCGCTTGTGGATTTGACATCTCTAACGCGGTTCCACCTCCGGCCCCGCCAAAACAACCTCTATGTGGATGTTGGCTAGTGCAGATCTGATAGAATCTAGCCCAATGTTTGAATCCAGCCTTGTGCCCTCTGACATGCACTGTGTATCTGGGAAAAACTAGAGGGCAGCAGCTTCAAATAAAAATTGTTCCCTTGTCATTGACTTAACCATGGCCTGGGTGATTGAAATCCTATGTCTAACTCTAAAGCCAAGCTTCAGCAACTCTCCTCCATCATTATAAGGAAGAGGGCAGGATAGCCACACAGAGAGGCTTTGAAGGAGGGGTATCCTCTGTGTCACCAGATTTAGGTTGCAGGTTCAAGAGCATCCAATGAAAGTATGAGCAAAACAGAATTCCTTATCCAGAATACAATCTCCACTTTGGTTTAGCAAACAGACTTCAGAATATAATTGTAACAAACTTTAATTCTATGTGTGGGCATCACAGAAGGTAATTAGACAAGTGCAGATCAAAGGAAGGCATACTTTTGTTTCCTCACAGTATTTTTCAACAAACGTTGTAATAACCAAATAGATGTTTTTTGGCAAAATATGTATTCATTGTATGTAGTGTTAATATCCAAAACTTGCATTTCCAGAAATGCTCCCAAAATGACTTAGACCTCCTATTTGATTTAGACAGTACTCTGCTGCCATCTTGTGACTATGAAGGAACATGCAGCTGGAATATGTTTTTATTCCCATTAGTCTGAACTGAACGGTCTCATAAAAACATGTGATGCTGTTAAACTTTATGCACCATTAAATAAGTATTTGACTTCAAATACCAAAAGGCCACAGTAAGTGCTACCCATCACTTGTGTAAAAGGTAAAGTATTAAAGTTATGAGGTGATTAGAGCCCATAAATATGATCCTCTACTACATGATTCCTATTGAAGCTTGGGTGTGTTTGTTTACCTCTCCTGCTAGTTCCTCTGCAGGCTCTCCAGTGTGGGAAGCATCCTGGGCTCCTCGTAGGTGTTTGATTCCTGGTCTACACCCAGAGAACCCCTGTGTATCTGTGGGTCCACAACAGACAGTGGAGGCTGCTTAGGGGAGGACGGCTCATAATAATGGCTGGAACAGAGTGAATGGAATGGCATCAGACACATAGAAACCATGTGTTTGATACCATTCCGCCTATTCCACTCCAGCCATTACCACGAGCCCGTCCTCCCCAATTAAGGTGCCACCAACTTCCTGTGGACCACAATTAAGGAGGATCATTAGGATGGAGACATCTGCCTCCACTTCTCCCATGCTGGGATAGACAGACTATTCTTGTTTTCCGAGGGCTGTATTGAAATGTCCTCCAGGTCTGTAATAACATTATTAAATAATTTCTGCAAACATAAATTGTACACAAAGTGAAAACAATCTACTGGTATCCCTCTGTGCATCAGTCAGGCAGCATACAGTGCTGTCTATTTGAGTAGTTCCTCTTGTTGGGGCAGACTTGGTTTGCAGACACCGCTGCCACAATCATGGACCTAATAGGCCATGAAATCAACACTCACAGCGGGTGAACTGTGGGAGTGTGTCACTCTCCCCGATGCCTTAACATCGTTAGGTGTGACATTAATATAACTGATGGGACATAAAGCGTGACACTAACAAGGTAAGCGACACAGAGTTTCTAACTGGGAGAGATAGATAACAGAGATTGCACTGCTGTCAACAGATTACCACATGTGCCTCGGACACCTAGACTAGCTAACTGTTCCCAATAAGAACACAGTGTTCTCTATCTCTTCTGTAAAGGGTTATTGACCCCAGACTCTGGTGAAATTGTTTTGTTTGTTTGTTTGTTTGTAACTTCTCTACAGCCCTCCTAGTTTTCTTTCTAATTGAATGGAGCTGTGGTTCATTAATGTCTGACATACTGTGTGATCAACAACAAGTGACAAACACATAAATGAATACATTGCTTGACTAAATTGTTGTGACTGTTTCTGAATTGAATCTTTAAAGATGTAATAAACATCAATCCTTGCTACAGTATACCCTGTTTATTGTCTAGTCTCTTTATATATTAACCTCAAAACAAACACATCATCAATGTGTAGATGTTGCTAGTGACTTGTAGTGAAATCTAAGAACTCTTTATTCTCATTTGAAGTCAGCCAAGCAGGCACAGGCCCCAGTTAGAATAACCTTTAAGCAGTCTCTATGTTCTTCCAATAACACTCTCACAAATGTTTAAATACTCTACCGCACTGAGCTGCACACATTATACACCATCTTTGTTTCTCAAAGCCTCTGCTAGGAGAGGGCCACATCACTAGGAAGCACAAGTAACAGAGTTAAGAACGTACCGTAAACTCACTCCAGCTAGCTAGAAATGTCGCCGATGGAGCTATCGAATTAGATATTTTTGGATAGCGGAAAAGGTTGGTACGTTTTCAAGGAGGGCGGTCATGTGTTTGCGAGCAGAGGATCAGTGGTTCAAGCCCGGTATGGGGACAGCGACAGTGGGGGAAAGCCAAAATGTTAGCAGCACACTGACGTACGTTTCATACACACACAACAGAGCCAAACAGATTTGTATACTAAGACTACGACCCACATTATTGGGGCTGGTAAAATATTAGACATCCAGTCCAGTATATAGATGTGTCATAGAAAGAGTACCTGATATCATGCCTGTTTTAAAAAGTGGGTACATAATGTACCTGAAAACTGGAAGGCATTAAATGACTTTCAGGATTAACGGGTTTTGGGGTAGGCTATTTGGTATCTGTAGAATACAATAAGTGCCCATCCCCACTATCTGTGTATAAAAGCTTATCACTGTCCTGCAAACACAACTACTCTTTTTGTTCTCAAGGGCCTTGGTCATGGGCTATAGGTACTGTGCAGTTTTGCAAAACCTTCAGATCATACGGATAGGTTCAGGCCCTGTTATAACATTGTTTTAACATTATATTTGTATAACATTGTTAAAAAGTTGATAATGTATTGATCAGATAATAAGTGCCCAATCAGGCTGACTTGGCTGTGCATACAAGCAATTGTCTCTCCCTCAGTGGGATCACTGGTATGTAAACACTATACAGTATAGGTAGACTAGAGGATATCCTACCTTAGTGGACTGAGTTTTGTGTGAAACAGTCCAGCCAAGCATAGTACAGTGGATACTTCACACTAAGGATAAATAGAGGTTGGTTTGTTTTGTTGATGGCCCGCTGAGATAAGAAGAGCAGTATCACGTTGCAGAATATACACTTTAGTAGTAATATAACAGTGTTCTTCAGCATTCAATAACAAATACATGGGCTAAAGCTATGAGTTGCTGGTTACAAATAATAACAGAATAGCAGAATTTGTGTAATTTTGTGTAAAAAACTACAAAGTGGTCTATTCTAAATAACCTATAAAATTACTTTTAGGACACCTGATATTTTCACTTGAAATGTATGATATGAGAACGCTGAGATTTAGTTTTTTCCTTTAATATCAGTATCATGAATTTATCGGCTACCAGGATTATTAACATGGCTCGTGCGCGTTTCTTTTCATGACGCATATGAAGACCATGAGACTACTTTTCCTTTGTTGGCAAGTTTTTTTCTATCAAATAAAAAGGTGCAAGTGACAACTAGTGGTCATTTACTATTCGCCACCTATGTGCCGCAACCTCGTTTCGGATCCAACATGGCCGGTGAGATAAGCCCGTCCGGCGGCGCATTGCTACCTGGAGTGGGATTGATTGCACAGCGCGCTGCAGGGGTTTCATAGTGAGTTTGAGAAGTCTTCTGTTCTGGGAGAGCGCTGACTTCCTGGTACGGGACAATGGACATTTTCTACTCTAGTTTGGCCGGGAAAACACACGCAGCGATGTGATCAAGACGGACACGTCGAGTTAGAACAAGGTAAACCTGTCCTTTCCATTTAAAAAATTATCTGGGAAATATAACTTATCAACTTCCCAGATATGGATTTGTCAGTGTACTACTGTTTGGCTAAACGCTAGCAAGCGGACTGCGGCTTTGGAAGTGGCATATGTGATGGCAACCAGGGGCACGCGTCTGTGTAGTGTTGTGCGCACTGAACGACTCTGTATGCGGTATTATTCCAGTGTTTTGTTTACAATCGGGAATATGGTTTAATAACTCCAAACTTTATTCTTATTTATATTCATCGAGGCCTACCTAGCCAAACCCCCGGACGGCCTCCTGCAGCAGAGTTGATGTTGACAGACTGCAGAAACACTAATCAAGCTCTCCCATTGGTCACAGACCTGCATTCCGCGGCTCTGGTTGGCTTGGCTTTCCTTTCACTCATTTGACGTTTGTGGGGCTTTCAACATTTATCCTGTAGCCTAATTGATTTAAGGGGATCAATTGTAGAATTAAACGATTTCAATAAGTTATTGAATGGTATTTTGCGCGTAATGTGTGGCTGTGTTCTCTGAGTAAATAAGGTGATCCATGTTTCTTTTCCACGGCTGGGACTATAGGCTACTGTAGTAGCGGTTAGCTGCATGGGAGAATGGGTATGGTAGTTACCTTTTGTAGCAGTGCCTCAATCCTATCCCGTTTCGGTATAATGCGGATTGACACATTCGTGGCTTTACGGCTCGACCGAAAAAACTGCTTTAGGGATAGTTTGTAGCCATGCCACAAAGATTGAAATTGCGAACCCACAAAATATAACTCTCAAACGGATACATTGTATCACAAATGCCTCCCACGAATGAAAGTTCCCTGCCTGGCTTCCACCCAGCACCAAATCACGTTTGCAGTATCATACTGCAAGCTAATAAGCTATAGCCTACTGGCCTGTTTATGACAGGTAGT
Organism: Coregonus lavaretus; assembly: GCF_964263955.1. Lineage (NCBI taxonomy): Eukaryota > Metazoa > Chordata > Actinopteri > Salmoniformes > Salmonidae > Coregonus > Coregonus lavaretus. The sequence continues at coordinate 43,416,647 of NC_140000.1, forward strand.
GGACGTTGTGCTATCAGGGAGAGAATATATTCGCTTTATCAGCTATTGTGTTCCATTGTATCACTGTGCCGTACTGACCGCGTTGTTGCTGTGTATCGCATTTCTCGTGCAGTGGCTCACGAGCCCTCCCCATCTTCTCTCTGTCCGCGGAATGGCCTGAACGATGCGGAACGGATGTGTTTACCTGTCACAGCCTGCTGCATCAAATAAAGATTCGCCATTTGCTGACAGCTGCATCGTTTAAAGCCTGTTTTAATTAACAATGAGCTAGGTTGTGCTGCGGTTTCACATGCCATCCATTGGAGGCTATGCCTTCCACCTTAGTGAGGATACAAATGCTACGCGTTGGAATTAGCCTAGCATTATCTGCATAAACAAACACAACCTGGACTCGGGGGTAGACGTAACATAGTTAATGTAAATCTGTCTCCTTTAAGCATATGTTATGTTTCGTTTGGTATTAGATGTGACAAATGGATAACAATTCATGTTTAAACAGCCATTTTTTTCTCCTCGGTTTTCCGTTAAAACGATACGAAATTCATTAAAGTCCACGTGAATTCACAATGCAGATGGTCTACATCGTGCTTCCTGTGGAGAGAGAATTTTATCATTTATGCTGCTGGTGCCCTTAATTTTCATGAGAGTGCCGCATGTAGGTTGTTGTTGTCATCCAATCACAAGTCAGCGAACCGGTACTAGGCTACAGTCATGGAGCTAGAGCCTCCCTATGGCAAGTTATTAGGAGATGCACTACTTGGCTAAAAGTATGTGGACACCTTCTCATTGAACATCTCATTCCAAAATCATGGCCATTAATATGGAGTTTGTACCCTCTGCTGCTATAACAGTCTCCACTCTTCTGGGAAGGCTTTCCACTAGAAGTTGGAAAATTGCTGCGGGGACTTGCTTCCATTCAGCCACAAGCATGAGAGAGGTTGGGCAATTAGGCCTGGCTTGCAGTCGGCGTTCCAATTCATCCTAAAGGTGTTCGATGGGGTTGAGGTCAGGGCTCTGTGCAGGCCAGTCAAGTTCTTCCACACCGGTCTCGACGAAACCACTTCTGTATGGACCTTGCTTTGTGCATGGGGGCATTGTCATGCTGAAACAGGAAAGGGCCTTCCCCAAACTGTTGCCATAAAGTTGGAAGCACAGAATCGTCTAGAATGTCATTGTATGCTGTAGCGTTAAGATTTCCCTTCACTGAAACTAAGGGTAGGCCCCGAACCATGAAAAACAGCCCCAGATCATTATTCCTCCTCCACCAAACGTTACAGTTTGCACTATGCATTCGGGCAGGTAGCGCTCTCCTGGCATCCGCCAAACCCAGATTCGTCCGTCGGACTGCCAGATGGTGAAGTGTGATTCATCACTCCAGAGAACGCGTTTCCACTGCTCCAGAGTCCTATGGTGGTGAGCTTTACACCACTCGAGCCATCGCTTGGCATTGCGCATGGTTATCTTAGGCTTGTGTGCGGCTGCTCGGCCATGGAAACCATTTCATGAAGCTCCCGACGAACAGTTCTTGTGCTGACGTTGCTTCGAGAGGCAGTTTGGAACTCGGTAGTGAGTGTTTCAACCGAGGACAGACAATATTTACACGCTTCAGCACTCGGCTGTCCCGTTCTGTGAGCTTGTGTGGCCTACCACTTCGCGGCTGAGCCGTTGTTGCTCCTAGACGTTTCCACTTCACAATAACAGCACTTATAGTTGACCGGGGCAGTTCTAGCAGGGCAAAAATGTGATGAACTGACTTGTTGGAAAGGTGGCATCCTATGACGGTGCCATGTTGAAAGTCACTGAGCTCTTCAGTAGGGCTAGTCTACTGCCAATGTTTGTCTATGGAGATTGCATGGCGGTGTGCTCGATCTTATACACCTGTCAGCAACGGGTGTAGCTGAAATAACCGAATCCACTAAGTTGAAGGGATGTCCACATACTTTTGGCCATGTAGTGTATCTATAGGCTAATCAATGGAAGATGGAATTAAAATGACAGAACTAAAAGTTAAATGAAAAGGACCAGCTACAACACCAAGAGCCAACTGGTAGGCTGTAATGAATCATCTGAATGGAGTTGTTGTTATTTACTGTAGGATTCGGAAGGTGAGTTATCTTGTCTCAATTAGCCTAGCTATCGCTAGCTAGCTTAACTAGTGTCTCTCAGTTTGATGCAGTCAAAACAGGTACTCATCTATCAGAGGAGGTGATAATAACTAGCAATAAGTGAGTCTACCAGCACAAGTCAATCTGGTTGCTATCTTTTTCCCCCTTCCTGTCACTCCCATTTGAGCTGCTGCTCTGCTTCGAGTCTCTCGCTCTCCCTGGTGCATTACAGCTCCTGTTAGTAAAGTAGCAAACATTTATTTGTATTTATTTTTCTCCTAACGTTACAGCATTGTTGCGTTTTAGGTATTTGTTTAATTTTATTTGACCTTTATGATGATGATCAGGACCTGTTAGTGGTAATTTTGTGATAACTGCACTGTGATTAAAATTTTGTGAAGAAAATACAATTTTGGTAAGGGATTTTCTTCTTAACGTTAGGATCCCAATTTGGTTTAAACTTTTTAATGTTTTTAAACGTTCACACCCCTATATGGTATGTATTCATTTGTGGATGTCCATCATCCATTTAGTATGATATGTTATGAATTACAATTTGTATGATATGTTACGAATTGCAATTTGTACAATATGTTATGAATTTGCATACGTTATTAAATGTTACGAATCTCAATCGTTGTGGCTAACGTTGGCTAGGTGGCTAACGCTATCTCAAGCTAGGTTACTAACAGTATCTAGGGTTAGGGCTAGGGGAAGGGTTAGCCAACATGTCAAGTAGTTGCAAAATACCTAAAAATAGTAAGTATTTGCTAAAATGCTCAATTTGTCCATGATGAGATTCAAACACCCAACCTTTGGGTGCTTGACGTTGGCATTATACGCACACCCGTCCAAACTAACCAACAACACTCCTTTCGTTTTAGGCTTAGGTAACCTTCTGTCATATGTAACCATACCAAATGTAACATATCATACTAATTTGAGTTTCCCTTATTTACGTTTACTATGTTACGTCTAGTCTATGAGACCAGGCTGACAAACACTGCTTACAATAGCTCCAACTCCCACATCTTAACTTTTACTTCCCTTCATAAAATTAAGACCTAAGTGTCCACGCAGATAGTTATAATAATAATAATAATAATAATATGCCATTTAGCAGATGCTTTTATCCAAAGCGACTTACAGTCATGCGTGCATACATTTTTGTGTATGGGTGGTCCCGGGGTTCGAACCCACTACCTTGGCGTTACAAGTGCTGTGCTCTACCAGCTGAGCTACAGAGTTGTGCATAGGCATGCTGATGAAGGGCAGTAAATGTTAAGCAGTGGGAGTTGGAGCTATGGTAAGTATTGTTTGTTGATGCAATTCCAGGCATTGATGAGAAAGTTGTGGCTCATGGTGAGTTGTTTATTATCGATACAACTCTGTGCTGGAGTCTATTAATATTGATGGGCAAAGCATCCAGCTGTAGCCATTTAGCTACCTGTAAAGCAAGTGCAAAATGTATTTCCACAATTTATACCAACATTTCTGAACTCCAAATTAATCTAGGTAGTAGCCACTTCACACACAGTTAGACCTATAGACAGAATATTAAATAGTTACATGAGAAAGAACCCATACCTGCCCTGCACCACCTGTTGAGCTAGGCCTAATTTGTTGCAACAGGTGATTTGGTCTTGTCTATATTTTTGAACAATGTTGGACTGGATAGGATAGGAAACGTTTCTATCTCAACCACTTTTAATTGGTTGAATTATCAAGAGTTGTAAAAACACATTTTTAAAGCTGTACATTCATGTTTGCATGATGAATGCAGTAAGTTTATGTTGAATTGAAAAAAGGAACTCAGTTACCCCATTTTTCCCATATTAGAATCGTCCTGACAACAAAAGTCAGCGAATGAATCATCACCACTATTGTATCCACTTTATGTCCATTAATTGTTTTACTACGAAGACTATTACCTACTACTGCATAGAAGACCATGGCATATAGACTAAAAAGATAGGCCTACAGAATAAAACCAACATATTTTTTTATCAAGTTCAATTTAAAATGCCCCTAGTGCCATTTCAAACATGTTGTTTCCTTATTTTATAGTTCTTGGACAATGCTAAGGATCTCTGTCTTTCTGCCCTGATACCCTGACAGTGAGGAAACCGAGCAGCCTGCAGTAGTCAGGCAAGGGTCAGCAGCCACAAATTATTTCATCTCCTCCCCTGTCATCTGCACCTCCTCTCTGTTTTACACACACACACACACACTTTTCCACATGGGCTCTGTACACAGTTGGCACAAAGAGCAGTCGTGCCTCTTGTAAAGCCTCTCCACAGAGAGAGAACTAGTGAGTAGATGTGTGTTTGTAATGAAAGAGCAGTCTGTTTGTCCATCTGGGCAGTGTCTTGTGTGAGTTGGAGGGGTTTCTTTGAATTTGCCTCAAAAGCAGGTCCCGGCTGGGCTTCCGTAGCATAGCAACCAGGCCTTTGCAATGAGTTCTCTCTGTAATAAAACACACACACACACAGACACACAGTCTGCAAAATGGTGCTGTGGGCACTGAGTGGGTGTAGGATTCGGTCTCCACTTCCCCACACAGAAAACACTGCCAGAGACAAAATACCTGTTTTGCCCTTTTATATGTGACCTTAACTGTGCGTGTTCGAACAGGTATTGGTTAATACTGACAAACACACACACCAGAGAGAGGGTATAGTGTTATTGCATTCCCCTTCTCCTCTCCAGGTGCTGGCAGAGCTCCGGGTGCCAGTCTCTGGTGGGTGCTTATGCCCGCTGGCACATTGGTATGCTTTCTCTCTGCCTGGCCTTGGAGTGGCCGGCCCACACACAGCACACCAGATGTTGGCGCAACCTCGGCCGAGTAGTGTGTGCGCGCAAGTGTGTGTGTGTGTTTGGCAGCCTCCGTTGCGTGTACGCATGGATGCTGTTTTGGCAGTACCTGGTGCTCTCATTTCTGCCAGGGTACCTCTCTGTCCTTGGAGAGGGAAGAGAGGTTCATCCACTGATCACTACACCCCACCCTCGCCCCTAGCCCATCTCCCTCACTCTGCCTTGGACCAATGCTCCTTTATCCCTGACCTTCTCAGCTTTGGAGAGAGATACTACTAACCCCATAATACAGAGTTGGGCCTATTTTAATAGGGCTTTGAGTTCTCTCTGTCGCCTCAATCTTCCTGTAACATTACTGTCTATTGGCTGTCTTTCCTCTGGCTGCTCAGTAATGCTGCTGTTGATTGGCTGGCTGGCTGTAGACATGGGTCAGGGCAGAGGTGAACATATGGTCTGGTTTCCCTTATCCCAGTTCACCGCCTTAAAGCTAAGACTCTCTGCCCACACACTCAGGCCTGAGTCCAATCTATTAACCCATTATTTTCCTTAGTTAGGTCTTTGCTGTCTGAACCACAACAGGTGTACGCTACATGTCTGGCTAACCAGATATAGCTACAGTAGGTGGGGCTGTTTAGATTCAAGTCAACCAGGGTAGAGGATTGGAATCCACCTGTAGTCTCATGTACAGCACACTACTGTAGGAATGTCTCTCTCTCTCATTGTTTCAAATGAAATCTAATTTTATTTGCCACATGCGCCGAATACAACAGGTGTAGACATTACCGTGAAATGCTTACCCCCCCCCCCCCCCCCCCCCTTGAGGATATATATTATTTTTCGGGTTATTTGGATAGTGACAAGTACAATCACATTGAACAAACAATCGTCCGATGCATTGCAGTAGCTCATTTTCAACACCCATCCCCATGGGTTCTAATGGAAACAAAAGGAAAGGAGAAAAAAATACATAATCAAATCACATCAGTACATTATCACTGTTATCTAAATTATATGCACAAAGCAACATGTCATAGTGTATAATTAGATACACAAAGCAAATCTCATTCATATACAGAGTGTACAAAACATTATGAACACCTGCTCTTTGCATGACATAGACCAGGGATGGGAAACCAATTCTACTCATTTTGACATCTTTCGACACCTTTAGAGTCCATATTAGGAAGGTGTTCTTAATGTTTTGTACACTCGGTGTGTATACCCCTAATATTTACAGCTTGGACTCATGAACACAGTTGTAAGTATTGGAATTTTTGGATTGACACAAATGAAACTATTTCAGGGCTTGTTTGTCTTCTGTACATTAAAGCTGGAATCCTTAATTGGTGAAACTGCCATGTCTGTTTGGGGAAATTACAACAACGGGGAAATTACTGCAAACAACAAACACTGTTTTTTCCCTCTGACGACATTGCACGCACATTAGGACAGCACAATATGCACTGCAATGTTTTTAACCACGCTGCCTAATTCTCCTCTCCTCCGTTTTCATCAACAAAACCAAAATGATAACGAAGACTCTGGGGGCTAACAGTGGCATTGTTCCCCCAAATGGGAAAGCGTTTTTCTGACCTGTGCTTAACCAATAGCAGAGGTCTCTAGGAAGAATCTGATCCTCTGTGGCTTCTGCCCTGTTGTGTCATGGCAACATGAACCAGTTATTGTACATCACCTGCATCATTTACCCCTCCCTCCCTCCCCATGCATGGCATGTATCTGCAGCTATCCAATTACCTGTTATTACCCCACCACAGAGGAACACAACCATCATCAGATTATGGTTATTTAGTTTGGTGGGCCGGTGGCTGGCCCTTATGGACACACACACACACACACACACACACACACACACACACAGGCCTGGTCACTCTCACCGCACCCTGCCTTACTAGCTCAATGATGACACTAATGACCATGCAAACAGTCATCTCTAATCCCCTTCTTCTGTGTGTGTGTGTGTGTGTGTGTGTGTGTGTGTGTGTGTGTGTGTGTGTCCTGCACGTACGGTGTGTGTGTCATGGAGCACTTCACTCCAGGGGTGTATGGCGGAGAGGTGGACAGGACATAGGATAGATTGTACCCATCACAGAGTCAATGACGCAGGCCTAATGTGATTTATCATATGAAAGACATAATGATATTTTTGAACGTTATAATGATTTGTCTTCTTGACAGTGTGTCGCCACTTAAAAACGTGATGTATTTGTCTCTGAAATATGAAATGTGCTTGAGCACCTAGTTTAGTTTTAGCCTCCACTCATTTGAATGACTCCTCCTACTCTGCAGGTCATGAGTGCCTCTAGGAGGGCACCTGTGGAGAACGACCGCACCTGTCCAAAACCCCGCCCGGGCCCCGCCCTGTTCCCCACCCCCGGCCTCCACCATGAGTAAGTACCTATAACCCCTCACCATGCCCCTCAACAACACAGCCAGGGCTATAATAGGACAACACCCTTTCCACACTATCTTGCCGGCCTGAACCATACTGTGCTGGCTAGCATGGTTTAGCACAGTTCGGCTCAGCTCACTAGTGTGAAAAATCATTTTTATCTGTGGTAGCTATTTGATGTACCCTTCTGGAGAAAAGAGAAGTAGCTCAGAGCTATGCTTCTGTGATCCACGGAGTGTTCCAGTACATGTGGCCGATGAATGCATCATGTGGAGAGGTGTTAACAGTGTGCTCAGTCTGCTCCTCCTCCCCTCCCTCCCTGCTCCCTGTGGTTGAACCATATGGCAGAGAGGAGAGAGTGCTGCATCATTGCTTCGCCTCGCCTCGCCACGGCAATCACCCATCAATCAGCCCTGCAATGCATGATGGGAAGGGGAATGGGGTGTAGCGGGATGCACACTCCAAGTGTGTGTGTGTGTGTGTGTGTGTGTGTGTGTGTGTGTAAACAGCTGTGCTTGGGCCATCTTTTTATGGTGTTGGATCTGACAATGTCTGTGTCTGATGGGACATGCTGCATTCTATGGAAAAGTGAGCTGTGAATCACACCATGTCTGTTAGTCAGAGCTTCTGCTCAGTTCTATGTTAAGATATTGCACTTGGAGTGTGTCTTGGCTCAGAATGCATGGGCAATAATGAAGAGCTTTGGGTGTGTCTGTGTTTCGCTGAGTGTGAATGAAGTTAGCGGTATCAAAGGAATGAAAAGGTGCGCCCACTTAGGACTAAAACTTTGTTTGTCCAAAGTGATCTGGCTGTTATCTAGATATCTTCTTAAAAGGGGACTTTTCCCATGGCTCTTTATCAAGTCTAATTCCAGATTCAACAAAGCAAAAATATTACGAGCATTTCAGATAGAATATATTGCATAGAGCTGACCTGATTGTCCAGTATGTTCACGTCTATTATAGTAGAACATGTCTGTTCCATGCAGTGCATTTCTATCTGCAGTGCTCTGAGTAGGCTAGGTCTCTGGCTGGTGCTGAAGGGCTGCTAGTAGGTTACCAGGGCAACCCTGTGCATGTGAGGTGTTTCCTGTAAGGTGATTGGATTAGCCAGATGCTGTGGAGGGGAGTGCTGAGAGATTTAACCCGACTACTGCCTTTTCCTCTGCATGCTCCAACGCACATAAACATCATCACATTTGATTTGTCACATGTGCCGAATACAACAGGTGTAGACCTTACAGTAAAATGATTACTTACAAGCCCTTAACCAACAATGCAGTTAAGATAAATAAGTGTTAAGTAAACAATAAAAATAATGGATGAAAATGTATGTGATAGTAACAGGCGAGAGACACCTGCCAGGAACTTGGTGCTAAGCAGGTATTTATAGCCTACAACTGTTGCTCTGTGCTCTCACACTGCAAAACTGGGATATTAGGGTTAGGAGAGGATGGGTGATTCCTCACAAAAGTAGCCAAAAAAAAAAAGACCATGATTTTTATGACATTTCATCCATTTAAGTGTCTTTTGGAGGAAGGTTTGTTGACATACAGTGCATTCGGAAAGTATTCAGACCCCTTTACTTTTTCCACATTTTGTTACATTACAGCCTTATTCTAAAATGGAATAAATATACATTTTTCCTCATCAATCTACACACAATACCCCATAATGACAGTGAAAACAGGCTTTTTGAAATTTTTGCAAATGTATATATAAAAAAAAAAAAAAAAAAAACGTATTTACATAAGTATTCAGACCCTTTGCTATGAGACTCGAAATTGAGCTCTGGTACATCGTGTTTCCATTGATCATCCTTGAGATGTTTCTACAACTTTATTGGAGACCACCTGTGGTAAATTTAAATTGATTGTACATGTTTTGGAAAGGCACACACCTGTCTAGATAAGGTCCTACAGTTGACAGTGCATGTCAGAGCAAAAACCAAGCCATGAGGTCAAAGGAATTGTCCATAGAGCTCCGAGACAGGATTGTGTCGAAGCACAGATCTGGGGAAGGGTACCAAAACATTTCTACAGCATTGAAGGTCCCCAAGAACACAGTGGCCTCCATCATTCTTAAATGGAAGAAGTTTGGAACCACCAAGACTCTTCCTAGAGCTGGCCGCCCGGCCAAACTGAGCAATCCGGGGAGAAGGGCCTTGGTCAGGGAGGTGACCAAGAATCCGATTGTCACTCTGACAGAGATCCAGAGTTCCTCTGTGGAGATGGGAGAACCTTCCATAAGGACAACCATCTCTGCAGCACTCCACCAATCAGGCCTTTATTGCAGAGTGGCCAGACGGAAGCAACTCCTCAGTAAAAGGCACATGACAGCTCGCTTGGAGTTTGCTAAAAGGCACCTAAAGGACTTAGACCATGAGAAACAAGATTCTCTGTTATGATGAAACCAATATTTAACTTTTTGTCCCCTGTAGCTCAGTTGGTAAAGCATGGCGTTTGCAATGCCAGGGTTGTGGGTTCGTTTCCCACGGGGGACCAGTATGAAAAAAAAATATGTATGCACTCACTAACTGTATCTCGCTCTGGATAAGAGCGTCTGCTAAATGACTAAAATGTAAATGTAATGCCAAGCGTCACGTCTGGAAGAAACCTGGCACCACCCCTACGGTAAAGCATGGTGGTGGCAGCATCATGCTCTGGGAATGTTTTTCAGCAGCAGGGACTGGGAGACTAGTCAGGATGGAGGGAAAGATGAACGGAGCAAAGTACAGAGAGATCCTTGATGAAAACCTGCTCCAGAGCGCTCAGGACCTCAGACTGGGGTGAAGGTTATCCTTCCAACAGGACAACAACCCTAAGCACACAGCCAAGACAACGCAGGAGTGGCTTCGTCTCTGAATGTCCTGGAGTGGCCCAGCGAGAGCCCGGACTTGAACCCGATGGAACATCTCTGGAGAGTCCTGAAAATAGTTGTGCAGTGACGCTCCTCATCCAACCTGACAGAGCTTGAGAGGATCTGCAGAGAAGAATGGGAGAAACTCTCCAAATACAGGGGTGCCAAGCTTGTAGTGTCATACCAAAGAAGACTCGATGTTGTAATCACTGACAAAGGTGCTTCAACAGAGTACTGAGTAAAGGGTCTGAATACTTATGTAAATGTGATATTTCTGTTTTTTATTTGTAATAAATCTGTGAAAATCTCTAAACCTGTTTTTGCTTTGTCATTATGACCTTTTGCTTTGTCATTATACCCCATAATGACAAAGCAAAAACAGGTTTAGAGATTTTCACAGATTTATTACAAATAAAAAACAGAAATATCACATTTACATAAGTATTCAGACCCTTTACTCAGTACTCTGTTGAAGCACCTTTGTCAGTGATTACAACATCGAGTCTTCTTTGGTATGACACTACAAGCGTGTGTAGATTGATGGAGAAAAAAAACAACATTTAATCCATTTTAGAATAAGGCTGTAATGTAACAATGTGGAATAAGTCAAGGGGTCTGAATACTTTCCAAATGCACTGTATATTTGACATTTAGTATATTAAAGCATAATTGAGAAATAATTAATAGAAGTTTGACATTTTGGCCTTACCCAGGCCTCCTTTAAGACGCAATAGTATTTCATCTGTAAGTGCTACAAAGCAAAGTTTGTGTCATATGAAGCTTTATCGCTTGCTCTGTAATATGAGTAATATTTTGATTTCAACAACGTTTCTTACATACTGTACATTTATGAATATTGAAAAATATAAACAATTATTGAAAATATAAAATTTGATTAGCCACATTTTTCTGTATATTGTTGAACATAATATACTCTACAGGCATATCAAAAGTTCCAGAGTGTGAATGTCAATAGTGTATCAGAAAAGTGTAATGTGTCCAATCTGTCTGTGTGTGACCTCTATGTCCTGTGCTCAGGCCCTGTGTAGCCTACCACCACGTCCCCACCATGCTGCAAGGCCTTTCCAGATTTGATCCCTTACTTCAGTCAGAACACAAATAACACTGCTACAGAGTCAGTCAGGCAGCACCAAAACAACAACTACTAACAACCCAAACCACTAAAATAACACCCTGTTGTAACCCCATGGGAGAAGCTGATATTACGGTAATGTATTGTACTCTGGGACCCCAATGTGCTTTGTCGGCACACAATGTGCTTTGGGATAAAACGGCTTTGTTTTATTGCTTTATTTATCTGTCCTGGTAAATTCACTCACTGATTGTGTCCTCTCGTTGAGGTTGTTGATATCCCTAGTTAATTACTCTAATTAGCCTCCACCCGCCCGCTAGCCTGTAGAATGGGGAGATGAGGGGGGGTTTGCTCTCCCTAACGAGTCTGTTAATGAGCGACGGTCGATGGATGATGACTCATTCTGGATGGACTCATTTCCTGTGCATTTGGAAAGGAGTGCAGAGTTGTCTCTGCATCACACAGTTTTGACAGATACAAGATGTGTTGGCTTTTGTAAAGCGCTTTGAGCAATTGGTAAAAAAAAAAGAAACACTACATAAATCCATTTAATTATTATTATTTTAACAAAAACCAGTATCCAATTGCTTTCTGGGGTAAATGAAAACATCAGTTTCCATCCAAAAAACAAAACATGCTTTCTGTTTTAATGTGAAACATACATTCTCACAGTGAAGGAAGAGGGTAGTTCTGTCTTAGCCTTGAAATGGCTGGACTGTGAATGCTTATACACAGGCCCTTAGGTTAGTGCAGAGGTCTTTCGGTAGTGTAGATATCAAAGTAACTAGAGTACTCTCTCCACCCCCCTCTCCCTACTGACCAGCCGTGTTTGATAAACAATCCAGACACTTCACATTTCTGGGTTATGGAGATGGAGATGAAAGGGGGAGTGATGTACTGTATGTTAGCAGATGTCTAGCTATCACCTCTCTCTCTCTCTCTCTCTCTCTCTCTCTCTCTCTCTCTCTCTCTCTCTCTCTCTCTCTCTCTCTCTCTCTCTCTCTCTCTCTCTCTCTTCCACCCCCCCAGTCTCTTTCACACAGCCGCTTCCTCTTTCTCTCCTTGTCAGAGGAGAAGTGATCTGATGTCATTCAGTAGCTAGCGTGCTGTTGGGTCCACGGTGGCTAGGCATGGTGCAGACCAGGGTAATGATCTCCTCCTAAAGCCTCATCTGGTCTCCATCTGCTGGGCACTGAGACAGCACTGCTCTCTTACAGCCTGCTGATAGCATGTTCCCCATGAGAACAGGGCTAGTGTTAACAGGCTACTGTAACACGCCAATATAGGATTTCACTTTGGCAGAATAATAATGTTCTGAATGCAAATCCAGGGCCCTAAAACACTAACCGGCTAATACTTGGACCTTTTCATGCTGAGCAGGGCAGAGTGTCTATCTGCTAAAATGCTAACACTTGGCCCTGGTTAAAAGCAGTTGGCCTCCAGTCCATTTAACATGCTAACTTGGCCCAGTCTAGGGCTATACAATCTCTAAACCGCTAACGTGGGAAATATCAGCGCTGATAAAGCAGAAGTCTCCAACCCCTGGTTGTCTTGTCTCTTGGTGTAGGGCCAGGCCTGCTAACATCACTTGGTCTCTGGACAGGACAGCTCTGCTTAGCACAGTAAGACTCCACCAGGCCCTCAGACTGACACACTGTCACAGGGATAATTACTAGCGAGAGGTATTTGTTTGAGAGACAAAGCCCATTTGTGTGGTACATGTTGGACTAGTTTATCTATCACACACTGCCCCACTTGGGCTGTGTCCTGAACAAGTTGAGAAGTTTGAGGATGGGCGAGTGCACATAGGTGTTAGTACAGTAGGTAGCTTTTTTTGTAGAAAATGTAAATGATTTATCTCACATTGAAGGTGTCACCTCTAACAGGCAGGACAGTTTTGTTGTAGTAGCTAAGATGGGTTAGCTGACAACGTCATGACAACGATGCGCACGCTTCAATGGGGCAAAAGTCTGTTGTTGTGGTTCTGGATGGCCAGTTAGCTAGCAACAATGACAAGAAGCTGCCATGTTGAGGATCGTAGGTGGCACGTTTTATCTTGTTCTTGCTACAATGTTTTGTTTTTGAGGTGTTTTGACTGATGTCAGTGCTAATATGGCTAAAAGTCGCTAGCTAGCTAACCAACACCTGTAACGATGTATTTGAGAGACAACAAGTGCTCATTGTGCAAATGTATTTGTTTTCAATAAACATTGGAGACCAAATAGTTGACATGTTGTCAACAATCTAAGCCCAACCCCATCTGTTTTGCGTTGGTTTTGTTGCTAAACAACCAACCCATCTATAACCGGAGCAACAGGCTGCAATGGGTTGTAGCTGGTAGTGTATAGAGGTAGTAGCATTGCTGTATTGCTTGTGTCCATTGCTGCAGTGCAGTATTCAACTAGTGTATGTGACTGTTTTGGGCTTTAGTACAGTAGTGTTTATGTCCTCTCCCATATCCTCTGATCTCAGTTCCTCCTGTGGAGCCGTAGTCTCAGTTCTGTTTTCACAATGGAACCAAGTCTCCCACTCCACTGACCTGGCTTCCTGTTACTCTCTCGCTTTCTCTCTCTCTCTGCCTCTGTTCTCTCTGCTCTTCTCTGTGGACCACAGCATGTAGCTGATGACATGGTATGATGGATATTCTCCTAGGGCTGTGTGGTGTGGTGTGTCTCGTTCGGGGCACAGGAAGGAAGCCTCACAGGAATATGATTACATCTTCCAGTAAACACAGCAGCAGAAGGAAATGGATCCACTGAGCTATCCTCAGGGCTATCTCACCAGTGGAGCAGGGACAGGGGAAACACACTCAGGGCTAGGCACACACACACTCTCACTCGGTTACATACATACAGTACACAATTACTGACAGACACACGGAAGCCCAATCTCTCACGCTAACGTACTTGCATGTGCATACACACAACTATACTTGTGAGGACTTTTTGGGGACCAACAATTGATTCTCATTCAAAATCCTATTTTCCCTAAACCTAACCCCTAAGCCTAAAATAGACTTTTTACAAGTGAGGACTGGCAAAATGTCCTTACTTCTCTGGATTTTAGTTGGTTTACTATTCTTGTGAGAACTGAGTGGCGCAGTGGTCTAAGGGACTGCATCGCAGTGCTAACTGTGCCACTAGAGATCCTGGTTCGAATCCAGGCTCTGTCGCAGCCGGCCGCGACCGGGAGACTCATGGGCGGCGCACAATTGGCCCAGCGTCGTCCAGGGTAGGGGAGGGAATGGCCGGCAGGGATGTAGCTCAGTTGATAGAGCATGGCGTTTGCAACGCCAGGGTTGTAGGTTCAATTCCCACGGGGGGCCAGTATAAAAATATATATATATATATGTATTCACTAACTGTAAGTCGCTCTGGATAAGAGCGTCTGCTAAAATGACTAAAATGTAAAAAAACTTCTGGTACTCACAAGTATAGTAAAACATTTACAAACACTCATTCACTTACTGACAGACATTTACATAGAATTTGAATCAATTCAATTAACACTTAGCATTTCTTCCTCTGTCTCTCTCACACACACACACACACACAGTAATTGTGGTGACTTTTCTACTACCGTAAGGCTTGTTGTTGGCCGTTTCCCTTGTTGGCCTATCATGGGCGCTCTAGTCTGCATGTTGCCATGGTGAGCTCTACTCCCAGCTCTACCCTGGCACCCCACTGCTCCTCACAAAGTTTAACCTATCAATAGTTAATGTGTGGAGTTCAGATGGATTGGGTCATGCACTATGTATAGAACCATGATTTAAGGATTTAAGTGACTGTGCTTTTCTTTGGGGACAGGCCGAGCATATATTCACGTTTACTCACTGAGTTATTCCACTCTCAGACTGTGTCCCAAATGGCACCATATTCCCTATATAGTACACTACTTTTGACCAGAACCCTATGGGTTCAAACATCTAGTTCCAACTGTGATGGCTTACTTGCTTCGTGTTTGCTTTATGTTTTGCTTTGAAAGCCTTATACAAACAACATGGCTGTTCAAATGAAAGCGGTGTGGTATCTTCTTGATTGAAGTGCTTCTATGTACCCACTGTAAATCTATCACACTCGCACCCATTTGTGGTGTACATTTGTGTAATTGTGATGAGGTGAATGCATATCACACACAGGCAAGCTGTAAAACACACATTGCCTACACTGCAGAAAACACAGGCATGCTCATAAATATCTGGTGCTGAGGCAGTCGTTCCAGTCTCTCTCTTTATTATGGCTCTCATATCTAGTTGTGAGGACACAACACACCTTAACCAATGACAAACCATATAAATCCTACTACACCCTGTGACAAATGGCCAAACCATACACACAATGAGCAAAGAGAAACCATTCACACCTTATGACCAATGAGCAATACCCCCCCCACCCCCACTGACCAATAACAAACGACACACACACCCTACTGAGCATTGAGTAATCACACACACCCTCTGACAAATGGCATGTAACCCGTCAACCAATGACGAACGACACGCATCGTATCGACCAATGTCAAACGGGATAGACCCTGTCAACCAGAAGACGCATGAGCGGCTGTCTGACCGCGAGCGTGCCTGAGCAGAGCATCATGGGTATCGTTCATATATTCCCACACTCGTGGTGCCGTAGCACGACAACACCACATCATGGTTACCTCCCCTCTCCATCTCTAGACCGAGCCCTCCGCTGTTTTAGCAGCTGCTGATTTTACTGTTGCCTTGTAAACAACTCCACCCCCCCCCCACCCCCCTCCTAACACACACACCACACTCTCACACACACACACTACATGCACACCTCTGTTTGCTCAGCTCTCCCCATAGAGAGCCTTTATGGCTCTCTGAATCTCTCACCATCCTGTAAAAGATTACAGCAGACGATCTGTACATGCCATGAAGTATAGGTCACTCTGGCTACAGAGGGTAGGGTGAAGGACAGGCTGGGCTTGCATGAGGACAGAGGGAAAGGATGGGGTTAGGGGGAGGGACAGATATAGGCATGAGGGGTGGGGCCAGGTTTGGGATGATGAGTAGATTTTGGTGAGGCCTGATTTGGGTGAGGGGAGGCCTGGCTTGGATGTGGGAGTGGCCTTTGAGAGTATAAGCAAGGTGTTCAAAGTGGCCTGAGCTGGTTTGGGTGAGGACTGAGACTGAAAGTGTTGGACCGAGTTCAGAGATAAGGAAAGGTCAGATGTCATTGTAGAGTTTGGACACTCAAAGTAAAGTGGGCATGCAGCAGGACAGTACAGTCAGTGGAATACTAGCGGCCATTTGATTGGTTGGAAAGTTGCACCCAGAGAACAGGAAGTGACACAGGGCAAACAGGAAGTGTGAGGGAGCCCAGTGATGTTTTTCCAGTCTGTACCCCCCCCCCCCCCCCCGTGTTCCATTCTCTCGCTCCCTGTGGCACGGAGCCAGAACAGAAGGAGGGAGGCAAGGAAGAGAGGAGTAGGGATGGGGTACTGGGACAGCCCCAAGAGGAGTCAGAAAAGTCAAACTGTTTTGAACAATATTTAAACTCGGATTATGCTGACTCAACAACTCACTGCAAAACATCCATGAAAACAGTAGTGGAACAGCTGAATGCTGACACCCATAGTCTGTGTCTCTATACTCTGACATCGGTTCCTTTCCTTGTGGCCTTTCCATCATAGCCACTGATATGTGAATGGGCTGGATATAATTTAGCATGTTTCTTTGACCTGTCATACCCTGTCAGATCAGTGTTCACAGAGGAAAGGAGATGAGTAATGGAGGCTGGTTTAGATCAGACTACAACAAACTGTTAGTGTAAAGTTCCTATACTTCTCATTGGTATTCTACAGTGTTCCTACCAGTCCAAGCTAACAGCGAGTGGGGGTTTTCAGTGTTTTGTCACAGTGATATGTTTGTGCATTAGCTCCTTTGTCAGCTAGCTCGAACCTGGAGCGAACCTGCTGGAGAGATAAATGCATGTAGAGGGAGTGTTTGGGGAAATTGGAGTTACTACTGTCTAGCAGCATACAGACAGCAATCAAAGAGCTCTATTCATGTTGTGACTGCTAAAATTAGAGACGGCTCTTGACTGATTTCAGTGAGTGAAAATGAGGCTGTGCAAACCTCTACCTCTCTTACTCTTTTTTTCTTTTCTCTCTTTCTCTATCAGTCTATTACCACTTCTTTCTCTTATCTCACTCTTTCCTATCTTTCTCTCAATTCAATTTCAATTCAATTTAAGGGCTTTATTGGCATGGGAAACATGTTTACATATCTCTCTCTCTTCTATCTCTCTCCATTTATCATTTTCTCCCTCCAATCCCTCCCTCGTCTCTGGAGATGGAGAGAGAGTGTTCCTTCTAGAGTGTCCTCAATCGATCGTGTTCCTTCTAGAGTGTCCTCAATCGATCGTGTTCCTTCTCGAGTGTCCTCAATCGATCGTGTTCCTTCTCGAGTGTCCTCAATCGAAGACCCCCAAAACCCACATTGACAGTTCCTTCTAGCCTTCGCTGATTCACAGATTGAAGTCTGTTGATACTCTTATCTTCCTCCTAGATTGAGGAGGTGATGTTCCCCGAGCTTAGAAAGACTTATCTGTCATTTTCCAATCAGGCAAGCGTTAACAGAGCGCCGTGGAGGGGCAATTGATTTGATGTGTGTATGCCTGGCCCTCTTATGATCAGGGCTGAGGGGCCGTCGGAGAGAGGGGCGACTCTGTCGATATATGCCTTTCTATCTCTCCTCCATCGACAGCAGATCAATCCATCCTCCTCTTCTTTTCCCTCTCTTGCTTTGCATGCCTTTGGTCAGTACAGATGTGCACGCACACACCTTTATCTTCCTTTCTTCAGGTCAGAAAGGTTCATGTTGTTCATATTAAAACAGCAAAATGACACAGGAACTGTAGAAGATGGGGAGACCAGCAAGACTAGATAATAAACCGCTGAAGTCCACTACACTGTTTTGTATCTGTGTGTGTGTATTTGTCCAGGGGACTTACAGAGGTGGTGTACTATCTCTGTGATGGTAGGCCCCACACTCCCAGTATGTCAGGGTCACAGCCAGCTAGCAACAGTGCAGTATAGTGTTGAGGCATAGCAACAGTGTAGCCAGTGTATCATGGCATTCTGTAATTGGGCCCTATAACTCAATGCCTTAGGAGGGCTGCACACACATGTTCAATGCCTCAAGGGGAGCAGACACACACTCTTGCACGGGTTTGTTGTGACTGAGTTATTAGGTGTGTGTGTGGTGTGTGTGTGTGCGTTCAGAGCAGGTGCAGTGTTAAAGGAGTGTGTGTTTCTTCCTCTCTGTGGGGAAACGTCATTAGGATAAAGAATGAAACTGTGGCTGCCCCATTACAGCTTGCAATGCAGACTGCACACTGTCCTTGGATTGTGACACGGGGGATTGCAGTGTGCCTGTGTGCATCCCCTGTGTGTGTGTGTGTGTGTGTGTGTACATGTTTGTGTGCGTATTCCCACCTTTGTGCATGTATGAGTCATCTCTTTGCAGGGTCAATGAAATGAGTAGTGTATTAGCTTCTGTAACTGAATGGCATCACATTATATTGCCGTGGTTTTCTCATGCAGAGGGTGAAAAGCATTCATACTGGAGAAATTAACTTAT